>NC_081330.1:18802424-19105454 GCF_026419965.1 Kogia breviceps
CATACATACAATGGAATATTACTCAGCCATAAAAAGAAACGAAATTGAGTTATTTTGTAATGAGGTGGATGGACCTAGAGTCTGTTATACAGAGTGAAGTAAGTCAGAAAGAGGAAAATACCGTATGCTACCGCACATATATAGAATCTAAAAAAATGGTACTGATGAACCTAGTGGCAGGGCAGGAATAAAGATGCAGACGTAGAGAATGGACTTGAGTACACGGAGGAGAAGGGGAAGCTGGGACGAAGTGAGAGAGTAGCATGGACATATATACACCACCCAATGTAAAATGGATGGCTAGTGGGAAGCTGCTGCATAGCACAGGGAGATCCACTCGATGCTTTGTGACCACCTAGAAGGGTGGGATAGGGAGGGTGGGAGGGAGGCTCAAGAGGGAGAGGATATGGAGATATATATATACGTATAGCTGATTCACTTTGTTGTACAACAGAAACTAACAAACACAACATTGTAAAGCAATTATACTCCAGTAAATATATATAAAAGGATTTAGAATCTTTAAACGTGAATGTAAATAAAATATAAAGACTAGATAAATAAATAAATAAATAAATAAATGATTCTTGCTAAGCTTTAAAAAAAAAAGATGGTCAGGGACTGGAAAACTCAGTCACATAAAGAAAGGTTAGAAATTGGTGCTTTTAGTGCCTGGAAAAGAGAAAACTTAGGCATGGAGAAGGGGAAGGGAACTGACATATATTTAAGTACCTACTGTGTGCCAGGCACTTTGCATATATCATTTCATTTCATCCTCATACCACCCTATGCAGGAGGTGTTATCTTTCTTGGAGGTATGTGGTTTGAAGGTGTCAGATCACTTACCTATTATAGAGTTAATAAAGAGCAGAGATAGGATGCACAGTGCTAAAGCTCATGCTTTAGATAGGAGTCTTCAAATATTTGAAGAGCTGATTTAAAGGAGAGGATTAGGATTGATATGGTCATGACAGTAATAGTTGTTATAAAAGTAGCAATAGTATTAGCAATAAAAACAATAGGTGACATTTATTGAGCACTTATTTTGTGCCAGGAACTGTGCTAAGCACTGATTTATATTAACATGTTTAATCCCTACAATAATCCTAAAATGTAGGTACTATTATTATTTCCATTTTACACATAAGGAAACTGAAGCACAGATTAAGTAATGTATCAATACTCAACATCATATAAGTGAGGCAGCCTGGATATGAGCTCAGGTGGTCATAAGAAGGCAGATTTTAGCCTAGCATAATGGGGAAACCTTTCTACTCAAATTGTCTGGCAGTGGGATGCGTGTTCTGGTGAAGCAGGGACTTTTCCAGCCTTGAGAGTATTTAAGCAGGGTCTAGGTACTGCTTTCAGACATGCTGTGCATGAGATTACTTCACTGAAAGCGAGGTTAAGAGTAAGGTAAACTCAAAGGCCCATTTCAACTCTTAAATTATATGAAGCTAAGTTGACACATCTACTGGTTAGTGAGAGCCATGTCCTTTTTAGGCCTTTTGTGGACTTAGTTGGGTACTCAGAGCTCACTGGTAGACAGGCTTCACTTGTGTTACCATGTAGATAAGCTATTCGCACAGGAAAAGTATAAGTTGATGCCCTGGTCCATCACATGGAGAGAAGTCGTTCCAAGGATCTGTTGCAAGAACAAATTTATAAATCATTGGACAAGACCAAAAGAAGTCCATTAATGAAAACTGATTAGCTTCCAGGGTTCTCTTTTCTAATTGCAATAGTTTATAATCCAAATGAAATTAGCACCCACTTTCAAATTCCAACTCTTTCCGTTTTAATAATTTCTTGCACTCATCTGCCATATGGTTCTTCCCTTTACAATCTTATGATAATGTCACTTATCTATTCATTCAGACACCTTTGTATTTCTAATATTGGCCAATTACAAAAGCCATCTGTGATTCATATAGCATTCTCACCCAGAACACAAAGGGTTTCATTTAACTGAAAAATACAAACGTACGTACCACACCATGAGGAAAATAACCCACAGATATAGCTAAATAGCTTACCCTTTCTTTCTCTTCCTCAGCCTTTCTTTACCTTTTTTTGGCTACCTTTCTAAAATAAAGTATTTCAGGGAAAAATGAGCTCTTTAGGAATTCCATCACTGTCAGTGGTAGAAGTGAGACATTAACCTCCTTTGTCTTGAGAGAATTGGAAGGGCATCTAGGAGTGTGCTTATCACTACTTCCTATGGCAAAGATGACAGCAAAAGATGACCTGGGAAGACAGTGGGTTGGAGAGAAGCTAGTCAAGACCTTTTCTGGAGAAATACAAACATAAAAGCATAAGATTTTTCAATCAGTTGCTCCTCAAACTGGCTGGAATCCCCATCAAAAGCCAATTGAGTCTTTGAATGTGTCCATTCTTTCTGGAGACACTGATCAATTTGGCATTATGCATTGTACAAATGATCAAAAATTGGAGTTCTGATACACTGATCCATGTGCCTTGCCAAAATTACATGAATTTTAAATAAAATTCCCAGATGCTCAATCCCCTAGAGAAGGGAATTCTCTAAATGTAGTCTAGTTATGTTTCACAGCTAGCCTTTCTCTCAGTTCAACTTTACTTAAAGCACCAATGATATTTCAGAAACAATGTATGAGGCATATATTATTAGAACCATTTTTATTGACTTAACTGAGGCCTTTGATTTAGTCACCCATAAACACTTTCTTCAGAAATCCCATGATTCTGGGCTTAGCAGTGACCCTGTAAAATGGTTTCTCTTCATTTAGTTCTTGCCAACTTGGCCTCGACCTGGAGGTCCAAAATACTTGCAGACTATCATTTTTAGTGAAGATTAACGGAAGCTTCTCTTTGGCTGATGGTGAAGGAGAGTTCAAAGACTATGCTTGCAGCTCCATTTGCTATCACGAAAAGTTTCTCCTTTCGAAATCATCGCCCTCTTTCTAGCTGATCTGCTTGTGTCAAGGGTACACCTTTTAGCAGAATTTATTCCTCAAGTTGCTTCTAGTGTATGTTATCCCCAAAGGCAAAACATTCATGGTAATACATGTGACATAACTCATTTCTGTAGAGTAATAGAATGGCAGAGCTAACTGGGATGTTATAGAACCTTTAGCTTGATATCCTTGTTTTATAGATGGGGAAACTGAGGTTCAAAGGTGTTAAATGACTCATCTGAAGCCATTACAATTAATTGGCACCAGAGCTTAGAGTAGAAGCCAGGTCTCAGGGCTCCTAATCAAGTGCTCTTTCTACTCTGTCATGCTGCTTCATGACTAGCTAATTCATTTAGAATTTTTTTACAGTACATAACAAGCATTTATTAACCATTAATTCTGTTAAAGAGAAACATTATGCTAAAAGCTCAGGAGAACACAAGAGAAGTATAAAACACGGACTCTTGCCCTTGAGGGTTTTCTAATCTAGTTGTGAAGACAAAACACACACAGACGAAATGGTTAAGTCACAAGGAAGAAAATAATTGTGAGCTTCTCTACCCTAGGACTCATAATTCATTCAGCTCCACATGCACCATTCCCAATACCTAAAACAGTAACCTGGAACATAACGTAGGGGCTCAACAGATGTTTAGTGAATTAAACTGAATAGCATGATGATAGAGAGAATAAATGCTGAATGACTGTAGAAGAAATTCCCCTTTTCTTGCTTATCTTTCTCTTTAACACTTGCCACCTTCTTACAGAATATCATTTATTTTGTTTATCATTAATTTCATCCCTCTAAATGCGAGCTTTCTGAGGGCAGAGATTTTTGTCTCTTTTACTCACTGCATATCCACAGAGCATAGGCCTGTGTCTGGAACAACATGTTCACCCAATAAATATTTGTTGAATGAATGAACGAGTGAATGAATGTTTTAGCCATAATTTATCAAGGGAGTGCACATAGGTAAGGTTGAGGTTCCTGAAGTCTTGTGGAATTTCAAGTTTAGGGTTAATGACCACAGGATAAAATATTTACCAAAGATGTAGCAGTGTGTTTGTTGCATCTTTCTTTATCATCATGGCAATTGGAAACCATTTAAGAGAGGAATAGCTAAGCAAATTATGGTACATCTCTGTAATGGATATCATAAATCTATTAAAACAGCAACAGAGATCTATATTCTTTGGGTAGATACTTATGATATGTTAGAAGGGATAAAATAAAATCACAATACAGTCCTGTTTTTAAAACAATGATTGGAGGGGGAGGCTAGAGGTATACAAACAAAGAAATGTTTGGAAGGATTTACACAGAATGTTATTACCAGGTGGCAGGAGTAAGGGTGAGATTTTCATTTCTTTTTTAAAATTTTTGCTTTTTAAACATTTACTATTGTCTGATTTTAAAACAGCAACAATCATAATATGCATGCATTATTTTAAAATCAGAAGAAAAGGGTATTTTCATTTTTAAAAAGAAGCCTGGGAACTTCATCCTGCGACAGTCCCAGGAGTGTAGAAATGATCTGCCTGGGTCCTGCTGTGGGCCTGTGCTCATTACCTTCCCTCACCCTGCTTCTCTGTACCTCCCAGGGGCTCCTGTGTGATGTAAATTATAGTTGACTGTAACTGATTTAGGCAGTCTGGGTATCTAGAATTTATCTACTATAAATATAGAGATTTATTATATGTAAGTGTATATCATATAGATATATTTTTTATATATTCTATGAGTGGCAACATGGCCTAGCATTTAAGAGCAGACCTGGGTCTGAATTTTACCTATTATTACTTGTGTAAATTTACACATCTAACTTAATCTCTGAGATTCAGTTGCCTCATCTGTAAAACTGAGATAATAAGAACACCCACCTGTTAAAATTATGGTGAGAATTAAATGAGAAAATACATATAAAGCACTTGGAAAAGTGCCTTGCACATAGTAAACTCTCAGTGAATGGCAGCTATTTTTCCTATATAACTTTTTTTCTATATAACTCCTGCTCCCCCTCTCCATGCCCTAGGATGAGAATTCTCTTGGAAATCTTAATTTTATTAAACTAGTATGCAAATGTGTTAAAATGCAGGAACATTCTTTTAGCTAACCTGAATCTAGTGTATCAGGTTTTTTTCAAAGTTAATTGCAGCCTGATTTGGTTCTGCTCAGTATCACATCTATTTCCACAAACAGGAAATTGTCTTTTCTAGATTTTGATTGGCAGGGATGGTTTTATAAACTTTATTGAATTATATTAGTGTTGCTCTATGGTAGAGGAGACACTTTCATTATAAGCCTCTATTCCTAGGTGCTTATCTTTTTCATAAAATTACCCTTTGGACTGAAATATTTTCAGCTTTTTTTCTGTTTCAGATGGGATGGAAAAAATTGGAGGGTGGGGAAAATGGGAAATTTCTTCTTTGACTACTGAGCAATCACATTTTAAGATTTTCCTGTTTGCCCCTGTGGTTTCAAAATGTTAAAACCCCATAAGAACCCAGAAACACACAGCACAATTATTTTAAAGAACAGCTTGCAGAAATTCCACAGGAAGCAATAGTGTATATATGAGATCAGAGTTTTATGAAGACATGGTACCTGGCCTCCAAAACTTTCTTTTTCAAATCATCCTTGACAATCCAGATTTTTTTAAACAAATAGATTTATTTAAATTGAATCCTTCTGTTTCATATTCCCAGCTATCTTTCTTTCTCACCTTGGTTGAGAAATGTTTGTCCGGAAAAAAATAGAAGTACAAAGTAAACAAAAAGAAAATATTAGAGAGGAGTTAAGGAAAGCAAGGATTTGTAAATGGAGTTGGAGGCTCAGCTAACAGGCTAATCAGAGATTCCCAAGACTAAGAGCCAGAGCCCAGTGCCCTGGTACTTTTGGTCAAATTGCTGTCACCAGGATTTAAGAAATATGGGGTACCATTGTAAGGAGAGCTCTGTTCATTAGAGATAATCACAACTAAAGGGGATGTGCCTGAGGACCTGAAAGAGGAGTAGAGGCAGCTGAAAGAGAGCGTCAAGGCTACATCTAGGTGTGAAAGTGGAATATAGAAACATAAACACCAAGAAGGTGAAGTAATTTTTGATAGGAATATACTTATTGCCATTTTATTACAAAACCCACAAATAACACATGTTGGCAAGGATGTGGAGAAGAGGGAACCCTTGCACACTGTTGGTAGGTATGTAATTTGGTGCAGCCACTGTGGAAAATAATACGGAGGTTCCTCAGAAAACTAAAAATAGGGATTTCCCTGGGGGTCCAATGGTTAAGACTCCATGCTTCCACTGCAGGGGGCACAGGTTCGATCCCTGGTTGGGGAACTAAGATCCTGCATGCTGTGCAGCACAGCCAAAAAAAATTTTTAACTAAAAATAGAACTACCAAATGAGGCAGCAATTCCACTCCTGGGTATATATCTGAAAAAAATGAAAATGCTAATTTGAAAAGATACATGCACCCCAGTGTTCATAGCAGCACTGTTTATAATAGCCAAGATATAGAAGCAACCTAAGAGTGTCCATCAACAAATGAATGCATAAAGAAGATGTTTTATGCATATATATGTGTGTATATATATATATATATATATATATATATATATATATACACACACACACACACAATGAAATATTACTCAGCCATAAAAAGAATGAAATTCTGCCATTTGCAACAACATGGATGGACTTGGAGGGTATTATGCTTAGTGAAATAAGTCAGAAAAAGACAAATACTGTATGTTATCACTTATATGTGGAATCTAAAAAACAAAATAAATTAGTGAGTATAACAAAACAGAAACAGACTCACAGATACAGAGAACTAACTTGTTACCAATGGGGAGAGGGAAAGAAGGAGGGGCAAAATAGGGTTATGGAATTAAGAGATACAAACTACTATATATAAAATAGATAAGCAACAAGGATATATTGCACAGCACAGGGAAATATAGCCATTATTTTATAATAACATTAAATAAAGTATAATCTGTTAAAATATTGAATCACTGTTATACACCTGAAATTAATATAGGTTTGTAAATCAACTACACTTCAGTTTTTAAAAAAGCAGCAAAAAGACATAGGCCCAAAGGCGGGGCTCTGTAGTAGTAGCTAGAGAAAGGAAAAAGAAGAAGGGAATGTGTAATCACCTGAACCACTATTAAGCTGTGGGGTTATTGCAACATTAACTGCAACTTACCTCAACAACTCCCATTTAAATTGTAAACTCCATTAAGTAGGGCTTAATATCTGTCTGTTCACTGATATGGTCCCAGCACCAAGAGCCATCCCTGGCACATAGTAGGTGCTTACTAAATATTTGTTGAATGAATGAATGATCTGCGTAGAAATTTAAGGTTTCCTCTCACCAGAGTAAAGATATTTGTGCACCTGAACTTCCTCTATGTGCTGCAGTAGAAGGATGGGGAGAAAAAAGGTGACCTTAAACCCAAGATATAAAGTAAGCAGCAGTGAACTGGGCTCAGGGCAGGGATGGTTTGGGTAGCTGGCTTTAGAGAGTGTTCCGTTTGTCTCAGTTACTCAGCACAAAATTGCCTCCATTTTTCAGATCTCTTTTCCCTGGATCCTGAGGTGTGCTATGCTAGAATTAGAAAGGAGGGTGCCCTGAGTTAGAGACCTCTTGTTTGATATCTCACCTGCTATTGACAGCCTATGGTAGTTGCTGTTCCATTGCCTGATTAAAAACAAAAAAGGAACAGCCTTAGAAATCAGATATCCTTCTCTCCTTGTTACTCTCTTAACATGTGCATCCCTTCTGTGGGCCTGTTATGCCAGCCTCTAGAACAGTGCCTGGCACCTAGCAGCTAGGTACTCAGTAACTATTTGTTGAAGGAATGGCCCTGCCTGGTCATGCAGTTTTATAAGACCACCTAGTGTGTTGGAACCCTTTCCACAATCCCCTAAAGAACATAGGACCATATCAGGAAGAGCAATTATGAGGAAATTGGAGAAAAGGAATGGAAAGTAATTAAAATTTCATATATGCCCAAATTCTGGTGCACTTTGGGGAATCCCCTAAGTGTCTCAGATGAGTTGCAACTCCAAATCAAACATGTAAAGCAGTTATTTTAAATGTGCAATGCTAAGACTCAAGAAAGTTTAGCACCTGCTTTCCTTCTAAGGTGAAAATGACATTTAGTCCTGTATGTATGTGTCATTATACATGAATACTTACACCTTGGGTGACACTGTTAAAACATTTCTGTCTTTCTTGTGTTTCTCTGGCCCATCAGTTAATGGGTTATACTTAGATATGTAACTCAAGACTTCCTCACTCCTAATCCCAAAGCATTTGAGCATAACCAACATTTGGCTAGAAGGGGGTGGTCTGAGTAGGCAGATGTGCTTTCTACAGGATGAAAGTTGGAATTTGAATGCCGAAAGGTTTATAGGCAGGCCTTGGAGGCTCATGCTTTAGAGGCCAGGAAGTAAAATATCATGGGCAATATTTTTAATACTAGGTCTAGATGTGTAGGATGTGAAGCTAGTACAGGAAATGTAGAATAAGAATATTTGGCAACCTTGTGCTTCCTGTCTAAAATAACTCTTATGGAACATCAGTGGGAAGTAGTAGACTATAGTGAATTCTAACACTTTCCTTATTAGCCTCCTTATACTACTGAATTCTTCATATGTTATATAATTTTTTCTCTTATATTTTCTGTTCTTAGAAAGGTCACATCCCAAGTGTGTGTATGAGGTGATATCTGTATTTAGTTTCTAACTTCAGGTGCATTTGTTTTCCTGAGTTACATCTTCAACAACTGACATGGTATTGTTTGGGCAAGACATTTATTTTGAGCACTATAAGATTTCTGACGGAGTGCTGTAAACTCCAGCTCTAAATTGATGTTGAAGAATCGATAAACTACTTAGCAGAGGAATAAATGACTTGAGGTAAAAATAACCAAGTAAAATATAACTCCCACTTTCTGTTCAAGTGTGTGTAGTGAGAAGGAGCATATGTGACAAATGATTATCATCCTCAAGGTCCTGTCCCTTATATGGGTTAACTTTTCAGATATTCTTTTTTTTTCCCATTCAGAAAGAGATCACCACAAAAGGAGATCAGAATCTGCTGTCTGCTGATTACAGTTTGGCAAAAGATTCAGGATCATGAAACCAGCCAGATTCTTTCCCTAAAGAAGTCAGAGTTATTTTCCCCTGGTTAGAGTACCTTTGATAGCAATGTGTTGATAAGTGATTATAGAAGACCTGAAGAAGAGCATCCATATTTTGGATGGCATGAATTGACTTCTTCCTCCTTTTCTTTTGGTTTATTCTAAGTACTGTGTCTCTCCCCATTTGACCATTGTCCCAGATATTTTTCAATGGGATCCACTAGTTAATTCATTCATTTCATAATTTAGCAAAAATTTATTGAGCACCTACTTGGTGCCACATACTCTGTTAGATATTGTAAATACAACAGTGAAAAAAAGATATATAAAGGTCCCTGACCTCACTGAGCTTTGAAGCAGACAAGTGAACAAAGAAATAAGTACATGTGTAAAATTCCTACTGATGGTGGTAAGTGCTAGCACAGCTATTGATGAAAAAAAAATTGGCAGGACCTACATAGATATAATGGAAGGAAGGTTTCTCTGAAAAGACTCATTTCAGGCTGAGATCTGGTAACAGAGAAGGTATCTGTCACACAAAGAGCCTAAGGGACAGTAAGCACAGGTCTCTGGGGCAAGAAAGGACTGGGTGTGTTGTAGGAACAGAGGGAAAGCTAGCACAGTTGAGTGAAAGGGAACATGCCATGAGATGACGTTGGGAGAGGTAAATAGGGAACACATCATACAGGGTTTATAGACCTCAAGAATTTTGGATTTTATTCTAAAAGCAGTGGGAATCCATAGAAAGTTTTTAAGCATGGGAGTAATATGAATTTTAAAATATATTTTATAGAGACTAATTTGGCTGCTCAGTGGAGAATGAGTTAAAGGTGGGCAAGAATGGAAGCAGGACAGCCTATTAGAAGGCCATTTTTGTTTTTATTGCAGGAGTCTAGGTAAGAGAAAATGGTGACTTGGACAAAGATGATGTTAGCAAAAATGAAGAGAAATGGAGAGATTCAAGATGTATTTTGAAGTTAGAATCAATAGGCAGGATTTACTGATGGTTGAAAAATACAGGACACTGAAAGAGTAGAAATCAAGACTGACATCCAGTAAAAAGGGAAAACTGATGATGCAGAAGAAAAGGGATGTCTGCAGGAGCAAAGTCTTTGAGCAGGCAAGAGAAGATGGGATTCAGGGACACTCTATTTTAAAAAGACAGAAGAGACAGAGTATAGATAAAGATGTAGGTCAGTTTGTAGATTTGGTGGTGGGAAGATGAGAGAGCTCTTCCTGATGACTTTTGTTTTCTCCATAATATGAGGCAAGATCATCAGCTAAGGGCAGGAAGTGGGAGAGGAGTGGGGAAGATGTGGGAGGATTGAGGAGAGAGGTGAAGATATATCATAGTCACTTTGAAGAATGGGAAAGCAAGTTTAATGCAGAAGTAGCATTGCTGCACAGAGATGAGCACTCAGTTGAAGCTTGTGATCGTGATTACTTTAAATGAAAGTGAAGCCTGTCAGCTCAGCTATGGGAATGTTCTCTAGCCGTGTTCAATAGGTCAGGTGCAGGCCCAGAAAAGACAGTATAACTGAATTCTACTTGTATTTTGCCATATGAATGTATCTGGGAAAGCATAATATGATATAATGGAATGAACACTTGTCTAGGGTTTAGAAGACCTGCACTGTAATGCAAGTTCAAGGTACTCGCAAACCGTGTGACCTTAGGCCAGTTGTTTAAAATTGCTCTGCCTCCCTTTTCTCATTGGTAAAATAAGAAGGTTGGACTAAATACTGTGTGTGTGTGTGTGTGTGTGTGTGTGTGTGTGTGTGTGTGTGCGTGTGTGTGTTGCATTACTTCTTTATATTCTATTCCAGGTATATCACTAACATTCTATCTATAAAAGAAATAAAGCTGAATCTTGCCAGTTTAATTTAGCTCATTCCTAAAGAGGCACCAGTGTGATACAATGCAGGGCTAGGGGTGGATGGGGGTGGGGAGCCATCAGAGAACATGACAGAGCCTAAATTCTGCTACCAGCTTAGGGTGAGCCTTTGAGCAAGTCATTTCACCTCTTTTGATATCACTGTTTCAATCTATTTAAAAAGGATGATCTCAGATTATTTCCAGGTCTAAAAGACTTTCAGAGAATTACTTTAATCAGATCTAGTTGCAGTTACCCAAAGAATGGAAGGCTTATTGCTCCCTGGAGGATTTCTCCTGCGGTCCTCACCGAATCTTCCTCAGGCCCTACGAGGAACACAAGTTGAGAAGCACCTACCCACCCTGAGATCCAATACCATAGAAATGGATGCTTGATAAGATGTCTTGCTGAGATTTATTTGCCCATCCTGGGGGAGGGAGCTGGGGGTGTCTGGTTTTGCCAGGTTGTTCCCTCTGCAACCTGCTTTAAACTCCACAGCATTTCTGTTGCTTATGCCTCTGAGCAGGGGAATGTATTGGTGATACTGTTTTTCTTACGTCAACAAGCCAGTGAGTACCAACTCAGGGCTCTCATCTTCCAGGCCTCCTGAGTAGTTCATCTTGTCTTCTCTTGCAGTCTTTGTCTGTTGAAGCTCAAATAAGAAGACAAACCTAGCCAACTGCTGTGTGCAGGGAAGACTCCCTCTTGATCCTAGTCCAGAAACGCCTTGCAGCTCCACAGCAGCAGATCTGGCCTGAGATTCCTCCTCTGTTGATCCTCCCTATCAAAAGGGAGGGAGACGCAAGAGGGAGGAGATATGGGGATATATGTATACGTATAGCTGGTTCACTATGTTATACAGCAGAAACTAACACGCCACTGTAAAGCAATTATACTCCAATAAAGGTGTTAAAAAATGTTATGACTTCAAGCTTTAGCCTCCACAAAATCTGTG
The DNA here is from genome assembly GCF_026419965.1 of Kogia breviceps. Classification (NCBI taxonomy): domain Eukaryota; kingdom Metazoa; phylum Chordata; class Mammalia; order Artiodactyla; family Physeteridae; genus Kogia; species Kogia breviceps. The sequence goes on from NC_081330.1 coordinate 18,814,350, forward strand.
AAGCTCAACAATGGAAAATCATGTCCAGAGATCAAATCACCTAATGACATCAAAAGGAAAAAAATCTGATTTCCTGACTGCCTTATCATCATTTTCTTTTTTTTTAAATACATCTTTATTGGAGTATGATTGCTTCATAATACTGTGTTAGTTTCTGTTGTATAACAAAGTGAATCAGCTATATGTATACATGTATCCCCATATGCCCTCCTTCTTGCGTCTCCCTCCCACCCTCCTTATCCCACCCCTCTAGGTGGTCACAAAGCACCGAGCTGATCTCCCTGTGCTATGAGTGTGCCATATCTCCTTTATCCATTCATCTGTCAATGGACATTTAGGTTGTGGACTAAATAATCTTTAGGTTTCTTTCCAGCCCTAAAACTGTGTGATTTTTTTTTTCTGTTGGGACAATTCCTAATCTCAACCAATTTGTTATTAATGTCGTGGTTAAGCATGTAGACTCTGGAGCCAGACTGCTTGGATTTGAATTCTAGCCCCATCACTTTCCAGCTGTGTGACCTTGAGTAAGTGATTTTATCCTTCAGTAGCAGTTTCTTCATCTTTGTAATGGGCATTAAAATAACACATACCTTAGTATGGTTATTGTAAGGATTAAATGAGTCAATGCATTTGAAGCTCGTAGAACGGTGCCTGTACTGTGCTCTTAATAAATGTTAGCCATTATTATTATCCCAACAAGTTCTACATCATCCCTTTGGCCATAAAAGATATGAAAGCTTGGGATTTAGCATATCACCTGACACAATATTTAGAGCACGTCATTTTGCTTCAGGGTGGCACTGTGGCATGTAGTAGGCATTTAATCAAACAATTATTATAATTATGGTACCCTGCCCTAATATTTACCTTCTTATGTCAGCTCTTGAGGTATAGGTAACTTTTGTCCTTATTACTTATTATTTGCCTGGATCACAGAGGAACAACTAGCCCATCAGAGAGAAAGACCTAAAAGGAAAAGCAGGATCAGCAAGTACATTAGAGATAGGGTGAAACTAGAAGGGCTAGAATAAAGAAGTGCACATTGATATTTGTTACAATAAATATTATAAACACATAGAATACATTTAACATTGAAATGTCCCTTTGGAGTTTGAATATTATCTGCCAGTGAAAATTGGTTAATAGAGCCCATGACAATAGTATGCCTGATCTCCACCACGCTCAGTCTAAGAAGGTCACCTTTGCCTTTCACTTCGGGACAAAGGCATCTTCCATGGATCCCTGCTGATCAAACTCCAGGGAAGTGGCCATTCCTATGAAGTCCTTGAGTTCTTTGATGGAAAGGCATCATGTGAGGCTGAAAATGTAATAAAATCTCATTCATAGTTGACCCTCAGAACTGCTTTGGGAGCAGTACCTACTTTGCTTCCTGGGTTTGAAAACACCCTACTGAATTTTATTGATTTTCTTAAGGAAAAGAAATACGGAGAATAGAAGTTCATTTCAGTGCTTTCGTGTAATGGAAATTAAACTAGATCATAAAGGGCTCAGAAAGGAGCTCAACTAATATAGATATTTTAATCTCAATGTAATTTTCCACATGGTATTAATTACAAAGATAAATCAGACTCAACTTTTTTTATCAATAGTATTTCATAAAAATATTAGATTTAATTCTTTCTGAAATCTTGGTCATTCTTGTTAAATGCATTTCATCTAATCAGACTGTTGATTTCTTCTATGAAATTGAATGACTAATGTTAATGCAGAATTTTATCAACTTAAAACTCAAAGTAAACTTCCATCCCAGCCCTAATATCTCCTTGTGTGTATGTGCTGGTTAAGTAAGTAACTTGAACTCAGAAGTTAAATTACCTTTGCTAGAGCCTGCAAAGCAGATTAGTGAGTATGAATTATGAGCTTTCTTTCTGTCTCAGATATTTGCTCATATCTGTTTCTCCCACTCTAAAATGATTGTGATAATAATTGTAATCTTGCCGGGATACACTGTTCTAGTGGCTGGAGCATCAACTCGGATATTGGAATACCATTTACAGTTGGGCAAGTTCACTTCACTTCTCAATCCATTTCCCCTTCAGAAAAATAACAGTGATAATATCTGTCCTTATCTATTTTTCTTGGACGTTGTAAGAATAAATGAAACATGGATGAAAACAGTATGAGCATAAATACATAAATCTGAAAAATTGTGACTCCTCAGGATTTAGACATACTAGTATCTGTGTTTTTAGAAAGTCCCTCCCTCTTCATAAACACATGCATAATACAATCCATCACCATCACATTTAAAGAAACATACATACAAACCCTTATGTTATCTAATATGCTTTTTTTAAATGGTAACTTTGCACTGTGTGGAATTTGATCAACACATTAACATACTTATATCTGGCTATGCATGCATCCATTCATTCATTAATATATTCCACAGGTATTTGTCAAGTTCCTACTGTGTGCCAGGTACTGTCCTTTGCTGGGAGAAAACTATGCTAGTCAAGACAGGACTGATTCTTGGCTCATGAGCTTAGGTCTAGGAAGGAAGATGACAAAGTTTAAAGTACTTTAATGGGTGATTGTTAAGAGGGTAATAGAATACCTGGCAGGAATACAGAACCTGAAATGTGGAGGGTAGAGAAGGTGGAAAGACTTCCCATGAAAGTGATGTTCATGCTGAGACTTAGAGAATGTGTAATTATAGCCTAACAAAGAGGAGTGGAGAAGAGTATTCCAATCAGAGGGGACAGTATCACTGCAAAGCTTTGTAGTATTTTGGAGCGTGTATCCACATTTAGAAATCAGCCCATTTATAGATAGCTGTGCCTCTGCCTAAATTTGGAGGAACTTCATGACTTTTCAGACCTTATGGATTATTAGCTCTGTTCCTAGACACAGTGTATGCATGAAACCCTGCCCTAGCATGACTGGTTTTGCTCTTTGATTACTTTTCTAACTCCCCAAAATCAAGTTCTCAATCTCAAATGTTTTATTAGGGCTTTCCTATGGTTCTGAGTGCTGTTTATTTTAGGTATCAAGATTACAGATAATTGCACATTTACATTTAACATGAATTTAAATGCTTTTCATGAGTTTCTGAATTTGGGGCCAGCTTAATTAGTCTATTAGTAGAGAGTTGTGTCCACCAACACCTTCTGTTTTATCTACATAAACCCCAGCAAGCATGTATAATTTCTTGATATTGACATAGGCTCAGAAACCACTCATCTATGTGATTTGGATAGTGACCATTTCTCTATAAACCATTTTTAAGACCATGTAAATTACTTTCTAAAATTAGTTGAAGTTAGTTCCCTCTTAAACGTTCTAGGAGTTTCTTCCTCACTGAGCTCTGGCTACTAAAGAGCTTTCAATTGTGTATGTTTGAACTATTTCATGTTGACTTTTAAGAATTTTTCTACACCATTTGCAAAGCAGCAGGCTGCTGCCTTGTGTTTTCCTCAAACTAAAAACAGTGTACACTCCAAATTAATGTCTAGACCTAATCCAAGCACAGGAAAGTTCACCTGAAAGTAGAGAATGTTTTATGAAGTTAACAAAGGGCACGGTGACTCATCTCACTGGCTTGAATATGGAGCTAATGTCTACAGATGCTGTCACTTTTGAGGCACAACAAATGAATGATTTAAAATGTGATCCGAGTATGCACTTGACAATATATATAGTGAAAGTTTATGATGTGTAATTGCATATGCTTATCTCTTTGCGGGGCTTTACTTAAAATAAAAAAGGGACCCTAAGCCCAGCTCTCTCGATTTGAACTGCATAAGCTGATGGCTGACAAAACAGGGTTCAGAGTTGACATAATATCTACCATATGGCTAACTTAAGTTTTCTAAAGTAAGCAACAATAGTTGTAAAGGAAATGTACTTCTCCATTCTTTCAGAAAGTATTGCATTATGAAAAACTTCAAATATAGAGAAAAACATGATATACAGTTATACCCACCATACATGTACAGACTTACCAAACATTAATATTTTCCATATTTGTTAACAGTCCTTTAAGAATACAGATAGGGTTGACCAATTGAAGTTTACTCTGTACCTCTCCCTAGCCACATTTTCCTCCCTTCTTCCCCGAAGGAACTATCATCCTGAAGTTGCTGTGGGTCTTTCCCATCCATGTGTTTGTACATGTAAGCATCTAGAAACATATTTTGCATAGGCTTAGTATTTACAATATTTATATCATACTTTACATATCCTTAAGCAACTTTCTCTTTTCACTCAATATTAATATTTCTGAGATGTATCTATATTGATATACATACCCATTCATTTTAGCAGCTATAGAGTATTTCACTTTATGAATGACTGTTTCTCAACATAGCTGTTTCCTTTTTGATGGAGTTTTTAGGTTTTTTCTCATTTTTCACTATTACAAAAAGTACTCCAAAACCATCATTGTATTTGTCTCCTGTGTATGTGTGTTTTTTTCACTTTGAAGTTGCATTTCTGTGTTCCGCAGTGTGTGCATCTTCAGCTCTACTAGACATTGCCAAGTTGTTCTTCAGAGTTGTAATACCACTATCTTATAGCTCAGGCTGCTATAACAAAGTATCCTAGACTGGGTGGCTTATAAACAATAGGAATTTATTTCTTACAGTTCTGGAGACTGGAAGTCTGAAATCAGGGTGCCAGTGTGGTCATGATCTGATAAGGACCCTCTTCCAGGTTTCAGACTGTCAACTTATGTATCCTCACATGGCAGAAAAGAGGGCTAAAGAACTCTCTGGGGTCTCTTTCATAAGGACACTAATCTCATTCATGAGGGTTCCACCTTCATGACTTTATTACCTCCCAAAGACTCCACCTCCTAGTACTAACACATTGGAGGTAAGGATTTCAACATAAGAATTTTGGGGAAACACAAACATTCAGTCCATAACAACTATTTTATACTTCCACAAGTGGTAAAAGAGGGTTCCTGTTTCTCCACACTTTTCAGCACTCAGTGTTGTCAGACTTAAAACATTTTGCCAATTTTGTGGGCATGAAATGATGTCTCACTGTGTTTTATTGACCATTCTCTCACTTAACTAGTGAGGTTTAATATCCTTCCATGTGTTTACTGGCCACGTGGGTTCCCTCTTCTATGAATTGCCTATTCATATCATTTGCCCATTATTCTATTTGGTTGTTAGTCTTTTTCTTATTGATTTGAAGGAGATTATCTATTCTGCCTACTAATCCCTTGTGGTTTGTAAATATCATCTCCCAGTTTGCAGCTTGTCTTTTAACTTTGCTTATCCTGCCTCTGTTGAACAGAACTTTAAAATTTTCATTGAATAAAATGTATCAAGGTCCCATTCTTTAAATATAAAACTGTGTGTAAGAGAGTATCATTCCCATACAACCTGAAGTCCTTCTCATTAAATTAAAATAAAACAACTTGAAGTGAGACACCAGATTATATTGATATGACTTCATATAAAATAAAAGCTCAAGAGATTACCTAGAAAGCACTGGCATTGCCATCACTAAAAATGTAACTTCAACAGACCATTAAAGAAACTAAAGTTATGCAAGATGAAAAAGTTCTAGAGATCTACTGTACAAGAATGTGCATATTGTACAGTAAATAACAATACTGTAGTATACACTTAAAATTTGTTAAGAGGGTAGATCTCATGTTACATGTTTTTTTTTTTGCCATAATAAAAAAGAAACTAAATAATTCAGTACATGTCCTTTCGGCCTTAAAAAACAGTGATTTCACAGGAAATCTAAGTGTTCGTTCCTTTATTTATCAATAACTGTGTTCCTTAGACAAGTCATTTCACCTCTCTACTAATTTTTTTTCATATATGAAGTAAGGAAATTGTATTATGTGTTCTCTAAGGCCCATTACAACTCTAAAAGTTCTATGGTATGGTCTAATGATTTCAAATGTTCAATAAGAATTTTCCCAATTTCAGATCATGCAGATTTTCAAGAATTCCACTAGCATTTCTTGGAGGTCTTCTAATATACATCTGTACTCCCTTTTGAACCTTTGTGGGGGGTCATCAATAGTGCTAAAACAACTCCTGTAGATGTTCTTGGAAAACCTAAGCTAAGAGAAGAGAATTAAGAAGAAGACAAATTGTTTAATGTCAGAAAAGGAAGAGGGAATGAAGATAGTGACGTGTGTTTGGAAGGGAAGTCTCAGAACTATTCCATAACACCAAAGCCATCAGTGTCCTGTATTCTGAAAGTCAGAAAAAATGCTTCTGCTTTAATAAAGAACAGAAGGTCTACTCTGTGGAGGTCAGTTGGTCAAATATGTGGATTTTGGGCAAATGCATCCATAGCAGTATCTGACTTACAAAGCACTGCCCTTGGCATTTAAAGATGACCCTTATCACGGCTACTGATCTCTGTTGGCAAATGACTGCCTTTTGCACTCGGCTTCCATGTGAAAACTACCTCCTGATTTGTAGTCAAAGCCACTACTAGACAACTTTTAAAAAATGTGATTGTGGGACTTCCCTGGTGGCGCAGTGGTTGAGAGTCCGCCTGCCGATGCAGGGGATACGGGTTCGTGCCCCGGTCCGGGAAGATCCCACGTGCCGCGGAGCGGCTGGGCCCGTGAGCCATGGCCGCTGAGCCTGCGCGTCCGGAGCCTGTGCCCCGCAACGGGAGAGGCCACGACAGTGAGGCCCACGTACCGCAAAAAAAAAAAAAAAAATGTGATTGTGCTTTTAATATTCTAGGCCCAAATCCTGGCTCAGAAATAACTATTATATCCCTAAGATCTACTGCTGCACCCCAACACTGTGTCTGGTGTGTTTGAAGTGAGCATCCTTAAATCATTCCTCTACTTTCCAGTCTCCAATTTCTTTTTCCTAATTATCTTTCATTTTGCATTTTTACTGTCCCTTTATCTATCTTCCAGTATCTATCCCAGTTTCATTAGAGAATCTTAGTGTGGGTGATATTCTTCTGTAGGACTTCTAGGTGATGCTAATGAAACTATGCAGGAAGTCAGATAGCATCCAAGTCTCATAGCAAAATAAAAGGATAGGCATGGCTGCTCTGCTCCTCAGCACCCTTTTACATTATACTCAAGCCTCACAGACCACTAACTTTTCCTTGAATATACTTTTGCACTCTCTGCACTCGGTGTCTTTGCTCCAGAAATCCCTTTTGCCTTCCCCTCATCTGCTTTACATATTCTTGAAGAACCAGCTCAAATTTGACTTATTGAAGAGGTCACTGAAGAAATTGTCACTGCATTTTTGAGCACTTTGTTTATACTCAACACCTTGTTTTATGGCTACTTGTTTATATCTGTTCTGCAGGTCCCCCAAACACACACACACACACACACACACACACACTACACACATTCTGTAAACTTAATTTTCCCTTGTCATAAAGATGTACCCGTTTACTAATGGTAACTGTGATCTTCCTTGTAAATTGTTCTACCCACAATTTTAATACATAAAGAATGAGAAGAGGAGGACACATATAAGGAGTGACTTATTTGTGGACAACCAAAATAAACTTCATATTAGCCCAGTCCACAAGCTATAAAGCTTAGACCATAAGAAGAGAATAAAAAACAGCATTCTAAGACATATGCCTTGGCCTTGTTTAAAAGACCATGAAAGAGTGAATTTTCATTGCCACACCAGTGGAACCTAGTACTATAGCAGTGACACCAATCTTGGCAAATGTGGAACTAGCATCATTACTTTAGGTAGTGTACTGTAAACTTTCTTCATGACAGTGTTACAGATGCTGTCTGAAGTGGGTATTCCAGCATCGACACACATTAAAATTGTGATGACTGGTTCATTGTGTTTTCAACAGCTACACATAAATTAGCTCATCCTCTGTAATGGAATAACTAGTGCAGCTACCAACAAAGATGAAACAAATTGTAATTTCTGATATCTTTAGGTAACTAAAGCAATATGTCTCTATTAATAAACTTAAAACTACTCTCATGAATATTATCACTTGCTCCTTTTGTCACTTTTATCACCATTTCTTGTTGGTCAATAGGAACATAACAGAAACTCACTTCCAGGCCAGAGGATTTTAAAGAAAATATTGATCAGCCTTAGCTAATTAAAAACAACTAAAAACCTACTGATCTTTATATCACACACTAAGGCAGTTAGGAGCTTATCATAAACATGCATTCTATGGTATACAAAGAGAGATATAAAATTGCTAGTTTAGTCTCTAGTTCTGTGAAATGGGAGACAATATACAAAATAAAGAACTATACATTCCATAGCTCAATAATGTAATAGAAACTGCATGTGCTTGGATAATACAAATTAAGGAGAGTTCCTTATGCTATAGGGTTATTCCCAGAAGGCTTTTTTGAGGGTTTTTTAGGCTATTTTCTATACCACCAAAATCACATTTGCCAAAGTGTGGGGTCTACCTTTCTTGCTACGAGTAGCAGATATCTGAGATCTTTGCAGGTGTTACAGAGTTTGAAATTTCTTTCCAAAGTTGCATATGCCCTTCTTTATGCCAACTTAGTGGTGCTTTAGTGTGCATTTTTGTTTGTTTATTTATTCCAGCTTTATGGCTAAATACTGGAACCTGTTCTTTCTAAACCATTCACATATACAACTCACTTATCCATCTTCTATCCCACTTATCTTCACATCTCAAGGTTGGAAGGGGCTATGTAAAGAAGTCTTAGCTTTGTCTGTTGTTTCATTTGCAAATATTTTCTCCCATTCTGAGGGTTGTCTTTTCATCTTGTTTATGGTTTCCTTTGCTGTGCAAAAGCTTTTAAGTTTCATTAGGTCCCATTTGGGGTTTTTTTTGTTTTTATTTCCATTTCTCTAGGAGGTGGGTCAAAAAGGATCTTGCTGTGATTTATGTCATAGAGTATTCAGCCTATGTTTTCCTCTAAGAGTTTTAGAGTGTCTGGCCTTACATTTAGGTCTTTAATCTATTTTGAGTTTATTTTGGTGTATGGTGTTAGGGAGTGTTCTAATCTCATACTTTTACATGTAGCTGTCCAGTTTTCCGAACACCACTTATTGAAGAGGCTGTCTTTTCTCCATTGTATATTCCTGCCTCCTTTATGAAAAATAAGGTGACCATATGTGTGTGGGTTATCTCTGGGCTTTCTATCCTGTTCCATTGATCTATATTTCTGTTTTTGTGCCAATCCATACTGTCTTGATTACTGTAGCTTTGTAGTATAGTCTGAAGTCCAGGAGCCTGATTCCTCCAGCTCAATTTTTCTTTCTCAAGATTGCTTTGGTTATTCGGGGTCTTTTGTGTTTCCATACAAATTGTGAAATTTTTTGTTCTAGTTCTGTGAAAAATGCCATTGGTAGTTTGACAGGGATTGCATTGAATCTGTAGATTGCTTTGGGTAGTATAGTCTGTTTCACAATGTTGATTCTTCCAATCCAAGAACATAGTATATCGCTCCATCTGTTTGTATCATCTTTAATTTCTTTCATCAGTGTCTTATAGTTTTCTGCGTACAGGTATTTTGCTCCTTAAGTAGGTTTATTCCTAGGTATTTTATTCTTTTTGTTGCAATGGTAAATGGGAGTGTTTCCTTAATTTCTCTTTCAGATTTTTCATCATTAGAGTATAGGAATGCAAGAGATTTCTGTGCATTAATTTTGTATCCTGCTACTTTACCAAATTCATTGATTAGCTCTAGTAGTTTTCTGGTAGCATCTTTAGGATTCTCTCTATATATTATGTCATTTGCAAACAGTGACAGCTTTATTTCTTTTCCGATTTGGATTCCTTTTATTTATTTTTCTTCTCGGACTTCTGTGGCTAAAACTTCCAAAACTATGTTGAATAACAGTGGTGAGAGTGAGCACCCTTGTCTTATTCCTGATCTTAAAGGTAATGGTTTCAGTTTTTCACCATTGAGAACGATGTCAGCTGTGGGTTTATCATATATGGCCTTTATGACCATATAAAGTAAGTTCCCTCTATGCCTAATTTCTGGAGGGTTTGTATCATAAGTTGATGTTGAATCTTGTCAAAAGCTTTTTCTGCATCTATTGAGATGATCATATGGGTTTTCTCCTTCAATTTGTTAATGTGGTGTATCACATTGGTTGATTTGCACATATTGAAGAATCCTTGCATTCCTGGGATAAACTCCACTTGATCATGGTATATGATCCTTTTAATGTGATGTTGGATTCTGTTTGCTAGTATTTTGTTGAGGATTTTTGCATCTATGTTCATCAGTGATATTGGCTTGTAGTTTTCTTTCCTTGTGACATCTTTGGTTTTGTTATCAGGGTGATGGTGGCCTGAGTTTGGGTGAGTGTTCCTCCCTCTGCTATATTTTGGAAGATTTGAGAAGGATAGGTGTTAGCTTTTCTCTAAATGTTTGGTAGAATTCACCTGTGAAGCTATCTGGTCCTGGGTTTTTGTTTGTTGGAAGATTTTTAATCACAGTCTCAATTTCAGTGCTTGTGATTGGTCTGTTTATATTTTGTATTTCTTCGTGGTTCAGTCTCTGAAGGTTGTACTTTCCTAAGACTTTGTCCATTTCTTCCAGGTGGTCCATTTTATTGGCATTTAGTTGCTTGTAGTAATCTTTCATGATCCTTTGTATTTCTGCAGTGTCAGTTGTTACTTCTCCATTTTCATTTCTAATTCTATTGATTTGAGTCTTCTCCCTTTTTTTCTTGATTTGTCTGGCTAATGGTTTATCAATTTTGTTTATCTTCTCAAAGCACCAGCTTTTATTTTTATTGATATTTACTATTGTTTCTTTCATTTCTTTTTCATTTATTTCTGCTCTGATGTTTATGATTTCTTTCCTTCTGCTAACTTTGGGGATTTTTTGTTCTTCTTTCTCGAATTGCTTTAGGTGTCACGTTACATTGTTTTTTGGAGATGTTTCTTGAGGTAGGATTGTATTGCTATACACTTCCCTGTTAGAACTGCTTTTGCTGCATCCCATACATTTTGGGTCGTTGTGTTTTCATTGTCATTTGTTTCTAGGTATTTTTTATTTCCTCTTTGATTTCTTCAGTGAGCTCTTGGTTATTTAGTAGTGTATTGTTTAGCCTCCATGTGTTTGTATTTTTTACATATTTTTTCCTGTAATTGATATCTAGTCTTCTTTTTTTTTTTTTTTTTTTTTTTTTTTTTTTTGCGGTACGCGGGCCTCTCACTGTTGTGGCCTCTCCCATTGCGGAGCACAGGCTCTGGATGCGCAGGCTCAGTGGCCATGGCTCACAGGACTAGCCGCTCTGCGGCATGTGGGATCTTTCCAGACTGGGCCACAAACCTGTGTCCCCTGCATCGGCAGGCGGACTCCCAACCACTGCGCCACCAGGGAAGCCCTGATATCTAGTCTTATAGCATTGTGGTCAGAAAAGATACTTGGTATGATTTCAGTTTTGTTAAATTTACCAAGGCTTGATTTGTGACCGAAGATATGATCTATCCTGGAGAATGTTCCATGAGAACTTGAGAAAAAAGTGTGCTCTGTTGTTTCTGGATGGAATGTCCTATAAATATCAATTAAGTCCATCTTGTTTAATCTATCATTTAAAGCTTGTGTTTCCTTATTTATTTTCATTTTGGATGATCTGTCCATTGGTGAAAGTGAGGTGTTAAAATCCCCTACTATGATTGTGTTTTGTTGATTTCCCCTTTTATGGCTGTTAGCATTTGCCTTATGTATTGAGGTGCTCCTATGTTGGGTGCATAAATATTTCCAATTGTTATATCTTCTTCTTGGATTGATCCCTTGATCATGATGTAGTGTCCTTCTTTGTCTCTTGTAATAGTCTTCATTTTAAAGTCTATTTTGTCTGATATGAGAATTGCTACTCCAGCTTTCTTTTGATTTCCATTCTCATAGAATATCTTTTTCCATCCCCTCACTTTCAGTCTGTATGTGTCCCTAGGTCTAAAGTGGGTCTCTTGTAGACAGCATGTATACGGGTCTTGTTTTTGTATCCATTCTGCCAGTCTGTGTCTTTTGGTTGGAGCATTTAATCCATTTACATTTAAGGTAATTATCGATATGTATGTTCCTATTACCATTTTCTTAATTATTTGGGGTTTGTTATTGTAGGTCTTTTCCTTCTCTTGTGTTTCCTGCCTAGAGAAGTTCCTTTAGCATTTGTTGTAAAGCTGGTTTGGTGGTGCTGAATTCTCTTTGTTTTTGCTTGTCTGTAAAGGTGTTAATTTCTCCATCGAATCTGAATGAGATCCATGCTGGGTAGAGTAATCTTTGTTGTAGGTTTTTCCCTTTCATTACTTTAAATATGTCCTGCCACTCCCTTCTGGCTTGCAGAGTTTCTGCTGTGAGATCATCTGTTATCCTTATGGGGATTTCCTTGTATGTTATTTGTTGTTTTTCCCTTGTTGCTTTTATTTTTTTTCTTTGTATTTAATTTTTGATAGTTTGATTAATGTTTGTCTTGGTGTGTTTCTCCTTGGATTTATCCTGTATGGGACTCTCTGTGCTTCCTGGACTTGATTGACTATTTCCTTTCCCATATTAGGGAAGTTTTCAACTATAATCTCCAATTATTTTCTCAGTCCCTTTCTTTTTCTCTTCTTCTTCTGGGACCCCTATAATTCAAATGTTGGTGCATTTAATGTTGTCCCAGAGGTCTCTGAGACTGTCCTCAATTCTTTTCATTCTTTTTTCTTTATTCTGCTCTGCTGTAGTTGTTTCCACTATTTTATCTTCCAGGTCACTTATCCATTCTTCTGCCTCAGTTATTCTGCTATTGTTTCCTTCTACAGAATTTTAAATTTCATTTATTGTGTTGTTCATCATTGTTTTTTTTTGCTTTTTAGTTCTTCTAGGTCCTTGTTAAATGTTTCTTGTACTTTCTCCATTCTACTTCCAAGATTTTGGATCGTCTCTACTATCATTACTCTGAATTCTTTTTCAGGTAGACTGCCTATTTCTTCTTCATTTGTTTGGTCTGGTGGGTTTTTCCTTGCTCCTTCATCTGCTGTGTGTTTCTGTGTCTTTTCATTTTGCTTAACTTACTGTGTTTGAGGTCTCCTTGTCTCTGGCTGCATGTTCGTAGTTCCTGTTTTTTTTGGTGTCTGCCCCCAGTGGATAAGTTTGGTTCAGTGGGTTGTGTAGGCTTCCTGGTGGAGGCGACTAGTGTCTGTATTCTGGTGGATGAGGCTGGATCTTGTCTGGTAGGCAGGACCACGTCCGGTGGTGTGTTTTGGGGTGTCTGTGACCTTATTATGATTTTAGGCAACCTTTCTCCTAATGGGTGGAGTTGTGTTCCTGTCTTGCTAGTTGTTTGGCATAGGGTGTCCAGCACTGTAGCTTGCTGGTCATTGAGTGGAGCTGGGTCTTCACGTTGAGATGGAGATCTCTAGGAGAGCTTTCGCCGTTTGATATTATGTGGAGTGGAGCCGGGAGTTCTCTCTTGGACAAGTGTCCTGAAATTGGCTCTCCCACCTCAGAGGCACAGGCCTGACATCCGGCCAGAGCGCCAAGACCCTACCAGGCACATGGCTATATGACAGGGACAGGAAGCATAAGCCACAAATATCCCAGCTCTGGGGAAGTAGGACCACCTACATAACATGTGGTATCCAGGAGGCTCCAGGCTCACAGAACATTTGGGAATCCACCATGTATCTTTCCCCCATCAGGCTTGGTGCTCCTGTTGGTCACTGCTGCTATCCTTGGCTGTCCTCACAGCTTGGCTGCTCTAACCCCTCCTGCGGCTGCCCACAAGGTAGCTTTGAGGTGGATGTGAAGGAGAGTTGAAAAGGTAATAGCAGTCTCTGAATGTAAGTTATTTTTGTTAAAATAAGTATCCATTTAGTGATAGGAGTAAAGGAATGATCCTGATTTTGCAGCTTTTCCAAATTTATCTACATCTTGTCCATAAGCTCCTACTTCTCACTGAATCAGATAAGACGGTATATTTGGTGATGCAGTTCACCACTATGTTGAAGGGCAGAAGTAACTATTTTTTTTTAATGTAGCTTGCTAGAGGATATCTGGGAAGCAGCAACAGATATATTGCCGTTTTGAGCTGAATCATTTTGTTGACCACAAGGCAGAACGGCAGCAAGCTCGAATGGGAGAGCTCTAGTCATTATCCAAAGGTCAGACTTGATAAGCAGATTCTGCTGTTTCTTCCCCTAACTCGCATATGTCTGGAGGGGCATGTGGGTGGCAGGGGAGCCAGAAATCTCACTGTCAAAAGAGTGTTTAAGTGATTTTCTGCAAGTAGAATTGGCTGTATTCTGTACTGAATGACAGGATTCCTGTCTTCAAGGAGTTCTTAGTCTAAGGAAGTAAGGCAGCAGCAGGAGCTTCAGGTAGAGTCCACATCAGTCGTGTCTCTTGGTTCAAAGTAGGCATTCCATAAATGTCATTTGGATGGTTGGATAAATGAATGGGTGGACAGACAAGTAATGAATGAACAGTGAACTTTGAAAGGTAATTCCTTGGAGATACTGTGTGGAAAAGCAGAGGTGACAACTTGAAAACCTTTAGCAATATAACTTAGAGCCAAGCATCTACTTCCACTAGAAATTTAAATATTTGAAATCTAGGCCAAGGGTGGGGAATACATTTATTATGTTTACTGATTTGTATGTAGAATGAAAACAAAACTTAAAATTAAGAATTCCAGCTCTTACACTTCAATGAATTACTACTATATTATGAAGATAAGTTATATTGAATAATTTATCATAATTATTTTTAATCAATTTGATTTATTTACTGCCAAAACATCTTGGAGGTAACTTTTACAATTTTTCTTTCATCAATTGTGAACCATGCAACAGTAAAAACATTAACCTCAACACAGATGCTACAGGTAAGGCAACATGGTATAGGGGAAAGATTTGTAGCCAGAGGGTCTGGGTTCTAGCTCCTCCATACATTCATGTTATGGGAGCTGCAGTTTTCTCCTCTATAATCCAAGGACATTAATCCCTTCCTCTATCATAAGGATGTTATGTGAGCACTTGATGAGCTGTAAAATTCTATAGTGTCAGTTGTTGGGGAAGGAGTTAGAAATAATGTCCTAGTGCTCCAAGACTTTGATTTCTGGCATTCTGGTATACAGGGTGGAGTGCA
This sequence comes from Kogia breviceps, assembly GCF_026419965.1. NCBI lineage: Eukaryota > Metazoa > Chordata > Mammalia > Artiodactyla > Physeteridae > Kogia > Kogia breviceps. The sequence continues at coordinate 18,829,393 of NC_081330.1, forward strand.
GTTCCTGAATGTTGGCCACCACCCTGGGAACATTCAACTTAATGATAGTTGCATGAAAGATTCGCTAAAGTTACCATTAAACAAAATGTATTTAACATGGCAGTTGAACAGATTGTAAGGTAGAAGTTTTGACTCCATTTAGATGCTGCTCTTTTGAAGACTTTGCTTATATTTGCCAATCCACATGGCATGTACCATGCATTGCTCTGGTTTGCAATGACCAGAATGGAGTTGTTTCACTGATAGGCCCTCATAGCATTTGACAAGCACCAAAGTTGTTAGAAGCTTTGCTTCAATATAATTGTCACTCCCACTAAACTGCAAAATGACCATTTAAATTTGGAGGATTATTATCCTACTAAACATAAATCAATTCACTATCCTCTAAAATATAACTGTGTTTAAGAGCAATAGGCAAGCCACAGCCATTCTCTGTATTGGATAAGGTTATAAGTGTGTTACCAAATGCTCACATCGGGTTGTTACTGAAGCACAATTCTATATCCAAGAGAGAAGATAACTATTAAAAATGAGCTTTAAAAAAAGACATTTTATACATATATTAAAAGAGAAAACGTAAGCTGATTAGGCAAAGTTCCAAAGATTCATTAGTTTATTAAAGTAGATTGAAATGAATGTTTGAGAGATTTAAATAAATTAACCTTTAATGAGTACCCAGGGGCCAAGGAATAAGAATGACAGAGGATTAGGAGTATTTTGTCTGATTGTTGCATAATGCACACTGATTAGTTTTTTTCTGAATGCTCATTGCTGCATAACAATACTAATAAATAAAAAAAAGATTAAATTTAAAATATCTCTAGATTGTAATTGTTGCCTGCTCTTATGTGTACACAAATACCATACTTGGATTTAATAGCAGTCCCTATAACTTTGGCAGAGGGATACAAGAACTTTTGTTAGCACATCATTACATTTTGAAATATCTCGTATGTGAGCAAAGCTTTGGTCAATTAGGGTAATTTATTCCTAACATGTTAGACATTCTTTTAGCATTTCAGCATTAGATTCTTATTCTGAGTATCAGAATACTTGTGCTCTAAATAATATTAATTGATAGCAAGTTACTTAGAAGATATATTGGTATTTAAACATCTTATTTTAGAAAAACAACTTTTCTGCACTTATAAGTTCTTATTTATAATTAGCAAAATTCTTAAGGAGATTTTTTTGAAGCAGTGTTGGAAATGCTTTGATTTTTTTCAGGGTGCCTTAACTGTACTACCATTAAATCATTTACTGACTGCAAAATGAGTTTTGAGTAGGTGGTACCAGGAAGGCATTCTTCCAGGCCTTCCTCCTCTCTTGTTTTCTACCCCATTACTGAGTTTTATATCAGGTTTCTATTAATGTCTTCTAGCCACACTTCTGTTATTGTTGTTGTTTTATCTTAACTACAGAGCTTAGAGATCATGGTTCAACACATCTTTCAGATGAGGAAACCTTGACCAATAATGACTTGCCCAAGGTTCTCCACTAAGTTAATGGAAGATCAGAGACCAGAGCTTGTGTTTTTGTGGCCTGTTCTTCCACTATAGTTAACTGCTTCCTTTGCATTTTTTAGTTTACCAGATCCTTCCTAAAGTTCAGTGGAATCACTAAGGAATCATTGAGGTGACAAGTAATATAGGCAAACCACACTGCAGCCCGATTTTATTAAATGTAGCTGTAGTTTAGACACAGTACTTCACAACATCCTTCATGACATTGTACCTGTAGTGGAGTAAATGAATGATCTACTTGAGGGCAGGGGTGACTGGCCTGGGTTCCCAAGGGTTGTGAGATTGGAGACTAATCCCCAAGGCAGTGTGGAATCTTTCTCTGGAGATAAGAAAACAGACACAATATTTCTGAAGCATTTTAGTTATAATCTCCTGAACCAAGGAAAAGAACATAATCCTGTAATTATATTTTGCCTGAATTTTTTCCAAGACTTCAGGTTTTGGTTTAGGGTTTTTGTGGTTGCCAGCAACCCTTCTAACCTTTTCTTTCCATCTTTTCCTTAGAAGCATCATAAACCAGACAAGTTTAGGTCTAACCTATTTATACCACACAACCAATACAGTGCCCTGCATATTGTAGGTAGAGAGTAAATGAACTTATTCTCTAAGTGTTATTTGGTTTTAACTTTAAAAAAACACAACACTTTGGATAGTGTATGCTCATTTGCTCCATTTAGACCAGTGGTTTTCAGTCCTGGCTGCACATTAGAATCACCTGGTGGGGGGACTTCCCTGGTGGTCCAGTGATAAACAATCTGCCTTCCAATGCAGGGGACATGGGTGCAATCCCTGGTCAGGGAACTAAGATCCCACATGCTGTGGGGGCAACTAAGCCCACGCACCACAACTACTGAGCCCACGTGCCTCAACTAGAGAGCCCACATGCTGCAAACTACAGAGCCCATGTGCCACAACTAGAGAGAGAAAAAAGGAATCACCTGGTGGCTTTTGAAAAATGAGCCACTTAGGCCCCACCCTGACCAATTAAATCAGAATCTCTGGGGGTGGGGCCCAGGCATTGGTATTTTTAAAAAGTTTCACAGGTGATTTTAATATGTACAGTGATGAGACACTGTCTTAAAGTCTCACTCTCTCTGGAGATACTCCTAACAAGTCTTTGACATTCATGACTGAGTTGAGGCAAGAAGTAGCTGGTGAAAAACAAAATAATGTGGGAACGGCTTTTGGCACCATTCACCTTATAGAAAACCAGATTTGGGTCACGTGTATCAAAGAAAACAATTGCCTTTTAGTAGCCCAAAGTGAGGGTTCTTAAATAGAATTGGTTTACTGCACTATGGCTTTATGCTCATGCTTAGCATCTGTCCAGGAGGCTAGGCTGCTTGGTCAGGTATTCAGGGCCTTAGTTCACTGTTATTGCAATTCTTCTTTCCACCATCAACCTAGGCAAGTGCCCAATTTCCAGGAAATTCTGATCCTGTTAATTTACCAAGGCTGTAAATTTACCAATCCAAATCTGTATCCAAATGATGTATTTCCCCAAAACTTGAACAGGAGGGGCTCAAAAAATAACAAAGCAAGAACAATGGAAGATGGAGATGGATTTAATTAGGGAGGGAGTGAAATTTGAAATGATCTCTGGCTTTTGGGACCATTCCAAGATTCCTATGACATCAGTTGGAACAAGAGGATTCTTAAGTCTTTTCCAGTCCTGGATTCTTTTTAAACACAATTTTGGAAAGTTACTATGCTTTCACACTCTGACTTTACCTGGTATAACTGCTTCCTCTATTGTTTAATCAGAATAATTGTGTTGTATGCTTGTTGCCTCTGTGGTGCCTAGAACTCTTAGGTGTTAAGAATCTGTGCAATGTTTAAGGCCTATCTCCCACAATGGAACATGACTGTAACTCCCATACAGTGCTATTTTGTTGCAGAGAAACTCTGAAGTTGAAAATGTTCATGGAATTGAATTCGGCTATGGCATTCTCTTCGACTCAGTCCATCACTTCACAATCTCCTAGGAGCCCTGATTTGCTCTGTCAATTGTTTGTCTCAAAGCATCTTCCTGAAATGAATTTACTTTAAAGTTAAAGATGATTAGAGTGCTTCATCTCCAGGAGACAATTACAATGCTATATTCTTTGGCAGGGAGAAAAACAACCTAGCATTAATTTTTTCAACCTTTCTTTGAGTATTATTAAAAGGAGAATTGTCAGCTTAATCCAACATATGGTAATAACCAAAATACAACTGCTAGTAAAATGCAAGGTTTTCTAATAAGATCATTTTGAGGAGTTGTTTGGGAGGAGGAGAAAAGGGAGAAGTATGCAGGGGAAAGGGAAGGAATCTGTTAAGTATTCCTGACCTTCAAAGACACTTTCATCAGTGAATGCTGCAAACAAAATAAACCAAGTCTGAGACCTATTATTAAAATGTTATTCTCCCTCCATAGCCCAATACTATGTTATCCTGACTCTTAGACTATTATACTTTATTTTTTTTTCTGGATGAATTGATATCTTTTGACAGGCTTTGGTAAGAATACATAGTGAAGGTCAAGAGTAAGCCATTTGATGGTGTTTCCTGGCAGCCTTTATCCTATGGCAAATAGAGATTGGAAGCAGTTTTCTTTTTCAGTGTAGCTTTGTGGATATGCTTCCAATGAATTGTGCTTTTTCTCATACTGCACTCCCAAACTGTGTAGGATTTTCAGGACTGCGACTTAATTTTAAAATGGATCATCTCAGACTCCTCTCTTCCCCTCAACTTCCAGATTCAATCAGACACAAATCCAGATGATTCCACTTCATGAATATCTCTGAAATCCATTTCTTTCCATTCATTGCTACTGGTCTGAGGTTACACTACTGTCATCTCTCCACTGTGTCACTTTGGTATTGTAACTGGTCTCTCTGTCTCCGGTGCCTTCTCACCTCCTGTGTGTCCTTCATTCTGCCATAAACATGAACTTTCTAAGGCAGATATCAGATATTGGCAACCCAGAACACCTGCAAACCCATAAACATCGAGAATGAACCCTGAGGTCCTACAATAAGTGCTCTGATAAAAAGGCTCTGTATACTCCTATAGAGAGAGCTTTTGGGGATTAGAAAACATTTCATTGAATAGGTAACATTTGAGTAGGGTTTTGAAGGTTGACTAAAAGCGTTCCAGGTGGAGAAAAGGGAAAATTGTATTTCAAGCAGAGGGAATGGGATATACAGAAGCACAGGATAGAAAGCCCAGAAATAAATCCATCCATATACCGTCAGTTGATCTTCAACAAGGGTGCCAGAGTGCCCCTTGGGAAAAAACTAGTATGTTCAATAGATGGTGATGAGAAAATTGATATCCACATACAAAAGAATGAATTTGGACCCATATCTTACACCAAAAACAAAAATCAACTCAAAATGGATTAAAGATTTAAATATAAAACCTGAAACTGTAAAATACCTAGAAGAAAATCTAGGGGAAAAGCTTTATGACACTGGTCTTGGCACTGATTTCATGATATGACACCAAAAGCACAGACAATAAAAGCAGAAATAGACAAGTGATACCCCATCAAACTAAAAGGTGTTAGCATAACAAAGGAGACAATCAACTGAGTGAAAAGTCAACCAACCTATTGAATGGGAGAAAACAAAAGAGGTTAATTTCAGAAATATATAAAGAACTTCTATAACTCAATAGAAAAAAAACCCTAAAACCCAATTTTTAAAATGAGCCAAAGTCTCAAAATAAACATTTCTCCAAAGAAGGTATACAAATGGCCAACATGTATATGAAAAGGTGCTCAACATCACTAATCATTAGGGTAATCCAAGTCAAAATTACAATGAGATATTATTTTATACCTGTGAGGATGGCTATTATAAAAAAAAGAAAGATAAGTGTTGACAAGGATGTGGAATGATTGGAACCCTTGTGCACTGTTGCAGCTGCTATGGAAAACATATGGAGGTTCCTCAGAAAATTAGAAATAGAACTACCATATGATCCAGCAATCCCACTTCTGGGTATTTATCCAAACGAATTGAAATCAGTATCTTTAAAAGATATTAGCACCCCAATGTTCATTGAAGCATTATTCACAATAGCCAAGATATAGAAGCAACCTAAATGTCCAACAAATGAATGAAGAAAGAAAACACAGTATATACATACAATGGAATATTATTCAACTTAAAAAAAGAAGGAAATCCTGCAATATGCAAGAACATGGATGAAGCTTGAAGATATTATGCTAAATGAACTAAGCCAGCCACAGAAGGACAAATATTGCATGATTCCACTTGTATGAGGTATCTAAAATAGTCAAACTCATAGAATCAGAGAGTATAATGGTAGTTACCAGTAGCTGAGTGGCAGGGGAAATGGAAAATTGCTAATCGACAAGCATAAAGTTTGAACTATGCAAGATGAATAAATGCTAGAGATCTGTTGTACAACATCATGCCTATAGTTAACAATATTGTATTGTACACTTAAAAATTTGTTAAGAAGGTAGAGCTCATGTTAAGTGTTATTACCACAATAAAATTAAGTTTTTAAAACAGAAGCGCAGAGACGTGCAAAGGCATAGCATGTTTGAGGAATTTGAGAAGTTTGGTATGAATGAAGTAAAGGATACTTGGGGGAAGTGGCAAGAGCTGAAGATGCAGTAATTTGGCCCAGAGTTTCTGTGTATTTATCTGCTCTCCTTTCTGGTTGCAATTTTTTTGAGGAACAAAACTGTTTCTTATCAAGTCCTGAAATCCTAGGGCCTAGGATACTGCCAAGTACACAGAATTGTTTGAATGAATTGGATGAATAAGGAGAGAGGCTGTCAATATTGTCTGATTGATTCATTCATTCCAATACCTATTGAATACTTCAATTAGACTCCAGACTGAAGCAAAATTAAGATCCTACTTATTCTTTTATACAACAACAGCAGTAAGACTTGTTTCAAACACAGATTAGTTCTTTTTTGCAGCCTTTTCCTTTATAGTCATTGTTTTCTCAAGGAGTAGATTCTAGCTTTCTCCTCAGTAGTCAGTTTGATTTCAGCCCAGGTACCTCTCTAAAGGAGTTAATCACTTGTCAACACCCTATACTGATACTCCTGAGGTAGAATAGTTATAAAGGAAGTGTGGATCTATAAAGATGCATTAGCATATTACAGGACTCTCTGTTTTCTCCCGTGTGTTTAATTTCACAGCCAACAACGGGATTGTTTATCATACATTCTTGAAAAACTAGTTCAAATGAGGCTCAAACATTAGGAATACAGAAAGCATAACTCCAGGACATTAATGATACAGTATAGCAAAATTAATGGTGTAGGGGAAAGGAGCGAGGGTAATATTTTTGGACGTGTAAATGAAGGTTTACTGTGTTTATGTAGTTCTATATTTAGGGAATGCTAAATCACCATCTCATCATTGGTTAATTAGAAAGTAATTAAAATTGTAGCACAGTGATTGGATAAATAGTTAATGAAGGCTAAGTGAATGAATAAAAGAAATCTGGTGAAATTACTGTGTACATTTGGGGAAAAGCAAAGATACATGTTATTCATACAGTGTATCAGTCTTAAAGAATAACCAGTATCCTTCTAGTGTTAGTTGATAAAATTAATTCTCCAAAGACCAAAAGATTTTTAACTCTCATTCTCCCTTCAAAGCATCCTACACGTAAATGCAGATTTATCTGACTGCTACTTCAATTTTCACTCACTTACAGCATGTGGAATTTTGCTGCACTTTGTTTACAACTCATTTACTGGCGTCTTAAGAATCTATTAAAGTAAATTAGTGTGTGTAGTAACCGTTCCTACTGAAAGAGCTGGCTCAGCCTAGGCCCCTGACCAGATCCAACTGACTAGCTAGTTGTCAAAACCAGTGGAGTGGTTTCTGCAAGGAGAACTGTGCTTGCTTTTGATAATTACCTCAGCTTTATGAAATCAATCAGCCTGAAGGGAAGACCTCATTACAGATCTGACAAGATAGACTCCAATTTCAATACCAGAACAACTCTCTGCCCTCAGGCTCTGAAATCTGCAATTATTTATTTTATTTAGACAGAGACACCCATAATATAGTACCTCTGGGCACGTTCTCAGGCAAGTATTAAACAGATAACCTAATGGTCAGTATGTTAGCAACCTGCTCCTTTCCTGTCACTCAAGTTGAAAATTGGTCAACAGGAATTGCAGCATGGCCTAGAGCCAGCTCAAAGCGGGCACTGATGAATCACCATCTTTCTAATCCTCCACCCCCAAAGATGTGGAGAGGAGGGTAGTTGCTATAACTGTTCCCAGGGCTAAAGTAGAGGAAAATAAGACTTTCTCTGAAGACTGCCAGACTTTATCCTAAGGAAAATGATAGATCGCCTGTCTACCATCTGTCACTTTGAACTGTTCTATCAAATCAACATTTTTTGAACTTTGTTTTCATTGAGGAATGTGATTTCGTTGTGTTTCCCAAGCCTTAAGTTGAACAGGGGAAAAGAGTCCTGAAGCGTTCTTCTTGAAGTTAGAAGTATGTATTTTGCTTTCCTGCTCACGGAACTCAAATACCTTAACAGATTTAGTTCAGACTTCTCTCAAATAATTCACCTTTACCAGGCCTGGGAGATATCAGCCTCCTAGGAAAAACACAGAGAACATTCTGAGCATAGGAAAATATGGATTTAGAGAGAAATGGACCTTCTATATTCCAGCTCAAGTGTCACTGTTAGCAGTGTTCTAATAATACAGCAACCAGCTGAAAGTGAGCACTGATTACAGCTTTGGGAGGAGGCATTTCAGTTGTAAGGGGAAAATGTGGTTCTTTCATGTTGGAAAGTTCAAGGTGGTGACAAATATGGTCTCCTTTCCCAAAAATAGTACAAGCAAAGAGCAGTCACTGACTATTCCCAGCATTATTTACTAATGTTTTACCTTGATGGCTGTGTATTATCTGAAAAACAGGATTATAAAATGAATGCAAAGCTAACATCTTCTAAGCCGTAAATAGGATATAGTGTGGGGGCCTAAGGAGCCACACTATTCAAATTTTCTTATTCCATTTTTGGACAAATACATATAAATCCCCAACTGAGTTAGAAGAAGGGAGCTAACACTTATTTAGTATCTAATATATGATAGACCTTAGACATACATTCTCTCATTTAATTTTCTTCACTTCCCTCTATGGGGGGTCATTATCATCCCCATTCTGCAGTACAGAAACAGTCTCAGAGAAATCAAGTGACTTGTTTTATACCCCTCGTAAGTGGCACACCTAGTAAGTGGCAGATATGGGTTCGAATCCAGGTCTGACTCTAGAGCAACTTATAAGATTTTCTGTGATGATGGAAATACTTTATACTGTGCTGCCCAATACAGTAGCCACCAGCCGCAGGTGGCTACTGAGCACTTGAAATGTGGCTAGTGCAACTGAGGAACTGAACTTTTTATTTTATTTTATTTTAATTCATTTAAACTTAGATTTAAATGGCTTCATCTGTCTAATGGCTACTGTGTTGGATGGTACATCTCTAGGGATTGCCTTTTCTTGACTGTAGTTTGTAAAGTAGGAATCTGTAACCTGGTGTCCGTAGACATATTAGGAGAAGATCCATATATGGGGTTTCTTTTATAGTGTTTTCTTATAGAAAGGTCTTAGTCAGTAGAAGGACTGCTCTGCTTCTTGGAAAGGGATAGTGAAGTTATGCAGAGTCATAGTCAGGGGTACAGTGTATGATAGTCTACCACCACTCCCCAAAGAGTCTTCGGGGATCCTAGGATAGAGAGGATACCAGGAATGCTGAAGGAACCCCCCAAACCATATTTCCTTCTCCCTACATAACAGCCCCAGCAGCAGGTTGGTTGGCATCTGGGGTGGGAAACACAACTATTATACCCAAAGTTGTAGCTGAGTTCAGTTCTATACACTTGTCTGGAGTGCTTATAATATTGTACAAGGCACCATGCCAGGCATCTTGGAGGAGAAGAGATTTTTTTAAATGACTGGGACATAAAGTCTGTCCTCAGGGAGTTTACAACTTAGTGGTGATGGGCTAAGGCAGGAGGGAAGGGAGAATAAGACAAATGCTCAAAGAACTATAACACAAGGCATGCTCTGAAAGGCATAGGGAAAGTACAGATTAAGATCTGAGGAAGGCCAGAATGGTGTTTATTAGTAATAGTGCTTATTAGCTTTGTGACCCTGGGAAATTTAAATTCTGTAAATTTACCTTTCTTTGTTGTAAATGGGGATAATAACTAGAAAATAAAATAGTGGGATAATGAATATAAGGCAGGCAGGACGCATTCTGAATAGTCAATGAATGGTAGTTCCCCTGGTGGCCCTGCTCCACTGCTGTGTATGTATTGGGTTGGGTGGAGGTGGATAAGGGAAGGCATCATGAGGGAAATAGCATCTGAGGTAAACCCTAAAGGAAAGATAGTCTTTTGAAGGCTGGAAATCAAGAAGTAAGTGGAGGAACAGCGGGAGCCAAAGCTGTGGAAGTAGGAAAGTACTGGAATGATTCAACGAATGCTAGGTAGTCCCATTTTGCTAGAGTGTCAGCTTTTTCTACCTAAAGTACGATTCCGCACACCAGCAGGATCAGCATCACCTGGGAACTTGTTAGAAAAGCAGAACACAACCCAGACTTATTGACTCAAAATCTGCATTCTAACAAGATTCCCGGGGAACATGTGTGCACATTAAAGTTCAGGAAGTATTGAAGTAGAGCACAAGCTGGAGCATAGTAGGAGACAAGGCTCAGAATGGCAGGGCCTTATTAGGAAGGACTTGAACGCCTGACCAAGTAGTTTGGGAAGTCATTAAAAGTTGCTGTAGGATCACTGTCAATGAAAATCCACCTGTGACCTGTATCACACCTTGCAAAAAGTGACTTTAGCATCATTTTGGCTCTGAAAATTCTTATGCTCACCACCATTCAAGCAAGCTCCTTAGTAGAAGAGGACTTTGGCCCTTTTCCTTCTGATCACTTCCCAATTCCCCTCGCTCACCCATTAATCTTTTACAGTTACCCTTGCTTCAGCTAAATCAGTTATACAGAATATTGAACCCTCAAAATTGACATAGTAGGTTTCATTTGTTTGACACCAGCTAAGACCTGGAACTGAGAAATGTTCATTTGTTTTGGCTACTAACCCCTGTGGCTGGAGAGTGATTGCAGTCCAACTCTTTAGAAATTGTAAATATTCTCTCAGAAGTAGCAGGTGGAATTGCTGGGTAGTGAGAGCTAAAAATGTGGAGTCAGAAGTTTTCAGGCCAGGACTGAGGAAGGAGGAGGGGATCCCAAGGATGGATAAATCCTACAAAAGCACCTGCCAGCACATCAAGGGCTTGGCTATTATTCTAACCCCTTACTTCAAGAGTTTTGAATTCAAAACTAATTTGGAGACCTTCTTTACCATGGAGTCCCATATCCGATTTTAAACTAAAGTCCATTGGAAAATAGGACTCGGGTTACAGAAATTTGTTTTATACACAAATTAGCTATAAAGTTCCTTTTGCCAATAACTGACATTCTAGTTTTTCAACATGAATGTCTGTCTGGAGATTGCTGCCTTGAATTGAATTTACCAGATTTCTCAGGACCTGACCATTTTCTTTTAAAGAGAACTGATCCAGAGTAGAATTGTGTTTCTTTGTGCTAAGGTTGAACCACCTTAAGTCTGTGGGCTGCAGCTGCAAATAAGAAGTGACAGGGACCCACAGGGTCACGTTTTTGGTGCTGTAACCTGGGGCAATCATTAAATGTGTTAGATTGCATCATGAAGGTTAGTCCTAATTTGACCTGATAGTAGAAAGCTCTGTAAAGTGAATTGTGGCAGTAACTATTACAGCATCTGGGCACAGAGAGATCATTGATCTTTCACAAGAATCAGGAAAATTCTTCAGTGTTTTCCTCAAAGCCCAGGAATCATTTGTGTCTGTATGGCAGACATCATTGCATGTGAACTCCTTGACCTGCAGATTGGAGGATTCATTGGGAACCACACTTCATTCTGAGATGTTTAATCCCCTGGTTCCATTGGTTAATAAATGTCATTCTCCAACGACCCCATTCTCACCCTTCCCCAATATGCATACTTTCTATAGTGGCCTCATGTGGGTTATAGAGAATACAGAGAATCTGTATTTTGACATGACATGAAATAACAGCTGGTCAGCTGTCTAAACCAGTCAACCTGGTTTTAGACGAGATAACATTACCACATGGACTTTAATTGTGAAAGTAAGATACAGAAATAGCAGAATTCTATAACACTAATGTTTATTATCTATTTTACTTTAACAATTCGTGCTTCCTTTTAGACAAACTGTATATCTTGTGGGGTTAGGAGATGAGGGGACAAGATGGGAGGAGAAATGAATGAGCAAGGATCAAAGTTTTATTAAATTTATCCTCAGAAATAAAAGGGCAAATACTATGAGGAAATATATAAGACTTTAGAACATTTCTTTGTTCTGTTAATTGTTGGTGACTCCCTCATTTGTTTTTCTTGCAGTGATTATCAGTACAGTCCTTAAAAAGTTAGACATCCCATGTGCTCATTTTAGGGACAATAAGCAAGTTAGCAATTGAACAAAATGTATCCTACTTCACAGGCAGTCTTGGGGAGATGAAAGGAACCCTCAAAATAGAGTAAGTGGTAGTTTTAAAAAAAGTAAGGAAAGCAAGCTGAATCCCTAGGAGCATAGCAAGGAATGGTCCCCAGGCTAAGTAACCCCTGGATTTAGGCCTGTCCTGAATTCTATAGATAAGATTCCTGCTTTGCATAGAATAGCGAACTAAGTGGTAGTTTTAAAAAAAAAGTAAGGAAAGCAATCTGAACCCCTAGGAGCATAGCAAGGAATGGTCCCCAGGCTAAGAAATAACCCCTGGATTTAGGCCTGTCCTGAATTCTATAGATAAGATTCCTGCTTTGCATAGAATAGTGAACTAAATGGCCTCAAAAGTTTCTTCCTAGGGAATTTCCTGGTGGTCCAGTGGCTAGGACTCCACCCTTTCACTGCTATGGGCTGCACGGCACAGGAAAAAAAAAGTTTCTTCCTAATCTAATATTTTCCTAATATCTCATGTCTAGTAGAAAAATGGTAGAAATAGCTTCCATAAGAGATTTAAAGGTAAATTCTGTAGTTTGGGTGAGAATTTAAATATCAAATTTCAAGTCATAATTGAAATTTCTGCAATAAGAATTCTTGAAATTAAAATGGTGGTGGTTTTCCTTTTAGAATTTAGGTAGTTTTAATGGGGCTATTTTCCTTAAAATAGCACTCTCAATGTGGACCACATATACATGACACCGAAAAGATCCTATAAGTACCTACTGATTTACTGGTTGATTTAGTGCTGTCTTAAAGGAGGAATGAAACAATACAATAAAAGTAGCTGGGAAGCAATAGTGTCATAGAATTTTGCTATGTCTATAGCTCTTGTTTTCAAACTACAAATCTTTGGAGACTGTATTGGGTCTTGGATAATATAAAATGTGGATTTGTATTCAATGGATCAGCTTACTGAGTGGGATGTCTCTCTCTCCTTGATATGAGGTCTTTTACTATAAGAAACAAGGCCTGAGATGGTGTGTTGAATTATCACGATTTTCATATATTTGGATCATTTATGAGGTAGATATGCAGAAAGTACTTGAAATCTTGGTCTTATTCAGTGCCAAACAAAAATCTGTACATTAGTACAGGGAACAAAATACCTAAAGCCCTAAAGTTACCATCTGGGACTAAATAAAAGGGAAGAACAATTATAGCCAAATGTCTATGACTGAATACATTTTAATTCATCAGATTTTGTTCCTGGACTCCTTCAACTTTTAGAAAACTGTACAAACAACAATAAAAAGGTTCAATGATGAAAGTAGGGTATATCCTTGGATAAAGGCAAATTCAGACCAATCTCCTCACATTGTACATCAAAAATTCTAGAAATTAGAAATGGAAATTTGTAGTTAATATTTATTGAGTATCTGCTATATGCCAGATGTGATGCAGAATGTTCTACATATGTGATCTCACTTAATCCTTTTAACAGTCCCATGAGTTAGGTACTGTTATTAGCCTCCTTTTATAGATCATAGCTCTGAAGCTCTGTAATATCCTCAGTCATCAACTTAATAAGGCAGGGAAATGGACTAATATATTATTCTGTAAAATTATCAAATACAAAAGAAAAAAATTTCTGATTAACCATTATTAATCAGAACCTCCTAATCCCTGAGCATTCCTTTTGATCAAGATTTTACCATCCTGCAGTATAGTACTCAAATGATGGAGATGCATTTAAAATCTAATTATTTTAAGTAATGTTGATATAATCAGCATCAGAACTTTTGTCATTAATTCTTTATTCTAACTACATGAGTTAATAGAATGCATCAGCTACTTCCACCCTATTGAGAATTAATTCATTCAGCACTCACTATGTGCCAGGCATGGTGCTAGGCACCAGGGATACAGTTGTGGGAGAGAGAGAGAGAGAGGTCCTCCTTAGAAGAGCTGCTTACAACTTCAAACTTATAGGGGAAAAGTTTGTTTTAATTCACTTAGAATACATACATATATATATATATTTACTTATCTTTACAACAGCTCTGTGCAGTGTTATCATCCCCCTTTTACACATTATGAAACTTAAGACTAAGGGCAATTACATGAATTGCCAGAAGCTACCCAGATAGTAAAGGACAGATCCAGGATTAGAGCCCTGATCTGTCAGGCTTCGAAGCACATATTGTTTCCACTGTACTATTCCATCTTCCATGGAACTTTTTTTGGTCAGTCTGATATTGCAGAAAGAAATACCAAGAAAAATTTTGAAATAGTACACTAATCACACTTGACTCTGTGACTACTCAGGTGCAAGAAACATCTTCATTTGTAAGTTATATAAAAATCTAGTCTTCTTTGAAAATAGTCTTGATCATGATCTGAATGTTTTCTAATACATAGTGATCAGTGTTTGTTTCTTTAGTTCTAGTCATGGTAGGGATTTAGTAGGACATGGATATGATACGGTGAATGGTTGACTTAAGATACAGAGGCAAATTTTCATTCTTTCACTTACTCACTCAGATGATGTAAAGGAAAAATGTTTGACAGGTCCCAGAAGACATTTAATGGAGGTGTTCCAAGTGGAATCTGATTGCAGAAGAAACGGTATTTGTAACGTGGTCTGAAAATAGCATAGAGATATTTTTTATTAAAAACAAGAATGTAAAGCCATTTTGTTAGAACCTTAGCATTCATTTTACTGAAACTTGATTGACCTTTAGCTGACTGGATTCCAAATTTTCATCGACATTTTACAACATTACCTTAAGAATTGTACAGCTGCGGCCATAGAAAAATTGAGGGTTAAAGAGTGAGACATAGCAGGCCAACTTGATTCCTCTTTTGATAGGATTAGAGGACCAGTAGATAAAAGGCATAGGAGAGATCACCTAACTTTGGACTTTAACAAAGCTTTTCATTCCACATTTCATGAAGTTTTTTTTTTAACATCTTTATTGGAGTATAATTGCTTTATAATTATGTGTTAATTTCTGCTTTATAACAAAGTGAATCAACTATACATATACATATATCCCCATATCTCCTCCCTCTTGCGTCTCCCTCCCACCCTCCCTATCCCACCCCTCTAGGTGGTCACAAAGCACCGAGCTGATCCCCCTGTGCTATGTGGCTGCTTCCCACTAGCTATCTATTTTACATTTGGTAGTACATATTACTCCATGCCACTCTCTCATTTCGTCCCAGCTTACCCTTCCCTACCCTGTGTCCTCAAGTCCATTCTCTACATCTGCGTCTTTATTCCTGTCCTACCCCTAGGTTCTTCAGAACCTTTTTTTTTTTAGATTCCATATATATATGTTAGCATATGGTATTTATTTGTCTTTCTCTTTCTGACTTCCTTCACTCTGTATGACAGACTCTAGGTCCATCCATCTCGCTACAAATAACTCAATTTCATTTCTTTTTATGGCTGAGTAATATTCCATTGTAGGTATGTGCCACATCTTCTTTATCCATTCATCTCTTGATGGACGCTTAGGTTGCTTCCATGTCCTGGCTATTGTAAATAGACCTGCAATGAACATTGTGGTATATGACTCTTTTTGAATTATGGTTTTCTCAGGGTCAATGCCCAGTAGTGGGATTGCTGGGTCATATGGTATTCATGAAGTTTTAATTGAAACACTTGAAATTCCAGATGCTGCTGCCAAAGGAGTAAGAAACTATCTCTGCTTATCCCTGGCTGAAACATATAAGACTTGGATAATAGAAAATGCCTTTTGCCATTTTATATGGTACAGCAGCTACTAGTAAAGTGACCATGCTCTGGGATCATTTGAAGAAGATGGAATTAACACTACTCAAACTTGGGCTGTAACTCCCCATCACTCCAATTACTAAATAACCCCTTTGCGAGTTCTGTATCTTTTTTATCCTTTTCTAGTTTGCTATGGAGTTATGGTTTTCTTTTTTGGAAGCCAACCTCTATATTATTGGTGAAAGTGACTTTGACACCAGGGTACTCTAATGATTGCATCTGCATCAATTCAACAACCCTTGCAATGCAAGAATGGGAAAAATGTCAGGAGATAATCTAAAAAGTACATGGTCAAGCTTTTCAAAGGAAGAGTGGGTCCATCCATAGCCACATTTAAAGACGGTCCTATCTCTTTAAGGGAGGAGGTAGAAGATAATTGATAGCTTGTGGTCAAAAATGTTAATTTCTGAGAAACAGGAGGGATCTTACAAATGACAGAGTCACCGTCTTATAAGAGCCTATATTTTAGTTCTGTATTTTTCAACAAGATCTGTAAAAAAGTGCAGAGGGCAACTGGCTTTAAGGAATTCACCTGTTACTCCTGGGATCTTAAGATTTAGAGAGTTTTCCTCTAGTGGCTCATATAATAAAATCTGGAGACATCCCAGTCCTTAATGGAGTCTGGATTTTGGCTTTCTTTTTCTTCTTTAGGGTTGAACCAGCTGCCCTTTGACCCTGCCAACAACAACGAGCCCCTGCAGTTTGGCAGTACCAGTGGCCCTCTGGTCACAGAAGGCCTCATTGAGAATGGAGGGGAGTCAAGCAAGAAAAGAAAGAGAACAAATGCTCCTTCAGGTAAGCTAGGCGATAATCCATTCTCTTAGGCCAGTGCCACTGAGTCAACATTGTCCCAGAAACTTGTATGTAGTGGGCACTGTGCTAGGCTTGGTAGGAGCTACAGAAATGAGAAAGAGTCCCCTGCCCTCGAGGAACTCATGGTAAAATAGAGGGCATAAAAAGCACATATTTGAATAACTCTAATAATAAGATAGAGTATCATCAGTGCTGTGGTAAATGTGTAAAAGGGAAAAAAAAAAACTATGGGAGCCCAAGCAGGGAAAGAGTTTAATTCAGCTTTAGGCATCATGGAACACTTCACAGCAGAAGTGGCATTTGTAGCTGGCCCTTGAATGGGTAGACTTAAGACAAGAAGAGATGAGTAAAGAACATTTGGTTTAGGTATAAGGAATTACATGAGTGAATGATGTCACTTATACATCTTTCTTTGTGTGTACAAGTGGTGGCTACCCTCACTTGTACTCCTAATGTGGATAACTGCATACATTTGCATGTCCCCACCCCACCCCTGTTTCCCCCAGTACACACTATGCCCACATGTGTTCTATGCCCTCATAGCTCTCTTAGAACAGCTGATGAACAGATTGTCCTAAATCCTGTATAACAGCCAACTGAATTTCTAGCCTCCCCTGCAATTCCCCCCATCCTTCGTGCTCCGTTGGCCCATCTCATGTTAAATTTCTCCAGAGTGAGTGGGGAAACAATGGGAGAACCAGATCTTAACTGATCACTTAATATTTTTAAATGTCATCTCTTTGTTACTTGGTTATTCATTTGAAAATAGTATCCGTAGTCTATAGAGACTGATCTGAGATTTTAAGATGGGCCTACTAGACATGTTCATGGAGTTTTTGGTTTTGTTTTGTTCTGTTTTTTACTATTACTTTTACATTCAACGTATAAAATGGAGCATGTTTACAAACATACGTCACACCTGACTCTTAGATCATAGGTCTTTCTGCTTATGAATCAAGATATTTATTCAATACAAGTTTGGAAAACAAAAGTACAGTAAGGCATTAGCTATCTGGAGCCCTCAAGAAAAGTGTGATTTTTAGAGAGCTGTATTTTCTGGAGCATTGGAAAGGCATAGTATACAGCCAAGGAACTAGACTGAGTTGTAGTCCCAGCTCTCTCTCTGTCTGTGGCCCAGGGTGTGTTCCTTAACCTCTCTGACTTTCACTTCAACTGTAAAGTTAGAAATGATACTAAAACTTCTTAGGATTATTAGTAGAGTTAAATGAAATTATATAGGTAAAGGGCTTAGCTTGATATCTGCACACACTTCATCACTTAATAAATGTTGCTATTTTGTTGTTATTATTATTATATGATAATATTATGAACTTCATTGTTTTAAGCATCGGTGCATTTCACATTTTTAGGTTAACCATTATGAATACAAATCGTGTGTGTGTGTGTGTATGTGTGTGTGTAAACTTATCTGTCTTTTTAAGGCATATATTCAACATAAACTAAACTTTGGCTTGATCATTTAAAGGCAAAATTTTAGTCATTAGTCATTGTACCGCTCTATAATATTCTATTATAGTTTTTTTGGGTTTACTAAGGATTATAGGCCTTTTAACTCTAAATTGTCCTAGACTGTGGTGGCTTTTTAGTTAATACAGTGACATCCGCCACATTTTATCCACGTCCTGTCTCCTTTACTGCAGTCTGCAGTCATTTCTAGTTTCTCTCAGTGTCCCTTCACGTAACAGCCCTTTTTCTCCTTCTACTTAGTTACAAACTTTAAAAAAAAAACAGGCAAAATCTCCAAGTTGGTGTGTCAACTTAGTATGTTAAGTAAGAGTTAAATCAGCTGTGAAAGAACCTGCTATGGAGAGATATACAGGATTTAGGCATCAACTTTAAGACATCTATTTTGGCTGCTCTGAGGCCTTTTTTGATCACTTATTAGTTTTTCCACTGTGTTCATGGTAAGTGATGTGCTGGTTTAGAGTAATACCTCCTGAACATTGGTTAACTCATGAGGGTGGAGAAAGGGGGTATGTATAAATCTGAATTGTGAACCAACTTTAAAGAATTGCGATTTTATTTCTAATGAGCATATTCAGTGAGAGCAAAGTAACTGTTGCAGATATAGGATTTTAGCAGTAGATTATGTTAATCTATAATTAGCAGAATCAATTTGCATTCAAATAATGAATATGCCTAAATTCTTAAAAAGCAGCATGTTCATAAAAATAGGTGAACTAGGCCCCTGGCAGGCTAAATTAGCTCCCTTGTAATCTTTTCAACACTATTTGTTTAGGGAACCCTTTCTTTGTAAGTAGTACAAAGGTAAATCCAGCCCAGGTTAAATTACCACAAATTCCAAATTAGTGTAGTCCAAATTAGTGTAGTCCAGATTAATGAGGTTTTATTATACAGGGAGTCTCATAACTGTTCAGCTGACAATCTTATGGTATTATAAATGGGCAGATTGTTTTATAAAGGTATTTTTTTCCTATGCAGTTCTAGACAAAAGGAAGAGGGAAGATATTTTGTGAGTAGGAACTTCCTTCTTCCTTTATCACCATTCCCTGCCTCTTGGCAAAGAGGAAAGCTAGGGTTAGAAGTCCTTACAGGAGCTACCAGCCATTTCAGTTTTAAGTTGAGATACTCATCCAGCCATTACATCACTCAACCCTGTGACCCCTTTGAATTGAAACCATCTCTCTCCCTCTTCTGTCACTACAAATGATGGAAGGGTCTGTGCCTGCAGCTCCAGTTCCTATACATTCTATTCTTCCTTTCTCACCCCTCCTTTCTCACCTTTTTCTACAAACTGCCTCTCCTTTTATATGAGAATTGATCTCTTAAAGGTCACCAGCGACCTCCAAATTGTCACAGTCAGTGGCCTTTTGACAGGTCTCAACTACCTTGACCTGTTTGCTTTATTTCATGCTGTTAACACCTCCCCTTCCTTGAATTCTTTCTACTTCTGCTTTCTTTGGCAATACACTTTGCAGATTCCTCTTCCTTTTCTGACTCCTTCAAGCATTCTATCTCCCTTTCTTCCTACCTCCACTTTAAGTGAAGGTATTATTATCCACATTTATAGGTGAAAAAAATAAAGGATAAATAAACTTACCGAAGGGTGAACATTTAGCAAGTGGTTTAACTAGGCATCCAACTCCAAAGCCTTTCTCTAACTACTCTCCCAGAATTACTATGTCTGTAGATGTTAGGAATCTGGACCCATTATTAAAATGCATATTAAGCATTGCTGGCACACTAGGGAAAGCTGTGTTTGTGTGAGAATAAGGCCAGCAGAGCTTGGATTTGATCATCTCTAGGATCCCTTCAAACTCTGAGATCCCATGGTTCCTTCTTTTCAGCTTCCTTTTCTGCTACTCTCAACAAGTCTTCTATTTCAGCCAAGGTTGTCTGCTACCTCTCTCCAAATGGGCACTGGGTCTGCCTACTTCAGGACCTTGCTCATGCCATTTCCTTTGCCTAGCATGCTTGTCCTCTTCTTTCACATGTCAAAATCCTATCCAATTGACAGCACCTAGTACAAGTCCTACCTTCTCCAGGAAGCCTTCTGGATCATCCCAGCTAGAATTGTTCACTTGTACCTCTGAAACCCCTTGCGTTGTTATATTCATATGAATCACTTGACACTGATTATAGACCACCTTGAACTATTGGCTATCTGTTCATAGTAATATGTCTTAACCTTTCAACTTAGTCATCAGCCCCTGATTGGAAAGGCCCCTGATTCATGTCTTTTGGCAGAGATACAGTGTCTTGCATACAATAGATGTTCAAGAACTATTTGTTGATTGATCACGTATCTGGCTGAAGAATTGCCTTAATATTCTCTATTATTCTCTTGTCACTCCCAGGGTGGAGCTGTGCACAAAACTGGGCACTCGGTATCTAATGCTGATCAACTGACTGCCTCACTTGTCCCTAAAGGTCAGACTCCAGACATTTGTGAGATTATATCCCTAGAGCAACCACACACTGAATCTGGGTGCTTGTGAAACAAATACCTGGCCCTTATGGAATCTCTTCTACTTAACTAGATGAAATTTCATGAGTGTCCGCGGGAAACTGATAGGTGGAATTGGGTGTCCTGTCCCAACTCCTCTGTGAAGTAGATCCATCACCTGGATTAGGTATTACTGCAATATTTGGCCATAAACTCTTGCTATGTGGATCTGGCTGCTTTGTGGCTTTTATCTTAAGGTGAGCTCAGAATTCTTCAATGTGTTTGCTCTCAAATTTCACCTTTTCCCCATGGAAATGTTTCCTTGGTGATGCCGCAGCTGCACAAATTGCTTAAGATTGTGGTTAGTCCACTTATTCACATGATGCTCTATGGCCAAAGAGTAGAAGATTTTTAAACCCTTGTCAAATCATAGTGCCAAGTTCCTGTCCAGAAGATGCCAACTGTCTCCTGGTTTGAGATCCACCTGGATTTGTAGAAACAGATACCAACCCTCTTCTCAAATACTTCCACTAAAGTGGAAGAATCTATGAGTCAGCAGGGCCAACCAGATGATGACGAAAACCAAATGCACCGTTTTAAGCACCAACATCACGGTACACTGGCATTCTAAGAAGGTGCCAGCTCATTGGAAGAGTGGGCAACTAACCTGAGGATAATTATGATACCAGAATGATCATCCAGATGTGGACATAGTCCTATTTCTATTGTCTTCTCTCATAGCTCTGCATTGAAAGATAGGTTTGCATTTAATTATGTGATGCCTAATACTAAGCAGTTTTGCCAAAGTTCATGTGAATAATGAATAGCTCAGTATGAAAAGAGGGATCTTCAACTATTTTCCATTTGCAATAATGATTGAACCCCAAGAGTTCAAGTTCTCCAGGAAGATCCTTCAATTCAATAATAATTTGCATCACTATTGTGATTCTTTCTTTCTCTTAACATATTTTCATATTCATTTCATTTTACAGATGAGGTACTAATAACCAGAGAGGAGAAATAACTTTGACTGTGATGGAATAGCATCACCAGAAATGTTAGGATATGATAAGGACCTCCAGATAATATCTAAACTTGATCATAGGCCCCTAACTCAGTTCTCAAGGCTTCCTTTAGAATTTCTGGAAGTCAGAATGAGACTTGACAATATGAAAGACAGTGAACAGTCCCAGCACTGCCCAGACTAAATTAACAAGAGGAAGTAGGCCTGCAAAGCAGCAAGGAGAGGTTCAGTCAGACATAAGGAAGAACTATATTGGAATGAGTTATCAGGGGAAGTTGTTTAAGCCTGCTTGGAAAAGAAATATAAAAATGAGATGAACACTCATTTGCTTGGGAGTACTTTTGTTTCCTTTCTTACCTAGAAGAGGGGCAATGAACCAGGAAACTTTTTTATGACACTTAGAGCCCTTTGATTTACCTTAGACTCACAGGGCTGAGACTTTTATTTCACATGTACTTTGAAGTCCACAAATGAAAGCATTGATTGTTTTTAAAGAGAGACAAGGCCACCGTTTTATATCTTGGTGTGTGGTATTTCTAGCATGTCAGCTGAATTATTATATTGCCAAAGGCAAGAAGAGCCTATTGTTCCTTCAGATGGAATTAAATAAGAAAAAGAGTAGACTAATAGCCCTACACAGTTTCTTTAGTCCTTTGGACATTTCTGTCTGATTACAGTTTCAAAAAAATAAAACCTTATCTTGATAATGAGATGATCAAAAAAGTAAGCTGACTTCTTTCTCAGTTCTGATAGAAACTCAGTGTGAAATTTTTCATCTTAAAGGACTGTCAGGGGGAGGGGAGATTGAGGGTGGCATGGAAGAGGCAAGATAGAAAATTGCAAATATGTCTCTCTTAAGTTGCTCCAACCATTGGAATAGCTTTGGAATGATTTTGTGACTTCATTGTACCTCATAAGTTCTTCTCTCAGAGACGTGAAATGTGAGTCAGCCTCATGTGTTGGTAATATAGAGGCAAGTGGAAGATGTTGAATCATAGTACTTTAGAGTTGGAGGGAATCTTGTCTAACTCCATCATTTTCACAAATGAAGAAACTGAAAGCCAGAGAAGGGACTTTTCTAATGTCACATGATTAATTAGTAGCAAAACTAGAACTGATTATTACTAGATCTTTATAATCATTTCAAGTTGGCTAGGACTGTGGCATGTGATTGATTCATTAGTATTGCAGAAAGTACATCTATAACCTAGAGGAGTTGGCTTCCCCCATTCTAGTAGTATTACATGATCTATAGCAAGCTAACCCAGTGGTGTATGAGGTCCCATATCTGTTCTGTCTGCCACACAGGGGAGGGCCCTTTGATCTCAAACTAGAAAAGGAGTTTGAGTCTGGGAAACACCTATGAGGGAATTGCTTTTATAGAGCTGAACTCCAGCAGCTCAGCAAATCACAGAAGAAACTCTGTGGCACCTGCTTACTTGGCAGGGGACAGTTTGTGTCCCCCATCCCAGCCCACCCTAAGGCCACTCCATCCAAATAGGAAAAAAATTTATAATCATGTTTTATCTGTTATTTAAACTTTGTTGCATAATTTTGTCTAGAGGATCTTTTTTAAACATCTTTATTGGAGTATAATTGCTTTACAATGGTGTGTTAGTTTCTGCTTTATAACAAAGTGAATCAGTTATACATATACACATGTTCCCATATCTCTTCCCTCTTACGTCTCCCTGCCTCCCACCCTCCCTATCCCACCCCTCTAGGTGGTCACATAGCACCGAGCTGATCTCCCTGTGCTATGCGGCTGCTTCCCACTATCTATTTTACCTTTGGTAGTGTAGATATGTCCATGCCACTCTCTCACTTTGTCCCAGCTTACCCTTCCCCCTCCCCATATCCTCAAGTCCATTCTCTAGTAGGTCTGCGTCTTTATTCCCATCCTGCCCCTAGGTTCTTCATGACCTTTTTTTTTTTTAACAGAGTGAAGTAAGTCAGAAAGAGAAAAACAAATGCCATATGCTAACACATATATATGGAATCTAGAGGATCTCTTTCAATTTCTCAATTTTTAAGTAAAGCCTTGCCTGATAAAAATCAGTTTTAGGGCAGTACAACTCAATTTCACAGTAAAAAGATTCTTAGATTTGGGGAGGTTGATTTCCTCTCCTGTTAGCTTAGGAAAGTTATCAAAGCAACTGTTATTTTTGACTCTGAGGCCTATAAGGGCCTCCCTGGCCTCAGTAAGAGAAAGAAGCATACTCAGACATGTAGTGAAAAGAATACTGAAGACTGTGTTTTTAGTACTTGATTTGGCACTTGTTATTAGTATTTTGACCCTGGGCAAATCGCAGAAGCCTTTTTTTAAGCTTCAGTTTCCACATCTGTTAAAAGGGGAAAGAGTTTTGAAAACTGTCAGATACTAGTCTTATAGTTGCTGCTGCTGCTTGTTAGGTTTGAGAGTGTGAGTGCTTTTCTCTTTCCAATTCTGAGTCAAACTGAGAACAAACACAAAAAGCCATGTGAGGAACAAAATGTAATGTCAGCCTTATTATAAGTAAAACTGGATTGAAGAACATGGTTTGAGCCTAAGGCCTAATGAAGCTTCCTACCATCTCCAGCTCCAAATCTATATGCATTGATACCCACCAATAGGGAAGACTGAGTCTGCAGAACAGACCACTTACCCTGCCAGTGTCATTGAGAGTGATGGCCTGTGTCACAATTCAGTGGAAGCTAGAACTTAAGAGCAAGGTGGGCCTGTGCTCTTAAGGAAAACAGTACCTGTGCCCTGACTAAGCTCTGCGCACTTTATAAGAGAGAAAGGGTCATGTCAACTTGAGGACATTCTGACCCAAGAGCCAGAATGCAGAGGTTAAGTCAGGAATGAGCACTTATTTTTATTCTAATCTTACAAATCAGGTAAGTCTATGCTCCTGCTGTGCCAAGGAGTAAGCAGGGGTAGAGAGAAAGCCCAGAGAAGTTTCTGTTAGTACTCTCTGTCCTCTCTCACAAGTAGAATGGGTGTTCCCTCCTCCCCATGGAATGGTGCCAAGTGTGAAGAGAACCCCCACCATCCTAACATTGCTGTTTATTTGCAGGTAAATGTGACTTTGGATTTTTCTATCCTTAGAATTTTTTTTAACCAGGGGAAACTAGCAATGGTGGTCCATTGAGGGTACAAATAAATAGGGTTGTTCTAGAACCATGTGTTGCGTTTAGATTTTTACTTCTCCACGTATAAAGTCAAGACAAATTCCAGATGGAACTCAACTTTATATCATCTGATTTTGCCTCAGAGTAGTACTTTACAGTGAGGAGATTTCATTTTCATGAACTTCAAACACAGACACCTTTGCTGCCATTTTAGCATTGTCATTCCACATGTGATTACAAACTCTACAAGTATTCCTTTCTCTTCCATGACACCAGAGTATAATAATTAAAATACTTTATTACTACTTCTACTAGTGTGCCAGACACTGTTCTAAGTATTTCAAATGTGTTAACTTATTCGACTTTCATGGCAACTCTATGATTATCCTCATTTTACTGGTAAGGAAACTTAAATACAGAGAAGTTAAGTAATTTGTCCAAATAGTAAGTAGAGGAGATAAGATCCAAACCCAGGCAGGATAGCTCTAAAATTATTGTCAAAAATAATTGAATCAGAATGGAATTGAGGAAGAGCCAGGCATCAATGTTCTTTAAAAGCACTGCAAATGATTCCAATATGCAGTCAGGCTTAAGGACCAGCTCAGCTACCCATACTGCATCAGAGCAACTAGGTGTACCTAGACCACTGTGGTTCAGAATGTTGGACATTTGTATTGCAGTAGTCCCCCTTTTTCCATATGGTATATGTTCCAAGATCCCCCAATGGATGCCTGAAACTGTGGATAGTAGCAATCCCTATATATACTATGTTTTTTCCCTATACATGCATACTTATGATAAAGTTTAATTTATAAATTAGGCACAGTAAGAGAATATCCGAACTGCCAGAATCACTACTGTTGCACTTTGCGGCCATTATTTAGTAAGATAAGGGTTACTTGAACACAAACACTGCTGATACCATGACAGTTGACCTGATAACCTAGGCAGCTGAGTGACTTACAGGTGGGATGCACTGGACAAAGGGATGATTCGTGTCCCAGGTGGGATAGAGCAGGACAGTGTGAAGTTTCATCACGCTACTCAGAACAGCATGCAATTTAAAACTTATGAATTGTTTGTTTCTGGAATATTCCATTGAATATTTTTTGGACCACGGTTGACCTCGGGTAACTGACACCACAGAAAGCAAAACCATGGATACTGTATTCTATGATAAAGTATGTCTAGAGTCTTCTGTTAAGAACTAAAGTGACAGTGATGCAGTAGACCAGAAGGTGACAAATAAAGTGGTTGTGTGTATGTTGACCACTCTAGCTATTTCAACACAGAAAGAAGTGACTGCCTAATTTGCAATTTTCTCTTTCTTTGCTCTGTTTCCTGATATCAATTTACTATCTATTGAAATAAAAACCCGTAATGATGAAATTCCCTCTTGTAAGGGGTTGGGAGACAGTCTTGATTTTTTTTTTTTCCAATCTCAATTTCCTTGATAATGTGAGCTATTCAGTTTAAGCCACGCAGGTTGTAGTATTTCTATTGAGCAATTGCTTGTGTAATAAAATTAACTTTAAAATATTTTGCTTCTCCTGCATTTGAATTTTAAGCAAAAGCAACTTTCACTTGCAAGCTGTTTTATGGAATGTGCTGAGTGAGGGTTGATGAGAGTGGCACAGAAAGCCATTAGATGTGTCCAACTGCTCAAATGGAATGTGCTATTTTGCAGGGGAGACAGGTTTCAGCAAGTGGCATTCCCTAGCTACAGCCCCTTTCTTCTGAATATTTGATTCAATAACAACAATACAGGAGCAGCAGCTTTTATTAAATATTGATTGTATGCCAACCACTATAACCAAGTGTTTTACATATATAAACTCAAGCAAGCTTCATAACAAATCTATAAAATAGATATCATTTTCTCCTTTGTTTATAGGCAACAAAACCGAAGCTTAGAAAACTTATGAAACTTTCCCAGGCTACAACTAGTATATAGTAGAACAGGACTTAAAAAGAGGGAGGCAGGATACAATGGTTGTTAAGAGCACGTGCTCAGAACCCTGGCTGTGACCTTAGGCAAGTTATTGAAGCGCAGTTATTGAAGTATTGAGCCTCAGTTTCCTCACCTATAATATAGAAATAATAATACCAAGTGTACAGGTTGTTTCGGGATTAAGTTCTTTTGTTCAGTGAATATTTATTGGGTATTAAGTGTGAAGCATTGTGGTAGTTTTTAAGGGTACAGCTGTAAATAAGACAAACTCCAACCCTGGCCTTGTGATGCTAACCGTCTAGTAAGGAAGACAGTCATTAAGCAAATAATTACACAAATAATTATTTGTAATTATGCTGAGTGCTATCAAAGAGTGACTGCTTACAGTGAATACTCAGTAAATAAGAGCAAATATTTACTAAGTGGCCGTTATGTGCTGGGCACTAAGCCAGGAAGAAATTGAGTGCAAATGCCTAATTGGATGAAGAGTAAAGGCATTTTCATGGAATTTTATTTCAGATCAGGGTGAGGTTAATGAAGACACCTTCATTCCTCCGGACAATCAAGGAAGCTTTGGAGGGAAGGAGGTGAAATTTCAGATTCTTGGTTGAGTTTCCTGGGAAGAAGAGAGATCAAGTTAAGAATGTGCCTTCTTTCTCCAAAATTAGTTCCTGGAGATCACGCAAGTCATCTAATGTGAGGGGCATCCTCAGCCTGAGTGGCCTTTGTATCTGGCCAGATAGAGATTTTAAGAGGCTTGTATAACAAGGAACCAGGCTTTCCCTCTGAAATGAATGCCAAGTGCTGAATTTGCTTCAGAACTTGGCATAAAGTCTGAGCAGGCAACAAGTCATAACTACGTACTGTTTTCAGATGCTGATTTAAATATCAGCCCATGCAAATATAGTGGTTCTGCTGGCAAGCTGTTTTCTAATCTGGCCTTTTTTATTCCTCTCCATAATTACCCTGATCCAGGATGAACAGCCTGAAAAACATTGACTAATGCATCCTAAATTATCTCAGCAGGGTAACCACAAGATTTTAGCTTCTTTTGATTTTGTGCCACATCTCTGTTAAGCAGTTCTTACCAACATTAGGTGTGTACAGAGAGGTCTATAGATCTTACAGGCTGGACTTTCTATCAATTAAGCCTGTTATCCTTTGCTATGGGGTGCCACTCTGTGGTAAAGCCTGCAAAAAGGGAGGCACCTTTCACTTTTTGTTCTCCTGTCAAACAGCCAGTCAGTTGTAGAGCTTTTGTGTTGAAGCTCTGTCTGCCCAGAAGTATTCTCTCTCTGGATTGGAGTAAGTCAAGTAAAGGTAGCTAAGAAACTTGATTCTCTGCCGTTACTCTGGCCCCCTGGCAGATGATGTTAAGTGTGACTTGGGACTTGACACATCAGTAGCTAAAAGTCTGTTCTTTGTACATGGAACATGAAGTAATGGAAGAAGGTCCCATAACTACTCTCATTTCACAGATGAGGTAATGGAGATTCAGAGGCTCAATGGCTTGCCCAAGATTAGACAGCCAGTAAGCTATTCAAAGCCAGATTTTCCAATAATTGGTTCTGTGCACTTTGCACCGTGCCCCACTGATTTCTAAGGTTTTAGAAGAAAGCAGCGACGTGATTTGAGCTGTACTGTCAAAAGATACTCTAACCAAAGTGTTTTTATTATAGATTTTAAAGGGGCAGAACTGGAGAGACAAGTTTGAAGACTTTTGAAATATCCCAGGGAAGTGAAATATGGGCCGGAATCAGTGTTATGGGAGTAGGGATGGAGAAGAGGGGATAGATAAAAGAAACTTAATGGAGGTAAATAATACTGAACTGTTATGGCTTAAAGAGCCATAAAACCTAAAAATGAAAAAGATATGGAAATCACTGGGCCCAGTTCCCTATCTTTCAGCAGAATAAAATTATCCCTACCTTGAATTGAGTCAAATGCAATTCAGCCCAAGTGACTTGCCCAGAGTCCCAAACTAGTTTGGGCAGAAAGGAGCTGGAGCTCAGAACTCCTTCTTCCTAGTATAGTTCTCTTTCCACTAAAACATGGGGTCTCCCAAATCTGTTTTTTAGTTTGTTAATTTAAAAAAAAACCATATTTTATTGATGTGCATAAAAGTGCAAAATCTTACGTGTAGACCAATGAACTTTCACAAACAACACAATTATGTAACCAGCACCTAAGACAAGGCATAGACCATTTCTGGCACCCCAGAAGACCCTGGTGCCCTTTTGTAGACACTTACTTCCCCTCCAAGGATATTTTCTGCCCTGACTTGCTCTCTCTCTTTTTAATAACTGCCTGGTAGACCATGTTAGAGAGTGGGAAATTTACTACTGGGATCCTCATGTTGATAAATATTTAGATTATTCCTATCTTTTGGCTGCCACAAAAATGCTGCAAAGGACATCCATGAGCATGCTAGCCTGTACATGTGAGCAAGTGTTACTCTAGAAAAGAGTCTAAGAAGTAGGATTGCAGAGTTGAAGTGTTAAGGGCTTTGTACATTTTGATGGCCAATACCATGATGACTTCTACAAAGGCCTCACCAAGTCAACACATCCAGTGTTGAGAGGGCCATTCTTTGTCTTCTTGCCAGCACACAATACCTTTAATCCTATGACTTTTTGCCCATTAGACAAGTGATGAATTGTAGCTCCTTATTGCTTTAACTTGCATTTCTCTAATAAATAGTGAGTTTGAGCATCTTTTTCAAATGTTTACTAATCCTTTATGTTTCTTTTATATATCACTTGTGATATCATTTGCCCATTTTTCTGTGGTTATTTATCTTTAAAGTTTGGACTTGTAAGGGTTCTTTTTATGTCATGGAAATTAATCATTTTTCTGTTAAATGTGTTGTGAATGTTTTCCCATGTATTTTAACATTGTTTATGCTGTGTTCTGTCATATCATACCGAATTTATGTTATAAAGTTATGTCCCTCTTGATTTTCTTGTCATTCCTGTGAGTGTGGAAAGACCACATATTTTGGATTTTTTAGAGCAGCCCCAGTGTTACATGTTCTACCCCATTGTCCTCAAAAGTAGAAGTCCATATGTCAAATCGTGCTTTTCCAATTATAGAGTCAGAAAATTTAGTCATCCCACCTATAGTGATTGGCAGTGCAGTTCTTGATCTGTTTTCCAGACAGGATCCAGGTGCTCTTTGAGGGAAAAAAATAGGGTAGCAGGACACACCTGTCTTAAAGCTGTGGAATCTGGTATGTAAATATCGTGTAAACACTGGTCATTCTCAACATCATGTCCCCAGCTGGCTTCTGCTATGACATTCAGCCAGCTTAGGCACTTTGGGATGTTTGGTTGCTACTTGAAAGTGTTTGGTTACACAGAAGGAGGTCTGGAAAAGTTCTGTCTGGTGTCTGTAAAGGGAAATGGAACTTCTTCTGGCACACCAAAAAATCTCTTAAATTCCTATCCATACTCTTTAGGACTATAAAAATTAGTTGTATCTAAGAAATAGAAAGTTCTGATAATCAAAGTTTTAAAAATGTCAGGATAGTATTTAGCCTATTTATACAGCCAGTTTAAAAGCATTCTGAGCAGTAAACAATTACAAACAAATAATATGCTAATATATTTATTCAGCAAACATTTATTGGATGCCTACTGTGTGTCAGGTGATATTGGATGGAAGGGTAGATGAAAATGCTACTTTCTAGCAGAAACTGCTAGAAACTGAAAGATGAATAAGATGAAAGATGAACAAGGCTCTCATCCACAAGGTGCCTACATCTGGTAAATAGAAAGTATTCTCTTGTACTGATGAAAAACACATCCCTGGGAATTCTAAAGGGACCATATTGGTTAGTTTTTAGTTAGAATTACTGAGCTTGCTTAAAAGCAATAAAACTGAATTCACCCTCATTTAATCAGTAACAGTGCCTGTTTACTGTAGTTTTCTCTCAAAAGCCCCATTATTATACTCTGTTTTCAGAAAAAGGTGGTATGAACATTCAAGTAAGTAAAAATTATGCCTTGTCTCTTGCCAAAATTTTCTTTGTCCACATGTCATTGACACCTTTAAGCTATGAAATGGTGAAAATAATCTTGGCTTGGATTGATGGGTATTTAGATGGCAGAAATAAGAGAAAACGATGAGGTAGGGGCCTTAAGCCTGCTTAAGCCCTAAGTGTCTTAAAGAATGACACATTTTTCACTGAGAAATGTTCTGGGTTGATAAGTGGCTTCCCATTGCACACTGAACATGGCGTGAGAAGAAAATGCTTCCCCTAGATTATGAAATAGGCAGTGTTGGTATTGTAGTTTTTATATTAATTCAGTAAACATTTGCTCTGATAATTAGACCTCATAGAGCTTCATGCTGAAGGTACAATTTCATTTGTGTATGCAATTTAAAAGTTTCTTAAGAGTATAGGTCAGCTTAAAAAAATGACTATGGATATCAGACTGATCATTTTTTTCCTCTCTAACCTACCCTCTCACCTCCATCCAAACTTTGAAGTTTTTTTTTTTTTGGTTTTTATTTTTATTTATTCTATTTTTTTAACATCTTTGTTGGAGTATAATTGCTTAACAATGGTGTGTTAGTTTTTGCTTTATAACAAAGTGAGTCATTTATACATATACATATGTTCCCATATCTCTTCCCTCTTGCATCTCCCTACCTGCCACCCTCCCTATCCCACCCCTCTAGGTGGTCACAAAGCACCGAGCTGATCTCCCTGTGCTATGAGGCTGCTTCCCACTAGCTATCTATTTTACATTTAGTAGTGTATATATGTCCATGCCACTCTCTCACTTTGTCCCAGCTTACCCTTCCCACTCCCCATGCAAACTTTGAAGTTTAGACCCAGTGGGGAAGTTCTAAAGCATCAGAACTTTGAGGATAGCTCTGCAATTCTGAATTCTATCTCTCTGCACCCTGCCCTACCCACAACATTCATACTCACAACATTTCTCACAACTGTTCTTTGAAAGGATCAGGGCGCCTTCACTTCCAGGAGAGCTCAGGAGTTATTTCTGCAACTTAGCAGCAGCCCAGTAATTCTATCTCCTTCCCTTTGGAGCAGGTGTTCAAGTCATTCAGATTTCTTTGACCACTCTTGGTTAGTTTTCTTCCAAGACAAGAATTTGTGGCCCTCTACAAACAATAAATGCTGGAGAGGGTGTGGAGAAAAGGGAACCCTCTTGCACTGTTGGTGGGAATGTAAATTGATACAGCTACTATGGAGAACAGTATGGAGGTTCCTTGAAAACCTAAAAATAGAACTACCATACGACCCAGCAATCCCACTACTGGGCATATACCCTGAGAAAACCATAGTTCAAAAGGAGTCATGTACCAAAATGTTCATTGCAGCTCTGTTTACAATAGCTAGGACATGGAAGCAACCTAAGTGTCCATCGACAGATGAATGGATAAAGAAGATGTGGCACATATATACAATGGAATATTACTCAGCCATAAAAAGAAACGAAATTGAGTTATCTGTAGTGAGGTGGATGGACCTAGAGTCTGTCATACAGGGTGAAGTAAGTCAGAAAGAGAAAAACGAATATCGTATGCTAACACATATATATGGATCTAAGAAAAAAAAGGTCATGAAGAACCTAGATGCAAGATGGGAATAAAGACACAGACCTACTAGAGAATGGACTTGAGGACACAGGCAGAGGGAAGGGTAAGCTGGGTTGAAGTGAGAGAGTGGCATGGACATATATACACTACCAAACGTAAACTAGATAGCTAGTGGGAAGCAGCCGCGTAGCACAGGGAGATCAGCTCGGTGATTTTTGACCACCTAGAGGGGTGGGATAGGGAGGGTGGGAGGGAGGGAGACGCAAGAGGGAAGAGATATGGGGATATATGTATATGTATAGCTGATTCACTTTGTTATACAGCAGAAACTAACACACCATTGTAAAGCAATTGTACTCTAATAAAGATGTTATAAAAAAAGAATTTGTGGCCCTGAGCACCTCCAGAAGGGCCAAACAACTTCTACAGGGGGTGTCCACTGTTATACTGAAAGCTTAGAGCATGCAGCGAGGTATTTGGAAGAATGAATGGTGGGAGATGAGAAAGAAGGGGCACTTAGAGATCATCTAGACTTTGTCTTTCCTTTACAAGACTACCCCCAACCCTACCTCAAACCACTAAATATTTAGTACAGAGCTAAATATGTAGTTCACTGTCTGTGATATTTACTGACTTTCACAACATCCTAATGAGGTCGTAGGGTAAAAGCCAGTATCGATTACTGCTTAAAACCGTGGGCTCTGGAGTCTTGGACTTGGAGCTGCCATAAACTAGTCTGTGATCTTGAACAAGTAACTAACTTCTCTAAGCCATAGTTTCCTAGATCTGTAAAATGGAGAAAATAGCACCTACCTCATAGTATGATTTTGTAGATTACATGAAATAATCCATATTAAAGTGCTTATTATGGAGACTGCATGGAATAATGAATCTAAAATTTTTATAAATAGGGAGCCCAGAATTAAACCCATGTAAGTATGGAGTTATGATATATAAAAGAAGTAGCATGACAGATCAGTGGGAAATGTAGAGACTGTTTACTAAATGAAGCTGGAAAATAGTTATTCATGTGGAAAAAGATAAAAATAAATCATATCTCATACAGGATCAACTGAATATAAGTTTCAAAAACAAAAATTTTAGACTCTTAGTAGAAAATGTCAGTGAATATCTTCCTAACTTTGGAATAGAAGCTGTCTTAAGGCTCAAAAACAATACACCTTAAAGCATGAGGAAAGACAAGTTACAGACGGGGAGAAAATATTCACAAAACACAACTGACAAAGATATAATGTCAACAATACATAAAGGAGCTGTAAAAATTATTAAGAAAGCACAAGTAATCCCATAGAAATATGGACAAAAGACATGAACAGACATTTCACAAAATTGCGAACACATATGGCCAATTAACTTATGAAGAGATTCAACATCATTATTAACTAGGAAAATGAAAATCAACTCATAATAAGATACCATTTTATATCCATTGGTTGGCAAAAAAGTAAAAGGTGATAATACGAAGGAACCTTTCTCAGTTGAGGTTCCTGGAGAGAACAAAGTGCTAATGCCCTAAGGTATCCATTACATGTAAAGAATTAACTTCTCTTCTATGCATCTAGAATGGTACCATTTATGTATCATCCTTGAGAGAACAGAGGCGATAGTCACTCAGAAAGGCAAGTATTAGAGAAGATGCAGAGTCACATGATTTCTTATATGTTACTATTAGGAATATATATATATTGCTGCAAAGTCTTTGAGTTGCATTTTGACATTATCTCCTGAAGTTGAACATTCATATACCCTATGACACAAAAATTCTACTAGATACATACCCAAGAGAAACGTACTCATGCATAACAGGAGACACATATAATTATGTTTATAACTGCACAGTTCACAGTACAAAAATCCAGAAACAACCTAAATTCCATCAATGTTAATAATGGATTAATAAACCATGGTATATTCCTACAGTGGAATATTATGCAGTATTCAGAACAAATGAACTACAGCCACACAAAAAATACGGATTGATCTTAGCAATATAATATTAGATGAAAAAGTAAACCCTAAAAGATTACATAGAGCATATTATATTTTATAAAGCACAAAAAATATTTAAGTTTTATATTACATATAGGTGTAATAAAACTAATTTTATAAAGCAAAGAGATAATGAACACAGGATTCAAGATGACGGTTACCTTGGCTGAGAGGTGGGGTGAGAGAGCATGTAGGATGGGGGTGAAGGAATCCTTATACTTAGGTGGAGATTATTGTCAAGGTCTTAGTCTTTATTTGGGGGCTGTGAGTTTGCAGGTACTTATTACATTATTAAAAATAACTAACTAAATAACTAGGGGACAAGTGCTGAAAGTAGATCATGAACTAAGTATCATGATTAATACAATTGCATGCACCTGAGAGCCTCAAATAAATACATGTAAAATAAAGTACTTAGCCCTGTGCTTTTGGTACAAAATAAGACTGGGTAAATGGCAGTTGTCATTGCTAGCATTTCTTCTTTCTCCAACCCCTCTTCATTTTACCTCCTGTCAAGCAATCATAATTTTCATGTTGTGCCTGAGAATTAATGATTAGAAATACTAATTTACATGAGGTCACCCAAATGACTGGGAGAACGAGGTTCAAAATTTAATAGTCCCACATTAGTTTGGACATACAAAAACTTAATGCGGAAATACAAGCAATTCAAGAAGCTCATCTACAAGAAGATGGGCCCCAACAATTAATTCAAGGACTCTTGGATCAGCTTCAATGGTTAAACCCAATGCATTGGTTTCAAAATGGACTCACAGGATTGATTACCGTGGGGTCATGTGTATTGTTGATGTTAATTGCCTTACCTTGTTTATTACGCTTTGTTGTTGGCCGTCTCGCTGCTCTTCGTCAGGAGGTGTATGGGTTGAAACTGCATTATCAAGCTTTAAAAAATAAAAGAGGGGGAAATGTGGCGAACATTGCCCTCTGAGGAAGGCGCCATTAAGACCCTCATAAGCCTCAGGGCCCGGTTGTACTCTCCTTGGTATGCATCCTGGACTTTATGGTATGAACGTAAAAAAGGAGATGGCCTTTGGCCAAATCGCTCCAGGGACCTGCTCAGTTACTGGGAGTCCCTGGTTGTTCCCTAAAGCTAGGAAAAGCAACCCTGGAGGGGAAATTGGTGCCTTTGAGGGAGAAGCCGAGAAGCCAATCAACCAGCTGATGCCGATAAGGCGTGACTAAGCCGAGAAGCCAATCAACCAGCTGATGCCGATAAGGCATGACTAAGCAAATTCCCTGCTTTAGGGGTATATATATATGGCTATGCTTTGTTATTAAACTTGCCTTGCAACCATCAGTTGCTTGTGCCCTTCTGATCCCCCCCCCCCAAAAAAAAATTAATAGTCCCTGAGTTTTCAACCTTTTATAAATCCATTAGACCTCTTTCACTGAATTATGCTTTTTTTTAATTATCAAAGTACTCTGCACATGTACTTCTAGGATGTTACCAATACCAAAAAGCTTTAACCTCTGCATATTATGACTTTGGTACTCAAAATCATAATAGTAATTTAATATAATAGTAGCAGATGGTACTGAGTTAGGGCATTCTGCTAGAAGATTATAGTATGTGATGAATGGGTAGTTAGAGAAAAAACTTGTGCTCTTAGCCTGGATCTGTAAGTCTGTTAGCTATGATTATTTATTTACTAGACTTTACATAGTACCTTTTCTTCATTCCCTGCCACAAACATTCCTCTATTCCCATTATCAAAAGAGCTGAACTATAACTTCTTAGGAGAACAAGTTTTTAATGTCACAATGGGAGTAAAAATGACTTGGAGGTGACTGTCTGATCTCAGTGTGTTTTTAAGGTGGAGGGTTTGGTGTAGGAAAAGGAAAACAGAAGGACTAGCAGAAGATGAAATTGTGTGAAAGAAAATGGTAAGGGTAAGAAAGACAGGGTAGTACAGGGAGATAAATATAGGAATGAGAAGCCAAAAGACCTGGAGTTTAGTCTAAGCTTTTGCCTTCTTATCATTGTTTGACCTTAGGCAAGTTATTTATCTTCTCTAAGTCTTCATTTTCTGGGACAATGTGAAGATATTAGGCTATATATGTCCCTTTAAGCATGAGCATCTTAAAATTAAAGAAAAATAGGGGGACTTCTACTTCCAGGAAGATGGAGTAGACATAGTTTTCCCTATTACTCCCACTAAGTACAACTAAAAACTCTGGATATTATATTTAAAAATTAATAAGAAGACTGAAAGGTACAGAGGAGAAGGCAGACTGTCTAGGAAGCTTGAGACCTGAAGAATGACATGGTGGTGAGTTCTGTGGGTTTTCTTTTTACCTCATTATCTCACACTTGAAGCTGAAGAAGCTGGCAACTCATAAACACCAACGAATACAGACCCCAAAAAAGCCCAAACAAAAGCCTGCTCTGTCTAGCCAAAGGACCAGGAAAGAGCAGCCTAGTAAGATGGAAAACTTACAGACAATACAGCTAAGTGCTCTGCTCCAGCCAAACAGCACAGAAAAAACTGCTGCCCTATTCCCACCCACTCCCAGCCAAGAGGGGAACCTAGATTTCCATCTGCCACAAGGCTCTAATGAGGCGCTCCAGTGCCTTTGCCAGGGACTCCTGCCAGGGTAGGGTCAGAGAATACAAGGTACCTAGCTGGAACTTTCATCTCCACTACCCAGCAATAAACCACCACCCCCAAATTTTTTAGGGTACACCATCTGGGGGACTTGGACTTGTACTCCTCTCTGACAATTGAAAGTTATAAGGCTGCCCCTCCTCATTGTTGTGTCAGAGGAGGTAACAGAGATTCATGACTGCCATCATCACCCAGGAGTAACAAGGCCGCCCCCAGCAAGTGTCAATGGAGACTACATGAGGAGCTGGAACTCAGACCCCTGCCTGTCAGTAGTAATGAGGATACCACCTCCCTCAGATGTCAATGGTGGCTAAGTGGGGAACCTGGACTTCTACTTCCACCTGGCAGTAATGGGGCAATGCCACCTTACCCCTGCTAGAAAGATGTTAAACAATGCCAACGAAAACAGAAAGTTTAAATAAGATCCAAAGTCTCATAAGATAATATGCAAAATCTACAGGTTTCAACTGAAAATCACTCATCATACCAAGAACCATGAAGATTTCAAACTGAATGAAAAACGACTATCAATAGATGCAAACACTGAGATGACAGAGATATTAGAATTATCTGATAAAGATTTCAAAGCAACCATGATAAAAATCTTTCAATGAGAAATTATGAACATGCTTGTCAGATAGATGGTTTGCAAGTATTTTCTCACATTCTGTTGGTTGCCTTTTTCATTTTTCTGTGCAGAAGTTTTCTAGTTTGATGTAATCTCACTTATTTATTTTTGCCTTTGTTGTTTGCGCTTTTGGTGTCATATCCAAAAATTTGTTACCAAGACCAATGTAAAGGAGTTCTTTCCCTATATTTTCTTCTTTAATAATTTCAGGTCATACATTTCAGTCTTTAATACATTTTAAGTTAATTTTGTGAAAGATATAAGATAGGGATCCAGTTTCATTCTTTTGCATGTCCAGTGTTCCCAACAACACTTATTGAAGAGACTATTCTTTCCCCATCGAATATTGTTGGCTCCTTTTTCAAACATTATTTGACCATAGATGTAGGGGTATATTTCTGATTCATTGGTTCCATTGGTCTGTGTGTCTGTTTTTATGCCAATATCACACCCTTTTGATTACTATAGCATTGTAATACAGTTTGAAATCAGAAAGTGTAATGCCTCCAGCTTTGTTCTTCTTTCTCAGGATTGCTTTGGCTATTCAAGGTCTATGGTGGTTCCATACGAATTTTAGGATTTTTTTTTATATTTCTGTGAAAAATAGGAAATTGATAGGGATAGCATTGAATCTATAGATGGCTTTAGGTAGTCTGGACATTTAAAAAATATTAACTCTTATTATTCATAAACACAGGATAACTTTCCATTTGTGTTTTCTTCAATTTCTTTCACCACTGTCTTATGGTTTTTTGGTATATAGATCTTTCATTTCATTGGTTCAGTTTATTCCTAAGTATTTTATTATTTTTGATGCTATTGTAAATAGGATTATTTTCTTCATTTCTTTTTCAGATAGTTCATTGTTAATATGTAGAAATGCAACTGATTTTTGTATGCTGATTTTGTATCCTGCACCTTTACTGAATTCATTTATTAGTTCTAACAGGGTTTTGGTGGAATCTTTAGGATTTTCTATATATAACATCATGTCATCAACAGAGACAATTTTACTTCTTCCTTTCTGATTTGGAAGCTTTTTTTTTTTTTTTTTTTTTTTTTTTTTTTTTTTGCCTAATTGTCCTGGCTAGGACTTCTAGTACTATGTTGAATAGGAGTGGTGAGAGTGGACACTATTATCTGGTTCCTGGTCTTAGAGGGAAAACTGTCAGCCTTTCACTGTTGAGTATGTTTTTAGCTGTGGGCTTGTCGTATATGACTTCTATTATGTTGATGTATGTATGTATGTTCCTTTTATACCAAATTTGTTGAGAGATTTTTTGTTTTTTTAACATCTTTATATTGAGAGTTTTTATAAGGAAAGATGTTGGATTTCATCAAATGCTGTTTCTATATCTGTTGAGATGATCACATGATTTTTATCTTTCATTCTATTAATGTGGTGTATCACATTTCGTGGTTAGCCTATATTGAACCATCATGCATCCTAGGGATAAATACCCCATGGTCATGGTGTATGATCCCTTAAATGTGCTGTTGAATTCAGTTTGCTAGTATTTTGTTGAGAATTTTTGCATCTACATTCACCAGGGATATTTGCCTGTAGTTTTCTTTTCTCGTAGTGTCTTTATCTAGCTTTGATATCAGGGTAATGCTAGCCTTGTAAAATGAGTCTGGAAGTGTTCCCTCTTATTCTATTTTTTGGAAGAGTTTGAGAGTAATTAGCATTAATTCTTATATAAATGTTTGGTAGCATTCACCTGTGAAGCAATCTGGTCTTGGGCTTTTCTTTCTTGAGAGGTTTTTGATTACTGGTTCAATCACCATATTTATTATTGGTCTGTTCTGGTTTTCTGTTACTTCATGATTCAGTCTTGGTAGGTTGTACATTTCCAGGAATGTATTCATTTCTCCTAAGTTGTCCAATTTGTTGGCATATAACTGTTCATAATAGTCTCTTATGATCCTTTATATTTCTGTGGTATCACGTGTAATGTCTCCTCTTTCATATCTTTATTTATTTGAGTCCTCTTTTACTTAGTCTAGCTGAAGGTTTGTCAGTTTGGCTTATGTTTTCAAAAACCCAACTCTTAGTTTCAATGATCTTCTCTATTGTTTTTCTCTCCTATATTTATTTCTGCTCTGATCTTGTTATCTACTTACTTTCTGCTGATTTTGAGCTTAGTTTGTTTTTTCTAGTTCTTGAAGTATAAAATTAGGTTGTTTATTTGAGGCCTTTTTTCTTAATGTTGTATTTCCATATTTCTTCATTTCAAGATAGTTTTTCATTTCCCCTTTGATTTCATCTTTGATCCATTGTTTCTTTAGGAGTGCATTGTTTAGTTTACATATATTTGTGATTTTTTTGTTTTCCTTCTGTTATTGATTTCTATTTTCATAGCACTGTGGTTGGAAAAGATACTTGGTATGATTTCGGTCTTTTGAAATTTACTGAGACTTATTTTGTGACCTAACATATGATCTCTCCTGGAGAATGTTTCATGTGCACTTGAAAAGGATGTGTATTTGGGGGCTATTGGGTGTAATGTTGTACATACATCTGTTAGGACCATTTGGTCTAAAAGTATAGTTCAAGTCCAATATTTCCTTGTTGATTTGCTGTCTGGCTGATCTATCCATTGTTGAGAGTGTGTTATAGAAGTCCCTTACTATTATTGTATTGTTGTCTGTAACTCCCATCAAATCTATTAGTATTTGCTTAATATACTTCAGTGCTTGAGTGTTGGGTGCATATATATTTACAATTTTATATCCTCTTGATG
The DNA here is from genome assembly GCF_026419965.1 of Kogia breviceps. NCBI lineage: Eukaryota > Metazoa > Chordata > Mammalia > Artiodactyla > Physeteridae > Kogia > Kogia breviceps. The sequence goes on from NC_081330.1 coordinate 18,869,645, forward strand.
AATTGACTCCTTTATCATTATATAATGACCTTTTTGTCTCTTGTCACAGTTTTTGACTTATAGTCTATTTTATCTGATATAAGTATGGCTACCTCTGTTCTCTTTAGGTTTCAGTTATGTGGAATATGTTTTTTCATCCCTTGACTCTGAGCCTATTTGTGTCCTTGAAGCTGAAGCGAGTCTCTTGTAGGTAGCATATAGTTAGGTCTTGTTTTTTAATCCATTCAGCCACTTTATGCCTTTTGATTGGAGAATTTACTCCATTTACATTTAAAGTGATTGTTGATAGGTAAGGACTTGCTATTGCACCTTGTTAATTGTTTTCTGGCTGTTTTGTAGTTTCTTTGTTCCTTCCTTCCTCTCTTGCTATCTTCCTTTGTGAATTGATGATTTTCGCTAATGGTATATTTTTATTCTTTCCTTTTATCTTGTTTGTATCTACTATAGGTTTTTGTTTTGTGGTTACCTTGAGACTTACTTGAAACATCTTATAGATGTAACAGTCTATTTTAAACTGATAACAAGTTAACTTTGATCTCATACTAAAACTCTACCCTTTACTCCCCCCAACTGACATTTTGTTTTTGATGTCACAGTTTACATGATTTTATGTTGTGTATCCATTAAAAATTACTGTAGCTTTATTTTTTAACCATAGATACTTTTTTAAAGATTGGCATTTTTATTTTATTTATTTATTTATTTATTTGGCTGTGTTGGTCTTCTTTGCTGCGCATGGGCTTTCTCTAGTTGCGGCGAGCAGGGGCTACTCTTCGTTGTGGTGTGTGGGCTACTCATTGCAGTGGCTTTTCTAGCTGTGGAGCGTGGGCTCTAGGCACGCGGGCTTCAGTAGTTGCATGGGCTTAGTTGCTCTGCAGCATGTGGGATCTTCCCGGACCAGGGATTGAACCCATGTCCCCTGCATTAGCAGGCAGATTCTTAACCACTGCACCACCAGGGAAGTCCCTAACCGTAGATATTTTAATACTTCTGTCCTTTAACCTTTATACTAGAGTTAAGCGTTTAACACACTGCCATATTACAGTATTAGAGTATTCTGAATCTGACTATATATTTACCTTTACAGATATATGGTATATTTTCACATGTTTTCATTGTACTAGGTAGCATACTTTCATTTCAGCTTGAAGAACTCCTTTCAGCATTTCTTTTTTTAAATACTCTTTTCCATTATGGTTTATCACAGAATATTGAATATAGTTCCCTGTGCTATACAGTAGGACCTTGTTTATCCATCCTATATATAATAGTTTACATCTGCTTTTCCCACACACCCCCCCCCTTGGCAACCACAAGTCTGTTCTCTATGTCTGTGAGTCTGTTTCTGTCATGTAGATGGGTTCATTTGTGTCATATTTTAGATTCCACATATAAGTGATATCATATGGTATTTGTCTTTCTTTCTGACTTACTTCACTTAGTATGATAGTCTCTAGTTTCATCCATGTTACTGCAAATGGCATTATTTTGTTCTTTTTCATGGCTGAGTAGTATTCCATTGTATATATGTACCGCATTTTCTTTATCCATTCATCTGTCGATGGACATTTAGGTTGTTTCCATGTTTTGGCTATTGTGAATAGTGCTACTATGAATATAGGGGTGCATGTATCTTTTTGAATTATAGTTTTGTCTGGGTATATGCCCAGGAGTGGGATTGCTGAATCATATGGTAATTCTATTTTTAGTTTTCTGAGGAACCTCCATACTGTTTTCCATAGTTGCTACACCAACTTAACATTCCCACCAACAGTGTAGGAGGGTTCCATTTTCTCCAGATCCTCTCCAGCATTTGCTATTTGTAGACTTTTTAATGTTGACCATTCTGACCGGTGTGAGGTGGTACCTCATTGTAGTTTTGATTTGCATTTCTCTAATAATTGGTGATGTTGAGCATCTTTTCATTTGCTTACTGGCCATCTGTATGTCTTCATTGGAGAAATGTCTATTAAGGTCTTCTGCCCATTTTTCAATTGGGTTGTTTGCTTTTTTGTTGTTGAGTTGTATGAGCTGTTTGTATATGTTGGAGATTAAGCCCTTGTCTGTTGCATCATTTGCAAATATTTTCTCCCATTCTGTAGGTTGTCTTTTCCTTTTTTTTTATGGTTTCCTTTGCTGTGCAAAAGCTTGTAAGTTTGATTAGGTCCCGTTTCTTTATTTTTCTTTTTATTTCTATTGTCTTGGGAGACTGACCTAAGAAAACATTGGTACGATTTATGTCAGAGAATGTTTTGCCCATGCTCTCTTCTAGGAGTTTTATGGCATCACGTTTTATGTTTAAGTCTTTAAGCCATTTTGAGTTTATTTTTGTGCATGGTATGAGCGTCTGTTCTAACTTCATTGATTTACATGCAGCCCTTTCAGCATTTCTTGTAAGGCAGGTCGAGTGGTGACAAAAGTCCCTCAACTTTTGTTTGTTTGGGAAAGTTTTTATTGTACCTTCATTTCTGAAGGACAGCTTTGCTCAGTAAACTGCTCTTGGTTAGAAGTTTTTTCTCTCAGCACTTTGAATATATCATTGCATTCTCCTGGCCTGCATGATTTCTGCTAAGAAATCTGCTTATAGCCTTGTGGGGTGTCCCCTTGCATGAGAGATTTTTTTCTTCTTGGTACTTTAAAAATTCTCTCTTTGTCTTGATATCAGACAGTTTTTAAATCGTGTGTTTTATAGAAGATCAATTTGGATGGACATTTTGGGGTGACCTATTTACTTCATGAACTTGGATATACAAAACTTTCCCCAGGTTTGGGAAGTTCTCAGTCATTATTTCTTTTTTTTTTTTTTTTTTTTTTTTTTTTTTGTGGTACGCGGGCCTCTCACTGTTGTGGCCTCTCCCATTGCGGAGCGCAGGCTCCGGACACGCAGGCTCAGCGGCCATGGCTCACAGGCCCAGCCGCTCTGCGGCATGTGGGATCTTCCCGGACCGGGGCACGAACCCGTGTCCCCTGCATCAGCAAGCGGATTCTCAACCACTGCGCCACCAGGGAAGCCCCCATTATTTCTTTAAATAAGCTTTGTATTCCTTTCTTTCTCTCTTCTCCTTCTGGGTCTCCATTGTTGTGTAGGGGTCTTTGTTTGTTTGTTTTAATGGTGTCCCTTATGTCCTGTAGGCTTTCTACATTCCTTTTCATTTTTTTTTTCTCTTCTGGCTGGATAACTTCAGATGATCTGTCTTCAGTCTCATTGTTGCATTCTCCTGCTTGGTCCAATCTGTTCTTGAAGCTTTTGATTGAATTCTTCAGTTTAGTAATTGTGTTCTTCAGATCCAGAATTTCTCTTTGATTCTTTTTGTGTTTTCTATTTCTTTGTTGAACTTCTCTTTTTATTCTTGTATTATTTTTCTGATTTCATTTCATTGTTTATCTGTGTTCTTTTGTATCTCTCTGAGCCTCTTTAGACAATTATTCTGAATTCTTTGTCAGGCAATTTGAATATCTCCATTTCTTTAAGGTCAGTTATTGGAAGTATATTGTGTTCCTTTGGTGGTGCTGTTTCCCTGATTCTTCATGATGCCAGTATCCTTGCATAGGTGTCTATGCATTTGAATGCACAGTCACCTCTTGCAGACTTTATGGACTGACTTCAGTAAGGAAAGACCTTCAGCTGCAAATGGAGGCATGCTGGAGCATACTGTCACCCCAAGTCTAATGGTGCAGGGAATCATGTGCAGGGGGCTTGTGATAGCTCAGGGTCCAGTGGGTCATGATGACTCATCAGCTCAGTTTGATGGAGTCCACAACCATCGACAACTGTGTTGTCCTTGACAAGTGCTGCATGTGTCCATAGAAGCTGCAAGGACCATTGAGGTCATCAGTGGTTTCTCCAGGTCCATCAACTAGGGACCATGGCAGGCAGCAGTGGTGGCCAGAGTCACTGGTGTGCACACATTCAGCTGTGGGGACCAACTACACATGACTGTGTTGTGGTAGGGAACAGGTGCAGGCACACATGTAGTGGTGGGAGCCAGGACAAGGAACTGGCTGGGAACAATTGTGGGCATACTAGGCCCTGGATGTTGGTGTGCACTACTATGGTTGCTGGGTCTCACCACAGGCACACAGCAGTGGAAGCTGGTGTTGGAAGTCAGGGGGTGTGGGGCTGCATAGCTGGAGGGGCTAGCTGCAGGTGAGCCCAGTGGTGCAGGCCAGTGACAGGAGACCAGACCAAAACTGGGCTCACAAACAGCTTCAGGGGTCCTGGCTGTCAGTGTACACTTCTGTAGCTGTAGTCTCCTCCCAGGCATGCACACAGCAGTAGAGGTCAGTGATGAGGTTCAGGCTGAGGGCATGTAGGAACACAGCTAAGGGGGCTAATTGCAGATGAGCCTGGTGTTGCAGGCCAGTGACAGGATTTAGGGCTGAATCCTGACCTGTAAGCAGCTGGGGGGGTCTTGGCTCAGCCATGGAGGGTGTAAGCTGGTGTCTTGCTCTCATGCAGCTGCAGAGGCCTGGGCTGGCAGTTGGTGCAGTTCCCAGCCTCTGGTGGGGGAGGGAGAAAGAGATTCAGGCAGCTGGCAAAAACGAATGTGAATACCCATGAGATGAAAAATGGTGAAATCTGCAAGAATCCACAGCAGGTGTGTTGGCCATAGGTTTCTTCAGTGGCAAAAGCTGTTGGGTCATCTGCAGAGCATGTCACTGGGAACCACAGTCACTCTCACTCTGTGACTATTATTGGTAGTCCCTGCTTTTCCTCCTTATTCCTAGTGATCTCTGTACATCTCAGGTTTGCCACTCTCTGGGTGGCGTGAAACCAAAGTGAGTCCTTCCTGTAGTGACCCAAAAGGCTGGGGAAGCTGGTTGCTCATCCCACTCTTTGTTTCCCAGCATCAGGAACTCTTTCTAGCTGGAGCATTTCCTGTAGGCACTAAGCAGTGCTGGCTTGGGAGATGAGATGATTCAGGCAAAATGAAGCTCTTCTTCCTTCCCTTTTTGGGAAGTTTTTCTCAGGTTTTTTGTTTCACTGTTTTGCTGAAGTTTCTTAAGTGGACTCCAGAGCTCTCCCAGAACTGTTTTTGATCATGGATAGCTATATAACTGTTGATCTTTGTGGGGGGATGGAGGCTAGGGTCTCCTACACTGCCATCTTGGTGTACCCAGTAAAGGTGACAATTTATATGAAATGGACCGCTTCCTCAAAAAACACAAACGACCAAAAGTCAATATGAAATACCTAATTTAAACAGTCGTATACCTATTAAGGAAATTGAATTCATAATTTTAAATCTCCCAAAATCAAATTTCTGTAGCCAAATGGCTTCCCTGGATAATTCTATCAAAATTCTAAAGAAGAATTAGCAACAATTCTACACAATATCTCCTAAGAAATAGAATAGGAGAGAGCAATTTCCAATTGATTTTATGAAGCAATTATTACCCTGCTATCAACACAAAACAATGACAATACAAAAGATAAAACTATATTCCAATATCCTTCATGAATATAGATGTAAAATTCTTAACAAAATATTAGCAAACCAAATTCAGCAATATATAAAAGGAATTATACATCATGACCAAGGGCTGCAAGGGTGGTTTAATATTGAAAATCAAGTAATGTAATCTATTATATTAACAAGCTAAAGAAGAAAAACCACAAAATTGTATCAGTCAATGCACACAAATAATTTTAAACATTAAACACCATTCATCATAAAAACTCTCTGAAAAATAATAGGAATAAAGGGTAATTTCCTTGACTTGATAAAGAGCATCTACTAAGAACCTATAGCTAACATTGTGCTTTCTGATGAAAGAGTTAATTTGCTTTCCCCATAAGACTAGCAAAAAAGCAAGGATGTCCACTCTTGCCACTCTTATCCAACATAATGTTAGTAATTGTAGCCAGTGAAATAAGGGAGGAAAAGGAAGTAAAAGGCATACAGATCAGAACAATTGCAGATGACACGATCATCTACATAGATAATCCCAAAGAATCTAACAACAAGAACAATTAAAAAAAACTCCTAGAACTAATACATGAGTTCAGTAAGGTTGCAGGATGCAAGTATACAAAAATCAACTGTATTTCTATATGTTAGCAATGAGTTCTTAGATACTACAATTAAAAATACAACAATTTAAAATTATCCAAATAAAATGAAATACTTAGGTATAAATTAACCAAAACATGTACAGGATCTATATGCTGAAATTTATAAAACATGAATTAAATCAAATAAAACCTAAATAAATTGATAAACACACTATATTCATGTATCAGGAGCTATAAGTAAAGATGTCAGTACTATCCAAATTGATCTTTAGGTTCAATGCAATTCCTATCAAAATTCCAGCAAGGTATTTTTGGAGACATAGACAAATTTATCTTAACATTTATATGGAATGGCACAGGACCAAGAAGAGCTAATTCAATCTTGAAAAAACAATATATTCAGAGGAATCAATCTACCCAATATTGTCTTCCTATATACTCACAGTAATGAAGACTGTGTGGTATTGGTGGAGTGATAGATACATAGATCAGTGACACAAAATAGAAAACAGAACTAGACCCACACAAATGCATCCAACTGATTTTTAAAAGGTACAAAAGTAATTCAATGGAAGTAAGCTAATCTTTTCAACCACTGGTGCTGGAGCAATTAGACATCCATGGGCGGGAAAGAACCTAGATCAAAACCTCACTGCTTATACAAAAATTAACTCAAAATGAATGATGGACTTAATTTTAAAATGTAAAATTATAAAACTTTTAAGGAAAAACTAGGAGAAAATATTTGGGATCTGGGGCTAGGCAAACAGTTTACTTAGACAACACCAAAAAGCACAATCCATAAAAGCATAAATTGAAAAATTAGACTTCATTAAAATTACACTTTAATTCTGTGAAAGACCGTATTGATAAGATGAAAACACAAGCTACAGACTAGGAGAAAACATTTGCAAACCATGTATCCAACAGAAGATTAGTACCTAGGATATATAAAGAACTCCCAAGTTCAACAGTTAAAAAGTGAAATAATCCAATTATAAAATGGGCAAAAGACATACATAGGTATTTCATTGACGAATATATACAGATGGCAAGTACTTGAAAAGATGTTCAATATCATTAAGGAAATGCAAATTAAAATCACAATGAGATATCATTTATCAGAATAGGCTAAAATTGAAAATAATGAAATCACCAAATTCTGGCCAGGATGTGGAGAAACTGAATCACTAATACATTGCTGGTAGGAATATATAAAATGGTACAGCCACTGTGGGAAAGTGTGGTTGTTTCTTAAAAAAACTAACTGTGGTGTTTGCAACTACCACACAACCCAGCAATTACACTCTTGGGAACTGACCCCAGAGAAACAAAAACTTGTACCTGAAAGTTTAGCAGCTTTATTCATAATAACCAAAAAATACAAACAACCCAAATGCCCTGCAGTGGGTGAATAGTTAAACAAACAGTGGTATATCCATACCATGGAATACTAGTCAGCAACAGAGACAATCAAAGTATTAATACATCCAACAACATGGATGAATCTCCAGAGAATTTTGCTGAGTGAAAAAAAAAAGCAAACTCTGAAAGATTACATACTATGTGATTCCATTTATATAACATTCTTAAAACTACAAAATTATAGAAATACAGAACAGAATGGTGACTGCTAGGTATTAACAGGAGAGGTAGCAAGAGAGGGAAGAGGGTATGACTATAAAAGGGAAACATGAGGGATACTTGTGATGGAAATATTCTGTATCTTGAACATATCAATGTCAATATCGTTGTTGCTATATTGCACTATAGATTTGCAAGATTCTACCATTGAGGGGAAATGGGTAAAGGATGTCTCTTGTACTATTTCTTTTACCTTCAAATGAATCTATAATTATTTCTAATTAAAAGTTTAATTGAAAAGAATAAAATAAGGCAAATGAATGACCAACCAAGGTTTTAGGATATTTAAGTACAGGTGAATTCTCATTCTGAAAAGCTGTGGTAAAAAAAATTGAAAGAGGGGGAGCATCAAGATGGTGGAAGAGTAAGACGAGGAGATCATGTTCCTCCCCACAAATACATCAGAAATACATCTACATGTGGAACAACTCCTACAGAACACCTACTGAACACTGGCAGAAGACCTCAGACCCCCCAAAAGGCAAGAAACTCCCCATGTACCTGGGTAGGGCAAAAGAAAAAAGAAAAAAGAAAAAACAGACCAAAGAACAGGGATGGGACCTGCACCAGTGGGAGGGAGCTGTGAAGGAGGAAAGGTTTCCACACATTAGGAAGCCCCTTCGTGGGTGGAGACTGCGGGTGGCAGAGGGGGGAGCTTCAGAGCCACGGAGGAGAGCGCAGCCACAGGGGTGCGGAGGGCAAAGTGGAGAGATTCCCGCACAGAGGATCAGTGCCAACCAGCATTCACCAGCCCAAGAGGCTTGTCTGCTCATGCACCAGGGCGCGTGGGGGCTGGGAGCTGAGGCTCGGGCTTTGGTCAGAGTGCAGGGAGAGGACTGGGGTTGGCTGCGTGAACACAGACTGAAGGGGGCTAGTGTGCCACAGCTAGCCAGAAGGCAGTCCGGGAAAAAGTCTGGAGCTGTCGAAGAGGCAAGAGGCTCTTTCTTGCCTCTTTGTTTCCTGGTGCACAAGGAGAAGGGATTAAGAGCACCACTTAAAGGAGCTCCAGAGACAGGCACGAGCCACGGTGATCAGTGCAGACCCCAGACACAGGCATGAGAGGCTAAGGCTGCTGCTGCGCCACCAAGAAGCCTGTGTACAAGCACAGGTCACTCTCCACACCTCCCCTCCCGGGAACCTGTGCAGCCTGTCACTGTCAGGGTCCCGTGATCCAGGGACAACTTCTCCGGGAGAACGCACGGTGCGCCTCACGCTGGTGCAACATCACACTGGCCTCTGCCACCGCAGGCTCGCCCCACATCCATACCCCTCCCTCCTCCTGGCCTGAGTGAGCCAGAGCCCCCGAATCAGCTGCTCCTTTAACCCCATCCTCTCTGAACGAAGAACAGATGCCCTCAGGTGACCTACACACAGAGGCGGGGCTAGATCCAAAGCTGAATCACAGAAGCTGTGTGAACAGAGAAGAGAAAGGGAAATTTCTCCCAGCAGCCTCAGAAGCAGCGGATTACATCTCCACAATCAATTTGATGTACCCTGCATCTGTGGAATAACTGAATAGACAACGAATCATCCCAAATTGAGGAAGTGGACTTTGAGAGCAAGATATATTATTTTTTCCCTTTTTCTCTTTTTGTGAGTGGGTATGTGTATGCTTCTGAGTGTGATTTTGTCTATATAGCTTTGCATTTATCATTTCTGCTAGGGTTCTGTCTGTCAATTTTTTTTAGTATAGTTTTTAGTGCTTGTTATCATTGGTGGATTTGTTTATTGGTTTGGCTGCTCTCTTCTTTCTTTCTTCTTTTTTTATTACTTTAAAGAAAATTTTTACTAATTATTTTTTATTTTAATTATTTTATTTTATCTTCTTTTTTTCCTTCTTTTTCTTCTCCCTTTTATTCTGAGCCATGTGGATGACAGGCTCTTGATGCTCCAACCAGGCATCAGGGCTCTGCCTCTGAGGTGGGAGAGTCAAGTTCAGGACATTGGTCCACAAGAGACCTCCCACCTGCACATAATATCAAACGGAGAAAATCTCCCAGAAATCTCCATCTCAACACCAAGACCCAGCTCGACTCAATGACCAGCAAGCTACAGTGCTGCTCAATCTATGCCAAACAACTAGCAAGACAGGAACACAACCCCACCCATTAGTAGATAGACTGCCTAAAATAATAATAAGGCCACAGACACCCCAAAGCACACCACCAGACAAACTTCCCACGAGAAAGACAAGATCCAGCCTCATCCAACAGAACACAGGAACCAGTCCCCTCCACCAGGAAGCCTACACAACACACTGAACCACCCTTAGCCACTGGGGGCAGACACTAAAAACAACGAGAACTACGAACCTGCAGGTGCAAAAAGGAGACCCCAAACAGAGTAAGTTAAGCAAAATGAAAACACAGAGAAACACACAGCAGATGAAGGAGCAAGGTAAAAACCCACCAGACCTAACAAATGAAGAGGAAATACGCAGTTTACCTGCCTGAAAAATAATTCAGAATAATGATAGTAAATATGATCCGAAACCTTGAAAATAGAATGGAGAAAATACAAGAAACGTTGAACAAGGACCTACAAGAACTAAAGAGCAAATAAACAGTGATGAACAACACAATAAATAAAATTAAAAATTCTCTAGGAGGAATCAATAACAGAATAACTGAGGGAGAAGAACGGATAAGTGACCTGGAAGGTAAAATAGTGGAAATAACTACTGAAGAGCTGAATAAAGAAAAATGAATGAAAAGAACCAAGGACGGACTCAGAGGCCACTGGGACAACATTAAATGCACCAACATTTGAATTATAGGGGTCCCAGAAGAAGAAGAGAAAAAGAAAGGGACTGAGAAAATATTTGAAGAGATAAAAGGTGAAAATTTCTCAAATATGTGAAAAGAAATAGTTAATCAAGTCCAGGAAGCACAGAGTCCCATACAGGATAAATCCAAGGAGAAACACGCCAAGACACATATTAATCAAACTGTCAAAAATTAAATACAAAGAAAACATATTGAAAGCAGCAAGGGAAAAACAACAAATAACATACAAGGGAATCCCCATAAGGTTAACAGCTGATCTTTCAGCAGAAACTCTGCAAGCCAGAAGGGAGTGGCAGGACATATTTAAAGTGATGAAGGGGAAAAACCTACAACCAAGACTACTCTACCCAGCAAGGATCCTATTCAGATTTGATGGAGAAATTAAAACCTTTACAGACAAGCAAAAGCTAGAGAAATCAGCACCACAAAACCAGCTTTAAAACAAATGCTACAAAAAAAAAAAAAAAAAAAAAAAAAAAATGCTAAAGGAACTTCTCTAGGCAGGAAACACAAGAGAAGGAAAAGACCTACAATAACAAACCCAAAACAATTAAGAAAATGGGAATAGGAACACATATCAATAATTACCTTAAACGTAGATGGCTTAAATGCTCCAAGCAAAAGACATAGACTGGCTGAATGGATACAAAAACAAGACCCATATATATGCTGTCTACAATAGACCCATTTCAGACCTAGGGACACATACACACTGAAAGTGAGGGGATGGAAAAAGATATTCCATGCAAATGAACATCAAAAGAAAGCTGGATTAGCACTTCTCATATCAGACAAAACAGACTTTAAAACAAAGACTATTACAAGAGACAAGGACACTACATAATGATCAAGGGATCAATCCAAGAAGAAGATATAACAATTGTAAATATTTATGCACTCAACATAGGAGCACCTCAATACATAAGGCAAATACTAACAGCCATAAAGGGGGAAATCGACAGTAACACAATCATAGTAGGGGACTTTAACACCCCACTTTCATCAATGGACAGATCATCCAAAATGAAAATAAATAAGGAAACACAAGATTTAAATGATACATTAAGCAAGATGCACTTAATTGATATTTATAGGACATTGCATCCAAAAACAACAGAATACACTTTCTTCTCAAGTGCTCATGGAATATTATCCAGGATAGATCATATCTTGGGTCACAAATCAAGCCTTGGTAAATTGAAGAAAATTGAAATCGTATCAAGTATCTTTTCTGACCACAACACTGAGACTAGATATCAATTACAGGAAACAATCTGTAAAAAATACAAACACATGCAGGCTAAACAGTACACTACTTAATAACAATAAGTGAAGAAATCAAAGAGGAAATCAAAACATACCTAGAAACAAATGACAATGGAGACATGATGACCCAAAACCTATGGGATGCAGCAAAAGCAGTTCTAAGAGGGAAGTTTATACCAATACAATCATACCTTAAAAAATAAAAAACATCTCAAATAAACCACCTAACCTTACACCTAAAGCAATTAGAGAAAGAACAAAAAAACACCAAAGTTAACAGAAGGAAAGATATCATAAAGATCGGATCAGAAATAAATGAAAAAGAAATGAAGGAAACGATACCAAAGATCAATAAAACTAAAAGCTGGTTCTTTGAGAACATAAACAAAACTGATAAACCATTAGCTAGACTCATCAAGAAAAAAAGGAGAAGACTCAAATCAATAGAATTAGAAATGAAAAAAGACAAGTAACAACTGACACTGCAGAAATACAGAGGAACATGAGAAATTACTACAAGCAACTCTATGCCAATAAACTGGACATTCTGGAAGAAATGGACACATTCATAGAAATGCACAACCTTCCGAGACTGAACCAGGAAGAAATAGAAAATATGAACAGACCAATCACAAGTATTGAAATTGAAACTGTGATTAAAAATCTTCCAACAAACAAAAGCCCAGGACCAGAAGGCTTCACAGGCGACTTCTATCAAACAGTTAGAGAAGAGCTAACACCTATCCTTCTCAAACTCTTCCAAAATATAGCAGAGGGAGGAACACTCCCAAAGTCATTCTACGAGGCCATCAGCACACTGATAGCAAAACCAGACAAAGATGTCACAAAGAAAGAAAACTACAGGCCGATATCACTGATGAAGAAAGATGCAAAAATCCTCAACAAAATACTAGGAAACAGAATCCAACAGCCCATTAAAAGGATCATACACCATGATCACGTGGGGTATATCTGAGGAATGCAAGGATTCTTCAGTATACGCAAATCAATCAGTGAGATACACCATATTAACAAACTGAAGGAGAAAAACCATATGATCATCTCAAAAGATGCAGAGAAAGCTTTCAAAAAATTCAACACCCATTTATGATAAAAACCCTCCAGACAGTAGGCATAGAGGGAACTTTCCTCAACATAATAAAGACCATATATGACAAACCCACAGCCAACATCATCCTCAGAGATGAAAAACTGAAACCATTTCCACTAAGATCAGGAACAAGACAAAGTTGCCCACTGTCAAAACTATTATTCAACATAGTTTAGGAACTCTTACCCACAACAATCAGAGAAGAAAAAGAAATAGAAGGAGTCCAAATCGGAAAAGAAGTAAAGTTGTCATTGTTTGCAGATGACATGATACTACACATAGAGAATCTTAAAGATGCTACCAGAAAACTACTAGATCTAATCAATGAATTTGGTAAAGTAGCAGGATACAAAATTAATGCACAGAAATCTCGTGCATTCCTATATACTAATGATGAAAAATCTGAAAATGAAATTAATAAAACACTCCCATTTACCATTGCAACAAAAAGAATAAAATACCTAGGAATAAACCTACCTAAGGAGACAAAAGACCTGTATGCAGAAAACTTTAGAACACTGATGAAAGAACTTAAAGATGATACACGTAGATGGAGAGATATACCATGTTCTTGGATTGGAAGAGTCAACATTGTAAACATGACTGTACTACCCAAAGCAATCTACAGATTCAATGCAATCCGTATCAAACTACCACTGGCATTTCTCACAAAACTAGTAGAAAAAATTCACAATTTGTATGGAAACACAAAAGACTGCGCATAGCCAAAGCAATCTTGAGAAAGAATAACGGAGCTGGAGGAATCAGGCTGCCTGACTTCAGTCTATACTACAAAGCTACAGTAATCAAAACAGTATGGTACTGACAGAAAAGCAGAAATATAGATCAGTGGAACAGGATAGAAAGCCCAGAGATAAACCCCCACACATGTCACCTTATCTTTGATAAAGGAGGCAAGAATATACAGTGGAGAAAAGACCGCCTCTTCAATAAGTGGTGATAGGAAAACTGGACAGCTACATATAAAGAGAATGCAAATAGAAAACTCCCTAACACCATACACGAAAATAAACTGAAAATGGATTAAAGACCTAAATGTAAGGCCAGACACTATCAAACTCTTAGAGGAAAGCATTGGCAGAACACTCTATGACATAAATCACAGCAGGATCCTTTTTGACCCACCTCGTAGAGAAATGGAAATAAAAACAAAAATAAATAAATGGGACCTAATGAAACTTAAAAAGCTTTTGCACAGGGAAGGAATCCATAAACAAGACAAGAAGATAACCCTCAGAATGGGAGAAAATATTTGCAAATGAAGCAACTGACAAAGGATTAATCTCCAAAATTTACAAGCAGGTCATGCAGCTCTCAATGTCAAAAAAACAAACAACCCAATCCAAAAATGGGCAGAAGACCTTAATAGACATTGCTCCAAAGAAGATATACAGATTGCCAACAAACACATGAAAGAATGCTCAACATCATTAATCATTAAAGAAATGCAAATCAAAACTACAATGAGATATCATCTCACAGCAGTCAGAATGGCCATCATCAAAAATATCTGCAAACAATAAATGCTGGAGAGGGTGTGGAGAAAAGGGAACACTCGTGCATTGTTGGTGGGAATGTAAATTGATACAGCCACTGTGGGAACAGTATGGAGGTTCGTTTAAAAACTACAAATAGAACTACCATATGACCCAGCCATCCCACTACTGGGCATATACCCTGAGAAAACCATAATTCAAAAAGAGTCACGTACCACAAGGTTCATTGCAGCTCTATTTACAATAGCCAGGACATGGGAGCAACCAAAGTGTCCAAAAACAGATGAATGTATAAGGAAGATGTGGCACATATATACAATGGAATATTACTTAGCCGTAAATAAAACGAAATTGAGTTATTTGTAGTGAGGTAGATGGACCTAGAATCTGTCATAGAGAGTGAAGTAAATCAGAAAGAGAAAAACAAATACTGTATGCTAACACATATATATGGAATCTAAAAAAATATGGTCATGAATAACCTAGCGGCAAGACGGGAATAAAGACAGAGACCTACTAGAGAATGGACTTGAGGATATGGAGAGGGGGAAGGATTAGCTGGGACAAAGTGAGAGAATGGCATGGATATATATACACTACCAAATGTAAAATAGACAGCTAGTGGGAAGCAGCCGCATAGCACAGGGAGATCAGCTCCATGCTTTGTGACCACCTAGAGGGGTGGGATAGGGAGGGTGGGAGAGAGGGAGATGCAAGAAGGAACAGATATGGGGATATATGTATATATATAACTGATTCACTTTTTTATAAAGCAGAAACTAACACACCATTGTAAAGCAATTATACTCCAATAAATATGTAAAACAAACAAACAAACAAAATTGAAAGAGAACTGTTTTTGACTTGGTGACCTCTTCACCCTTTCCTCTCTGGCCATCTTAAAGCATGGACAAATAATTCATCCACGACAGGTTTTTTTAAAATTCTATTTTATTTATACAGCAGATTCTTATTAGTTATCTATTTTATACATATTAGTCATATATGTCAATCCCAATCTCCCAATTCATCCCACCAGCACCACCTCCAGCCCCTCCCCTCTTGATGTCCATATATTTGTTCTGTACACCTGTGTCTCTATTTTTGCCTGGCAAACTGGTTCATCTCTACCATTTTTCTAGATTCCACATATATGCGTTAATATACGATATTTCTTTTTCTCTTTCTGACTTACGGACTCTGTATGACAGCCTTTAGGTCCATTCATGTCTCTACAAATGACCTGCTTTCGTTCCTTTTTATGGCTGAGTAATATTCCATTGTATATATGCACCACATCTTCTTTATCTATTCATCTGTTGATGGGCATTTACATTGCTTCCATGACTTGGCTATTGTAAATACTGCTGCAGTGAACATTGGGGTGCATGTGTCTTTTTGAATTATGGTTTTCTCTGGGTATATGCCCAGTAGTGGGATTGCTGGATCATATGGTAATTCTATTTTTAGTTTATTAAGGAAACTCCATACTGTTGTCCATAGTGCCTGTATCAATTTACATTCCCACCAACAGTGCAAGAGTGTTCCCTTTTGTCCACACCCTCTCTAGCATTTCTTGTTTGTAGATTTTCTGATGATGCCCATTCTAACCAGTGTGAGGTGATACCTCAGTGTAGTTTTGATTTGCATTTCCCTAGTAATTAGTGATTTTGAGCAGTTTTCATGTGCCTCTTGGCCATCTGTATGTCTTCTTTGGAGAAATGTCTATTTAGGTCTTCTGCCTGTTTTTTCATTTGGTTGTTTGTTTTTTTAAATATTGAGCTGCACACGCTGAATAAATATTTTGGAGATTAATCCTTTGTCTGTTGATTTGTTTGCAAATATTTTCTCAAATTCTAAAGGTTGTCTTTTTGTCTCATTTGTAGTTTCCTTTGCTTTGCAAAAGCTTTTAAGTTTCATTAGGTCCCATTTGTTTATTTTTGTTTTTCTTTCCATTACTCTAGGAGGTGGATCAAAAAAGATCTTGCTGTGATTTATGTCAAAGAGTGTTCTTCCTATGTTTTCCTCTAAGAACTTTATAGTGTCCAGTCTTACATTTAGGTCTTTAATACATTTTGAGTTTATTTTTGTGTATGGTCTTAGGGACTGTTCTGATTTACATGTAGCTGTCCAGTTTTCCCAGCACCACTTATTGAAGAGACTGTCTTTTCTCCATTGTATATCCTCACCTCCTTTGTAATAGATTAGTTGACCATAGGTGTGTGGGTTTATCCCTGGACTTTCTATCCTGTTCCATTGATCTATATTTCTGCTTTTGTGGCAGTATCGTACTGTCTTAATTACTGTAGCTTTGTAGTATAGTCTGAAGTCAGGGAGTCTGGTTCCTCTAGCTCTGTTTTTTTCCATGATTCCTTTGGGGTCTTTTGTGTCTCCATGCAAATTTTAAGATTTTTTGCTCTAGCTGTGTAAAAAATGCCATTAGTAATTTGATAGGGATTGCGTTGAATCTGTAGGTTGCTTTGGGTAGAATAGTCATTTTCACATTATTGATTCTTCCAATGCAAGAACATGGTATATCTCTCCATCTGTTTGTGTCATCTTTGATTTCTTTCATCAGTGTTTTATAGTTTTCTCAGTACAGGTCTTTTACCTCCTTAGGTAGGTTTATTCCTAGGCATTTTATTCTTTTGGTTGCAATGGTGAATGTGATTGTTTCCTTAATTTCTCTTTCTGACCTTTCATTGTTATTGTGTAGGAATGCAAGATATTTCTGTGCATTATTTTTGTATCCTGCTACTTTACCAAATTCACTGATTAGCTCTAGTAGTTTTCTAGTGGCATCTTTAGGCTTATATATGTATAGTATTATGTCATCAGCAAACAGTGACATCTTTACATCTTCTTTTCCAATTTGTATTCATTTATTTCTTTTTCTTCTCCAATTTCTGTGACTAGGACTTCCAAAACTATGTTGAATAATAGTGGCAAGAGTGGACATCCTTGTATTTTTCCTGATCTTAGAGGAAATGATTTCAGTTGTTCACCATTGAGAATGATGTTTTTTGTGGGATTATCATATATGGCCTTTATTATGTTGAGGTGGATACCCTCTATGCCCACTTTCTGGAGTTTTTATCATAAATGGGTGTTGAATTCGTCAAAAGGTTTTTCTGCATCTGTTGAGATGATCATATGGTTTTTATTCTTCAATTTGTTATTATGGTGTATCACATTGTTTGATTTGCATATATTGAAAAATCCTCACATCCCTGGGATAAATCCCACTTGATCATGGTGTATGATCCTTTTAATGTGTTGTTGGATTCTGTTTGCTAGTATTTTGTTGAGGATTTTTGCATCTATATTCATCAGTGATATTGGTCTGTAATTGTCTTTATTTTGTAGTATCTTTGCCTGGTTTTGTTATCAGGGTGATGGTGGCCTCGTAGAATGAACTTGCGTGTGTTCCTTCCTCTGCAATTTTTTGGAAGAGTTTGAGAAGGATGTGTTTTAACTCTTCTCTAAATGTTTGTCAGAATTCACCTGTGAAGACATTTATTCCTGAACTTTTGTTTGTTGGAAGATTTTTAATCACAGTTTCAATTTCATTACTTGTGATTGGTCTGTTCATATTTTCTATTTCTTCCTGGTTCAGTCTTGGAATGTTATACCTTTCTAAGTATTTGTCCATTTCTTCCAGGTTATCCATTTTATTGGCATAGAGTTGCTTGTAGTAGTCTCTTATGATGCTTTGTGTTTCTTCAGTGTCCATTGTAACTTCTCCTTTTTCATTTCTAATTTTATTGATTTGAGTCCTCTTCCTCTTTTTCTTGATCAGTCTGGCTAAAAGCTTATCAATTTTGCTTATCTTCTCAAAGAACCAGCTTTTAGTTTTATTGATCTTTGCTACTGTTTTCTTTGATTCTATTTCATTTATTTTTCCTCTGATCTTTATGATTTCTTTCCTTCTACTAACTCCGGGTTTTGTTTGTTCTTCTTTCTCTAGTTCCTTTAGCTGTAAGGTTAGATTGTTTATTTGATTTTTCTTGTTTCTTGAGGTAGGATTCTATTGCTATAAACTTCCCACTTAGAACTGCTTTTGCTGCATCCCATAGGTTTTGGATCATTGTGTTTTTTGTTTTTATTTGTCTCTAGGTAATTTTTTATTTCCTCTTTGATTTCTTCAATGATCTCTGGGTTATTTAGTAATGTATTGTTTAGCCTCCATGTGTTTGTGTTTTTATGTTTTTTTCCTGTAATTTATTTCTAATCTCATAGCATTATGGTTGGAAAAGATGCTTGATATGATTTCAATTTTCTTAAATTTACCAGGTCTTGATTTGTGACCCAAGATGTGGTCTGTCCTGGAGAATGTTCTGTGTGCATTTGAGAAAAAAGTGTAATCTGCTGCTTTTAGATGGATTGTCCTATAAATATCAATTAAATCTTTCTGGTCTATTGTTTCATTTAAAGCTTGGGTTTCCTTATTAATTTTCTGTCTGGATGATTTGTCCATTGGTGTAAATGAGGTTTTAAAATCCCCCACTGTTATTATGTTACTGTTGATTTCCTTTTTTATTGCTGTTACCATTTGCCTTATATATTGAGGTGTTCCTATGTTGGGTGCATGTATATTTATAATTGTTATATCTTCTTCTTGGATTGATCCCTTGATCATTATGTAGTGTCCTTCCTTGTCTCTTGTAACAGTCTTTATTTTAAAGTCTATTTTATCTGATATGAGTATTGCTACTCCAGCTTTCTTTTGATTTCCATTTGCATGGAATATCTTTTTCCAACCCCTCACTGTCAGTCTCTATATATCCCTAGGTCTGAAGTGGGTCTCTTGTAGACAGCATATATATGGGTGCTGTTTTTGTATCCATTCAGCCAGCCTGTGTATTTTGGTTGGAGCATTTAATCCATTAACATTTAAGGTAATTATCGATATGTATGTTCCTATGACCATTTTCTTAATTGTTTTGGGTTTGTTTTTATAGGTCCTTTTCTTCTCTTTTGTTTACCACTTAGAGAAGTTCCTTTAGCATTTGTTGTAGAGCTGATTTGGTGTTTCTGAATTCTCCTAGCTTTTGCTTGTCTGTAAAACTTTTGATTTCCCTGTTGAATCTGAATGAGATCCTTTCCGGGTAGAGTAATCTTGGTTGCTGGTTCTTCCCTTTCATCACTTTAAATATATCGTGCCACTCCCTTCTGGCTTGTAGAGTTTCTGCTGAGAAATGAGCTGTTAACCTTATGGGAGTTCCCTTTTATGTTATTTGTCATTTTTCCCTTGCTGCTTTTAATAATTTTTCTTTGTCTTTAATTTTTTGTCAGTTTGATTACTATGTGTCACGGCGTGTTTCTCCTTGGGTTTATCCTGCCTGGGACTCTCTGCACTTCCTGGACTTGGGTGGCTATTTCCTTTCCCATGTTAGGCAAATTTTCAACTATAATCTCTTGAAATTTTTTCTCAGGTCCTTTCACTCTCTCTTCTCCTTCTGGGACTCCTATAATGCGAATGTTGGTGCATTTAATGTTGTCCCAGAGGTATCTTAGGCTGTCTTCATTTCTTTTTTTCTTGTTTTCTTTATTCTGTTCTACAGCAGTGAATTCCCCCATTCTGTCTTCTAGGTCACTTATCCATTCTTCTGCCTCAGTTATTCTGCTATTGATTCCTTCTAGTGTAGTTTTCATTTCAGTTATATTGTTCATCTCTGTTTGTTCTTTAATTCTTCTAGGTATTTGTTCTTTAATTTTTCTCGGTCTTTGTTATACATTTCTTGCATCTTCTCGATCTTTGCCTCCATTCTTTTTCTGAAGTCCTGGATCATCTTCACTATCATTATTCTGAATACTTTTTCTGGAAGGTTGCCTATCTCCACTTCATTTAGTTGTTTTTCTGGGTTTTTTTCCTTGTTCCTTCATCTCTTACATAGTTCTCTGTGTTTTCATTTTCTCTGTCTTACTGTGAATGTGGTTTTTGTTCCACAGGCTGCAGGATTGTAGTTCTTGCTTCTGCTGTCTGCCCTCTTATGGATGAGGCTATCTAAGAGGCTTCTGCATGCTTCCTGATGCGAGGCAGTGGTGGTGGGTAGAGCTGGGTTTTGTTCTGGTGGGCAGAGCTCAGTAAAACGTAAGTCCGTTTGTCTGCTCATGGGTGGGGCTGAGTTCCCTTCCTGTTGGTTGTTTGGCCTGAGGTGACCCAGCCACTGGAACCTATAGGCCCTTTGGTTGGTCTAATGGCAGACCTCAGGAGAGCTTATGCCAAGGAGTACTTCCTAGAACTTCTGCTGATAGTGTCCTTGTCCCCATAGTGAACCACAGCCACCCCTGCCTTTGCACGAGACTCTCCATCTCTAGCAGATAGGTCTGGTTCAGTCTTCCATAGGGTCACTGATCCTTCCCCCTGAGTCCTGATGCACACACTACTTTGTGTGTGCCCTCCAAAGTGGAGTCTCTGTTTCCCCCACACCTGTTGAAGTCCTGCAATCAAATCCCGCTAGCCTTCAAAGTCTGATTCTCTGGGAATTCCTCCTCCATTTGTGGGTCCCCCAGGTTGGGAAGCCTGACGTGGGGCTCAGACCCTTTACTCCAGTGGGTTGACTTCTGTGGTATAATTGTTCTCCAGTTTGTGAGTCACCCACCCAGCGGTTATGGGATTTGATTTTATTGTGATTGCACCCCTCCTACCATCTCATTGCACCTTCTCCTTTGTCTTTGGATGTAGAGTATATTTTTTGGTGAGTTCCAGTGTCTTCCTGTCGATGATTGTTCAGCAGTTAGTTGTGATTCTGGTGCTCTCACAAGAGTGAGTGAGTGCATGTCCTTCTACTCCAACATCTTGAACCAATCTCCTCCATGACAGGTTGTTTTTTTACTGCCTATCTAGCTTTGTTGCAGAAAAGGTGAGTGTGTAGGAACTAAACAGGATGGGTCCTGGAAATATTTTGTGTAAATTATATGGATCTGCCCCCCCAAGGTCAATATTCCTTATTACATGACCTTGTTCTTTCTCCTGTACAGCTTGGACAAAATGCATTCTGTAGGACTGCAGGGGTGAAGAGCATGAGTTTGTGAGGGAGCAAGCATGTGTACGAATGAGCACAGGCATGCTAAAGCTGGCAAGATTAAGGGAGCAGGGACAAGACAGGTGTTAAGGATAGATGAATGTTGCTACATACCTACTGGGAATTTGCCATTTTCATTCCAGACAAATCTTGAAGACAAAGAAAATGGAAGAGTGGGTAAATAAGATTTGTGCCTCTAAAGGTGAAGATTCATTTACCACAGTGCAGGGTACATTATGCCAAGATATTTGGAAGTAATGCCTTTTCCATGAATAAATATGCTTTGTGCTTCCACAGTTTTCATCTTTTTCAGAGGGTAACCAATGCCAATTGCTTTGCCTAGCTAATAAGTTAGAAATTTTATGCCATGGGCTGTTTTCTCACGTCTGAAGTCAATTTGCTGATTGATGTTCTTGGTTTTCCTCCATAGGCCCCCACCCCCAGATCTCCATCCAGAAAATGGGAATAATAGGCCAAATTATATTCACTGAACACAGTTTTCAGCATGAGATCCACTCAGTCTGGTGAAAGTATTAATGAGCTTGCCAATAGTCAAGTTATAAGCCCAAAATTCCAGAAATGTAAAACACAAGTATACACTAATACAGTTCTCCTTCAGAAGCTACACAGGACAAGGAGCTTCAAAGAGAAAATCAAGGTTGACAGTGTTTGAGAGTCCCTCAGTGTGGGAGATGACTTTGCCACAAATTGCATCCAAAGAAAGTACACTAGCCACGGACAGTATTCTGAGGCAAAGTACAACATCCATGGACAGTATTCCTAGGGAAGGTAGAACATGCATAGTCAGCATTCCCAAGAAAGGTACCATATCCATGAACACCATTCCCAGGAAAAGTACAGCATCCACAGATAGTAATTTGAAGCAAAGTGCACATCCCTATTGAAAAGTGTGGCACTCTAGCTAATAAGGGATCCAAGTCCTCATCTCTTTGTGGAAATGTCAACTACCCCAACTGTCTGATATGGGCAGCATTGGAGAAAGAATGAGAATGAAAGTTGTTCGTGAATTTATGTTTTCTGTTGTGATCCTGTGGGAGGTAAATAAGTCAATGAGAAAGCAGAGGTTTGCAGCTATCAGATTGGATTTAGAAATGTTTGAAAATCAACAGTTTATCCTCATGGATTTTTTTATTTCCTTGGTAACTTACAGATGTGACAACCTTTTGAGAATGAAAATTGTATCATGGAGCCTGATACAAACATGACCCCATGGGCTTTGCACTCAGAGACACATGGAATTCTAGAACTGTAGAACCATAAATGATCTTAGAAGTATAGCTTCATTTTTTAGATAAGGAAGCTGCCTAAAGAGTAGACCTGCTGTTTAGATGTTTATATTGCAATTTCAGTGACAACAATTGCAATAATGACAACAATAGAAGTAATAATAGCTAACATTTTTTTAGTTCTACTATGCCAGGCACTATTCTAAGACCTTTACATGGATTACTAATTTATTCCTCATAACAACCCTCTGACATCATTCATTATCATAAGCTCCATTTTATAGGCAAAGAAAGTGAGACACAGAGGTTTAATGACATTGTTCCTCTAATGCCTCTAAAGATTTCCTTATTATAGGGGCTTGGATGGTAAGATTACCAAACTAGATTATCAGGCAAAAATCAAGTGGTTGTTCTGATGTAATACATTCTGCTGAATTCTAGATTGCTCTATGTTTCAGTGAAAATATAATTTTCAAGGAAAATCTGTTCCGGTCTATATTTTATGTGGTCTGTTCCTTAACTCCTATTCCAATTATAATAGAGTTTCTTAACTTCCTTGACTTCTGCAAGCTTACTTAAGATATAAGACCAGTGAAGGGTTGACAAGACGTGCTTTGAGTACATAGATTTTGTTGTATTTTTCAATAATGAACAAATAAGTAACAATGCTGAAAGCCATCACAGTTAGTGTATACTTGTGTTTTAAAGGTACCCCGTTGACATATTAGACTTATATTTCAGAAAGTCAGTATAATCCATGCATTTTTATCAAGCCAGAGCCTGAAAGTCTTTTCTCTGAGATGCATGTGTTCAACTGGTAGAGGCTAGGAAGAGATTTACAGTTCAGCTTTTATAAAAGAAAATACTAGTGCCATTAACATCAATCTCCATAGCAGTTTCAAAGGAGAGGCAGAGAAGAACAGTTAGATGGCCAGGGAGAGATAGACAGATAGTTGGACAGAGGCAGAATGGGCAGATAAGGAAGGGCAGACCAAGAAAAAGAGACAGAGATAGGCAGATGGAAAAAAAGAGAGACAGAGGGAAACACAGATAGATAAAGGGATAGAGATCAACAGACAAATATAGAACAATGGAAGCATATCAAGAGAGATAGACAGAGAGACACAGAGAGGCAGACAAATTGGAAGACAAGATAGGGAGCCAGAAAAATAAAGGAAAGGGGACCAAAGATAGCAGTGAGGAACAGAGAGAGAGAGATGGAGACAGACTGAAGCAAATGGAAAAGACAGAATAAGGGAGAGAGTCTAAAAGAGAGAGAGAGAGAAAGGGGTACAGAGATAAAGAGAGACTCAGAAACAGAGAGAGCTAAAAAACTAGAGGAAGCCAGAAAGTGAGACCAAAACTGAGGGAGGAAGAGAGTCACAAAGAAAAAAGAGAGAATGAAATGGACACAGAGAGAGAAAGGAAGAGAGTCACTCTCATTAGAAAAAGAGTGAGGCTAAGAGTCTGACACAATATTGGGGCAGAGGAGTTGTAGAGAGAAGGGGAAGTAGAGCTAGAGACAGGAAGACAGAGAGAAGCAGAGAGAACATACAGAGTGAGTGAAGGAGAAGGAACAATGGGCAGAGAGAGAAGAGAGGGAGGTGCACACAGAGCCAGAGTCAGACCAACATAGAGAGTAAAAGACACTACAAGAGACAGAAAAACAAAAAAGAAGACAGAAAGGTAGTGAGAGAGAGAAACAAATAGAGAGACAGAGAAACAGTCGGTCAGACAGTTATGTTGGAGAAGCAGGGGAGAGAGATAGTGAGCAAGAGATGGGGAGTTAAATGGAGAGACGGAATGAGAGACAGACTCAGAGGCTGACAGGCAGCGAGATAGAAAGATGGAGAGAAACAAGCAAGGAGAGAGAAACACAAAGAGACCAAAAGAAACTGGTGCAGAGAGATGGAGAGGCAGATCCAGAAAGAGAAAAACAGTCAGGAGAGCTAGAAAGAACATGCCAGAGACAGAGATACAGAGAGACTGATTGAGAGACATACTGGGATACACACACTCAGGGAGACAGAGACAGAGGTAAAGGCCAACACAGAGAGAGAGATACAGAGGGACAGAGACACACCAGAAGAGACAGGGAAAGAGGGAGTGATCAACCAACTGACAGAGAGAAAAACCGACAGAGATCAGAAAGACTCGGAGCCAGATGAAAAGTGGAGAGAGAGAGAGAGAAAATGAGCCAACTAAATGCACAGAGAGACAGACAGACTGAAAGATGGCTGGGGGGAGAGAAAAATAGTGAGAAAGGAGTCAGTGACAGATATGGGGACTGACAGGAAGACAGAGCTCCAGAGAGAAACTGAAAAAGAGAGAGAAGGGGGAGAAAGGGAAAGGAAACAGAGAGGGAGGGGGAGAAAGAACAAACAAATAGAGACATGACAGAGACACACTGATACGAAAAGACCAATAGAAAAGTAGTCAGAAACGAGCAATTGGACAGAAAGACTCAATCTGTCAGAAGGAAACAGAGGGAAATAAAAAGAGAAAAAAAGAGATGGATGTTAACTAGACTTATTGCAGTGATCGTTTCACAATATATACAAATATCGAATCACTATGTTGTATGCCTGAAACAAATTTAATGTTATATGTCAATTACTTCTCAATTGTAAAAGTATGAAAATCAAAAGAGAGAGAGAGAAAGAAACAGAAAAACAGACTGGGAGGAAAGATTTGCAAAATTTGCAAACCAGATATCTGGTAAGGGTGTAGCATACAAAACATATAAAGAATTCTTATAACTCAACAACAAAAAGACAAATCAATCGAAAAATGGGTTAAGGACTTGAACAGACATTTCTCCAAAGAAGATATACAAATGGCCACTAAGCATGTGAAAGGAAACTCAATATCATTAGTCATTAGGGAAATGCAAATCCAAACTACAAGACACCACTTCTCATCCACTAGCTAGAATCTAAGAAACAGAAAATATCAACTGTTTTTGAAGATGTGGGAAATTGGGCCCCTCCTAGTCCCACTTGCTGATAAGGATGTAAAATGGTTCTGCTGCTGTGGAAGTTTGGCGGTTCCTCAAAAATCTAAACATAGAATTACCATTGATCTAATATTATAATTTTACTCTTAAGTACATACCGAAGTATATATCCTAAGTATATACTCCAAGTATATATGCCCAAGAGAATAGAAAATAGGTACTCAAATAAATATATGTGCATGCATGTTCATAACAGCAATATTCACAATAGTCAACAGGTAGAAACAGCCCAAATGTCCATCAGTACATGAATGGATAAACAAATTGTGATATATCTCTACAATGGAATATTATTCAGCCATAAAAAAGAAATAAAATAGGACTTCCAGCGTCCAGTTCTGCATCTAAGGAGCTTAGAATTCGACACTCAGTCCTAACAACAAATTAGATGTTTATAGCAGTTTTATTCATAGTTGCCATAACTGGGAAGCAACCACAATGTCCTTCATTAGGTGAACAGATAAATAAACTGTGGTACATCCAGACAGTGGAATATTATTCAGCACCAAAAAGAAATGAGCTATCAAGCCATGAAAAGACATGGAGGAATCTTACATGCATATTACTAAGTGAAAGAAGCAAATCAGAAAAGGCTACATACTGAATGATGCCAACTGTATGACATTCTGGAAAAGGCAAAACTATGGGGATAGTAAAAAAAGATCAGTGATTGCCAGGGGTTAGGAGGGAGAGATGAATAGGCAGAGCACAGAGATTTTTAGAGCAATGAAAATACTCTATATGATACCATAATGTTGGAAACATGTCATTCTGCATTTCTCCAAACGTATAGAATGTAGAACACCAAGAGTGAACCCTAATGTAGACTGTGGACTTTGGATGATTATGATGTGTCAATGTAGGGTCATCAATTGTATCAAATTTTACCACTCTGGTTATACAATTCTGATGGGAAATGTTGATAATGGGGGAGGCTATATGTGTATGAGGGCAGGGACTATATGGGAAGTCTCTGTATCTTCCTATCATTTTTGCTGTGAACCTTAAACTTCTCTAAAAAAATTAAGTTTCAATAAAAGAAAAGGGAAAAAAGAAGGGGAATAAAGAAATGAAATGCTGATACATGCTACAATGTGGATGAACCTCGAAACATTATGCTAAATGTAAAAAGCCAGACTCACAATTTCATAGATTATATGATTCCATTTACATGTAATATCCAGAATAAGAAATCTATAGAGACAGAAAGCAGATTGGTGGTTGCCAGGGGCTAGGGAGGGGGAAATGGGGCGTGACTGCTTAGTGAGTACTGGCTCTCCTTTTGGGGTGATGCAAATATTTGGGGACTAGATAGAGGTGATGGTTGTACAACATTATGAATGTGTTAAATGCTACTGAACTGTTTACTTTAAAATGGTTAATTTTTATGTTATGTGAATCTCACCTCAATAAAAAGAGGAAGAGAAAGAGACAGAGAGAGAAGAAAAAAATGAGACTAAGAGAGAAGTAGACAAAGAGAAAGACAGAGACAATGATAGACAAGGTGACAGAAAGAGAGATGGAAGAGAGCCTGAGAGAGAATCAGGCAGACAGACAGACTGCTAGAGGGAAAGGTAAACACAGACAGACAGTCAGATAACAGATAGATACACAGGTAGGCAGGCAGGCAGAGAGAGGGAGACGGACAGATGGAGTGAGATAATGACAGAAACAGAGGAGCACAAATAGAGTCTAAAGACAGGGAGATAAAGAGTACAGGTAGACACAGGAGAGGAGAGTGCAGACAGAGGACTAATGTGGGGAGATACACAACATAGGACACAGGAAGTGGGAAACAGACACAGAGAGAAGGAGGGAGATAAAAGAAAACTAATAGAGACAGAGAGAAAGAATAGACCAAGAGACAGACCATAAGACAGAAAGACAGACTATTGGGAAGGGAGAGAGAGTAACAGAAAAGCAGAGATAGGGAAGAGACTGACAGAGACAGACAGGCGAGAGAGACTGACAGAGACACTTTGTGATAGACCAAAAGACAAGAAATACAGAAGCTGAGAGAGAAACAGCAAGACAGAGAGACCTATGGAGAGAGAAACAGCAGTAAAAAGAGGCAGAGAGTCAGATACAGAGGGAGGAAGAGAGAGAAGGAAAAAGAGAGAAAAACAGTCAGCTTGACAAAGAGACAGACAAAAGTTCAAACTGATATAAATACATGTAAACAATCAAAGAAACAAGCAGACAGAAGCAGACTAATGGAGAGACAGGCTGACAGATTGCATAGATAGAGCACAGACAGACAGACAGGTATAGAAAGAAACTGACAGAGAGAAGCGAAAAGAGACATATACAGAGATAGAATGACAAAGAATTGAGAGAGACAAAGAAGCAAATGAACAGAAAGAAAGAGGCACAGAGTGTCAGAGAGACTGACAAAGGGACAGGAAGGCAGCCATACAGCACCACAATCACAGCCAAAGACAGACAGACAGAGAACCAGACATGAGTGATGAAACAGAGACATATTCAAACAAAGAGAGAGAATAGAAAGAGATGGTCAGGGGTCATTGGTAAGAGAGAGACAGAATAGAAGGCAGACAGGCAAAACCAGAAATAGACCAATCAAGAGGCAAAGTGAGATGCAGATGGACACAGGAGGGAGGGATGAGAGAGCGAGAGAAGAGAGAGAAATTGAGAAAGAATGCAGGGTGGAGACCGACAGTCAGAGCTGCAGGCCAACAAAGACATATCAACAGACAGAACCTGAGAGAGAGAGAAATACAGAGACTGGAAGCAAGAAGGTAGACAGAGAGAACATCAAAACAGACAAGGATAGACAGGAAGAGAGAGAGAGACATGGACAGACTGGGAGACTAACAGAGAAACAGGGAGACAGAGACAGAACCAAAAAACAGAAAAACAGACATCTGACATAGAGACAGACAGACAAAAATATGGGCAGAAAAGCAAATTGCAGAATACACAGAGGCACCCTTTCATGCCTCACCCCAACTCTCCCCACCATCACCACCACATATGCCCTTCATTGTTTAGCCTTACATAGAGGACAACGGGGAGGAATTTTCACAAGGTGCCTGCAACATGGTAGAGATTTGCGGGAAGGTTCAAATCATGCTGGGAAGGAGATGGAGTCTGAACTTCTTTGCCGTTTGGAAATATTCCAGGGCCCATGTGCTATTAGATAGGAGAATACTTGTCCCATGTCAATACTGTGAGCATTTGTTCTTTGTCAATACTGTAGGGTTTGGGTTGTTGTTAACTTTTTTTTAAGCAAACACGTGAAATCTCTCAGAAGTCCATTGTTTGCAGATTTCCCATCATGCTTCCTTCCTCCCTGGAGGTAAATGTTTTGTTTCTTTGATAAAGCAAACTTATCACTTTTCTCTATTACAGTTTTCTATTGAGTGTCTTGTTTTCATAGTTTAGAATTCATATAGCTCTCAGGCAAGTTTCTCTAAGATGTTTCTATTTAATATTCAGCTGCAGCTCCAAAGAGTTTAACATTATTTTCATTTTTTAAAATGAAAAATCTAGGGGAAACTTCTCTTCTTCCTATAAGCATTTCACCCTAAGTGTCTTCAAGGGACTTCTGGCTTTTTCTTCATTATGACTGGCATCTGATATTTGCTGCCCCCAACTGTATAAACAATGTGCAGATAAATAAGATGGGCTCCATAGGTGACCTTTTTGTCACTACCAAATCTCAGGTGATTTTAGTCAGCCCAGTTCCTGCCCAGAAGGAGGAAGTTATGAGCTAGATGCTAAGAACCAGCTTAGCCTTCCTCCTAGAACCACTGGACATTTGTCATTTGACCTGAGGGAACTAGAGAGTGAGAGGGTGTCTGCATGGTTTGTGCTTTGCTAAGATGGAGTACAGGGGACAGAAGTGGTCTGGTCTCCTGGAAAGTTCTCCAGCCTGCTTTGTGGAGGCCACTCACGCTATAGAGAGATGAACAGGAAAGTCAGTCCTCCAGAGCATCAGGCACCTAACGTTTGCAGGAGAAAAATCACACAGCATGTGATTTAAGATCTAAGTTGGAATGCTGTCTACTGGAACTGTATCCACACTTACCTGGAAAAAAAAGATATATTTTTTCTTTTCACTCTTTATGTAATTACTGGATTTTTAGAATTAGGCAGACTGTAAGATCATGCAGTCCTTAAGTCCCACTTAAAATCAAGGAAATGAAGGAAGAGTGGCAATATAGTATAGTAAATACTGTAGCCTAGTAAGTAGGGAGTTTAGGGTCAAAGACAGGCAGTGAGACAAAGAGGTTAGGCCTCAGGCTAACCTGGGCTCTGTGTATTCTGTGTTACATTCAGCAAATGTTTGACCTCTCTGTGCTTCATGGAAAATGGGGGGGACATTAGACTTATAGGGTAGTTGTGAAGAAATAAATGAGATAATGTAAGTAAGGAGTAATGTGCTTCCCACAGTATCTGGCACATAATAGATGCTTAATATGTTAGTTCTTATTGTTAGCTCAGAAAGAAGTGACTCAATAGAATTATGGCCTCTTGATTCTCAGTCCAGTTTCCTTTGAAAACTGGGATGTATGGAGTGCCCACCAGAGTATAGTGATGTAGTTAATATGCACTCTGCCTTTGCAGCACCAGCAGTGCCCTTTGTTGTTATTCTGAATTTTCACAACTTTCGGAGAAACAAGAGCCTAATGAGCATTTTCCTCTAACTACATCACTTCACATTTGCTTCTAATCTTTGGTCATTGTCTGCAGGCCTTCTTAAATAGAGGCTACAGCCTGAGTTAGAATCTGAATTGTCCACAGGCCTCCACATGTTGAATAAATACATCTGTCCAAAGACAATGCATATTCCAAACTCAATCAGAGCCACTTCCCCAAACTGGGGACTTGGTAGATCTGAGTAATACTCCAAGTCTGGTGCACATTGCTGCAAATCTCTATTATTGGAAGACACGTAGGATGGGGAACCATTCGTCTGCTTGTTGAGCCTAATTGCAGTGTGCAAAGAGCTTGATCAGCAGAGAAGCACTTTGAAAAGCCCTGCTTCAGGGGCACCAGGCCCACAGCTCAGAGTTGCTTTGTGTCTTAAAACAGGTCATCTCTATATAGTATCTGGAGTCACCCGAGGGGTGAAACTCCGAAGTAAATTCATGGAGATAGTGGTCAATATTCTGCTGAAATCAGGGGACACTTGGGCTCCTTTTATCTTCATGGACTATTACAAAATTGAACATAGGAATTAAATTCTGAAAATAAGTTGAAGCTCTTGGTATTAAGCCGGGAATTGATTCCAATTTCCTTATGTTTCAGCCTTTTTCATTTGAAAGGCCATTGCCTATATAAATAGGTTTATGGGAATTCAGACTTTCTGCTAAGTGCAAATTGCTGTCTTAGGTGCATTGGAAAAAAAATTTAAACTTGGTAGACTTGTCTCCCATCTACTAGGAGAGTACAATCTAAGACCACATGTAACTTACAAGGGCTTCATTTAGAATAATTGTTTAAGTTGTGATTCACGGATATTTTTCATAACTTGACTTGCCTACCTCCCTGGCCAAGGAAAATGCCTCAAATCACCCTTCCACCCAAACTTAAAAGCTTGAGTTTGATGGTACTAGCTGCCATCATCAAACAGCTTTGATCAACCCCATGGCACCAGTCTCCTTCATATTCCTGTTAATATATAAGAGTGGGAGATAAGCACGTATAGCACTCTTGTTATATTTTCATTGTCACCAGCCTATGTCACACTTGAATAGCCTTTTAGCTGGCCTCCTAGCCTCCAGATGTTTACCCATCTCTGGCTTGCACACAGGTGTCCCACTGTGATGAAGAGAGAAGACCCTCATAGGAGCCCTCGTTCTGGCTGTGCCAATGCCTGCCCCTCATGGACACAACCATCCAGCTTGGTTTGGGACTGGGGATAAGGGGCAAAATGTAATCATCTTCCCCATTCTTGCTTGAATAGACCCTAGTCTCGCTTTTAAATTCCTCATCAGCTAGTTGGATTTCTTCATGCTGGAAGACCAGCTTAATTGTTCTTTCCCTTGTGGTAGGCAGTTTTGGAAATGGGAAATCCTTCTTGGAGGGAAATGGGGATCTCAGATTCATATCAAGTTGGAGATGATGGCGGGGATGTTTAAAAGCACTGCTAATTAAGGCAGGAATAAATCTGGCCTCTGGTAGACACCAAGCACTGGTTTGCAGCTGTTATATTACTATCCTCAGCACTAAAACAAGGAGGATATCTTAACTAAAATATAAGAGAAGACAATAAGCAAGGTCCCAATATAGAGAAAGATGAGGCTGGGAGTTTATGAGAACTCTTGTACTGGCAGTGAAGCAGTTACACTTTAGTCCTCTAGGGAAATAAAGCCATGTCAGACTACAGATGTGGCTCAAATTCATGATTTTGTAATTGTTCTTGGAGTGTCCTGTCTGGATAGGAAAAATGGTGAGTACAAACAGTGTCTGCTGGCAAGCCCACTGACTCTCATTAATGGGAAGCTTAAGAGGAATGTGTAAGCTGGGAAATGCACTGGCCTTTCACCAACTGCTTAAACTGTCACAGTACCAATTTCTCTTCACACCACTGATGCCTTCTCAGAAGTGAGAACTTGTGGTCTGTTTGATTCAGGGGTTATAATTCATCATAGGCTGTGGAGAACAAATGACAGGTTCTGAAAGGGGGCTTAAACCTGGAGCTGACCAACCAAATTTTCTTTCCTGGCAGTCTTTAGTACTTCATTGCCATCTTTTATCTTTACTCTTTAAATCCTTACTTAAAAACCAGTTGAACTCAGGACTTTCTCTAAACTTAATTCATTTATACTAATGCAGGAGGGAGGATGAGCATTAAGC
Source organism: Kogia breviceps (assembly GCF_026419965.1). Taxonomy (NCBI): domain Eukaryota; kingdom Metazoa; phylum Chordata; class Mammalia; order Artiodactyla; family Physeteridae; genus Kogia; species Kogia breviceps. Next base: position 18,902,101 of record NC_081330.1, read on the forward strand.
TCCATCAAATAGAGGACTACCTTTGCAACAGTAGATCTTAGACTGATCGGGAAGTTCACTGCATTGCTTTAGAACCTTCATTAATGGCACCTTTCAACTGGGAGCTCACCCGTGGAGGGAACTCGGTCCTTCTTCTTCCTCTGGATCTTCATACAGTAGCCACTGCAGCGTTCTGCATATAGTGGATAAGCAATAAGTGATATCACATGGACTGTTTGGTCTTTCATGTTTCTCGTGTCTCAGCAATTTAGAATCTAGATTGCAGAAAATAGAGGAGCACATTTTACTATGACTTCTTCCTCCAATAGTTCAGGTGCATTCTTCTTATCTTTAAATCAAGCCTATAGTACAGGCCAGGAGTCCCCAAATTTCTCCCCATCTGTGCTAAAGTACCAAGCTTTCTGTTTTGTTTTTTAAAAATTTATTTATTTATTTATTTATTTATTTTTGGCTGCATTGGGTCTTTGTTGCTACGCATGGGCTTTCTCTAGTTACGGTGAGCGGGGGCTACTCTTCGTTGCGGTGCGCGGGCTTCTCATTGTGGTGGCCTCTTCTGCTGCGGAGCACGGGCTCTAGGCGCATGGGCTTCAGTAGTTGTGGTACATGGGCTTAGTTGCTCCGTGGCATGTGGGATCTTCCTGGACCAGGGCTCGAACCCATGTCCCCTGCATTGGTAGGCGGATTCTTAACCACTGTGCCACCAGGGAAGTCCCCAAGTTTTCTGTTTTAATGTAAATTGTTTTCAAGGCAGGGATCATGTGAATCTAGATGTTGGATTTTATAGTTGTTTATCAATGATAGCCATTACCATTTGTGCTATACTTTACATTTTTTAAGAGCTCTGAATTAACAGAGGAAAGAAAAGGGAAGGAAGATACTGATTTAGCATAGTAGACAATATGAAGTCAAAAATACTTGGGTTCAAATCCTGGTACTGCCATATCCTAACTGTGTGATCTTGGATTATTTGCTTCTCTTTGAGACTCTGTTTCCTCAGCTTTAAAACAGAAGTAATGTCTCCGTTCCAACCTTGTCAGATTGTTGCAAAGATTAAATAAGGTAATACACTGAAATGCTCTAGCACAGTGATGGACACAAAGTTGAAGTTAGGGGTCTGTAAATTATTATTATGTCTGTGCTCCACAAAGACAGAGCAAGAGAATCATCCTGTGATGCAGTAATTGAGAGGAAATCCTTTTGAAATTTATGTTTTCTAAGTTTTTCTCAGTGTCTGGTTTTTTTTTTGGTTTTTTTGTGTTTTTTGTTTTTTTTGTTTTTTCTGTATGTGGACCTCTCTCTGTTGTGGCCTCTCCCGTTGCGGAGCACAGGCTCCGGACGCACAGGCTCAGCGGCCATGGCTCACGGGCCCAGCTGCTCCGCGGCACGTGGGATCCTCCCGGACCGGGGCACGAACCCATGTCCCCTGCATCGGCAGGCGGACTCACAACCTCTGCGCCACCAGGGAAGCCCTCAGTGTCTGTTTTTGAAAGCGTGATGTATATTTCAATTCCTGCCCATCATAAATGCAGCACATCATATTTTCTCACTTTATTGCATGGGCTTAATTAATAGCTTGAGTATTGTTAGGATTCCAAATTATTTGAAGCCTCCACATATCCAGCTGGTATCCCTATCTTTCTCCTTAAACCCTGGTGTGTGTATGATTTTTTTTTAATGTATATGAGTGTATGTGTGTGTGTTCATATAGACACAGACACATAGCAACAATCTTATGAAGAATTCAAAATGCTATATTTGGACCGCCAGATTATAATGTTTAATGTTATAAAGTTGAAAGCAGGTAAAGTAGAAATTTTTCTGAGTCTTAGATTAGACAAAGCCCCACACAATCATCTAATTCAACTCCTATTCCCTACCCTACCACCTCAATACAGAATCACATATGACACGTTCCTGACAGGCATTCATCTAGCTTGTGTTTAAATATTCCAAATGATATTAAGATCACTGCTTTAAAATGCAGCTAGTCCCTTCTCCATGGACCTCATGGGTTCTTGTGGGGATCCCATGAGATGACATGTCAGTGCTAGACCATAGTGCTGGGTACCTAAAAGTTAACTATTATTATCACTTTGTAGTGGGACCACTCTAATTATTACAAATGTATTTCTTGTATCAAACCTTAAGCTGCTATGGTCCTCTAAATATTTGAATACAGCTCATTGCTCTCAAGTTTTCTCCTCACTAAGCTAAATATTCTAGTTACTTCAAAATGCACCTCATAAGAGTTGGTTTCCAAATACTTCACCCCAGTCGCTTCCCTTTGGTGATATTTTAGTATTGCTCTTATTACCTGCCCATCACAGCAAAACACAGCAGCCAGAGCAGAAAACAGTGTGTCTGTTATTTCTCAGCCTCTAGAGTCCACTTAATTAGGCTTCTATTAATATAGCCTGAGTTACATCTGCTTTTCTGGAAGCTACTTCATATTGTTATCTCATATTCAAGTTGGAAACTAATCCCCTAGATCTTTGTAATGTGAGATACAGTGAAGTCATATTTCCTCCATTCTGTTCTTCTATGGCTACCCTCCATTTTTTCCTATGTTACATTCCACTTTCATAATTCTGGATTTGTCGTTCCAGCCACTTTTCCTCACATAAATAAAGATAGATATAATAACAAAGCCAGGAAATAGTGACATTCACTGTCTTCTTGTTTAGAATATTCTCAGCAATTTGTTAGTCCAAGTGCTGGTTTTCACCATCACCTTAGCACCACTCTGACCTTCATGAAAGCCATAGTAAATCACGTGGTCTGATTCTTTCTTGTTTCCCAGAGCTTTCAGCTTCTGCTCAGTTCTGTCCTATCTGCAGGAGAAATCACATTCTACTCTAGCTTGTCACAACAATATAGAGTAGTGGCTGGCAGTATAGTGTATGAGAAAAAGCATGAGCTTTAATAGCAGACCGATTCAGGTTTAAATACTAACAATGCCACTTCCTAGCTGTGTAGCTTTGGACAAGCTACTTAAAACATCTCTAAGCCTTAGTTTTCTGTGGCTTTAAGGTTTTAACAAGATAACTTCTATACAGTAGTGCCTAGAAGATACTCAATAAATGGTGGTGACAATTGTGTTTGAAACTCAGTTCTGTAATCAAGTATGTTTACTCCCAAGCTTTATCTTATCTACAGTTGTAACAAGCAAGCCTGTTATAACTTCCTCAAAAAATCATATATTAAAATATTGAATAGGACATGGGCAAGTAGAGAGCCCTGTAGCAACTATTAGAGGCCTCCTTCCCAACTGTTGTCAATCCATTCATCCCTACTCTGAGTACAACTCTTCAACCAGCTAGGAATACCGCCATAACCAAATTATCATCTGATCCATATTTATTCATCTTTTTTATAAGGCAACTCTGAAGGATTTGCTGTAAAGCTGTCATTCTAGTATCCTTTTCAAAGAAAAAAAATATCTTTACTTAACCAGACATGTTCTCATACTGGAGTCTCTGGTCACCACTTACTTTCTTAAGTGCTTATACATCATCTGTTTAATAAACCATTCTTTTACAATGATAGCCAACAAGCTCAGCAAGCTGTCATTTAAAAAACTTTGTTTCCCCTCCCTTTGAGAAAGAAAGGGGAGAAAAGCATAAGAAAGATGGTCCATGTGGTCGTAAGGGTAGCTTCTCAAGCTTTCTTTTACTTCAAAGGCAACACTGCAGTACACCCTGGACCAAGGAAAATTATATATGATTATGTGAAAACACTTAACTTGGCATAGGTTTCTGGGGGGAGGAGGCAGTGGTTAGAGCTATCTGGAATCAAAAGGCTAATTTTCTTTATCAGAAACAAAGCTAGTTTGACTCTCTTGAGTTCCTCATGTTTAAATATTACATTGTTCTCTGTCTCTCCCTCTCTATCCCCCTTTAATTAGTGTATCCATCTGTTTTCCTGGTACTTAGGGGAGGCTCATTGGTTGGTAATCACAGCTATGTCCCTGGGCTCCTACTTTGCAAATGTGCTTCACATTCATGACCTTCCAGGCTCAGGTAACAGTTGCTCTTTTCTGGGATTCTATTGCTTATCTTTGTTGGCACCTGTTATTTCCTCCTACTTCACTCAAGCCAGAAATTTACTTCCCTAGAGTTTCTCAGACTACTCCTCAGTGAATCTGACCCTTTGCTTAGATGTCCCTGACCCCTTATTAGAAAGTAACTATAACCCAGGGCCTCCAGGACAAAATTAGGATCCAAAATTCCCATCTATCAGAAAGTATATGAGGGATGGCAACTGTGCCCAGCATACCATACCTTTAAGAAATGCTCATTAGCAAAAATGAGAAGAGTCCAGAGTGTCAAATGGATGAGTGAATGGAAGTAAGGATGAGCAGTTTGCAAGCTTGAACACTTTTGCCGGCAGTTGGCTGAGTGCCCTTGCACTGATTCCTCTGGCTCCTTCTCCTTAGTCAGAAGGCATGTGTATTCCTCTCAGGGCAATCTTCTCAAACCAACCATGAAGCTCCTGCAGGATCTGGTCTTAACTTTCCTATTCAGTACCATCTCCTACTCTGTCCCCACTACCGTGGTCAACATGGTTTTTAAATCAAAATTTGAATAAAAAATTAAAACAAGTGTTTGGACCAAAGACGCTTTTTAATTTATCCATATTGCAGCCCCATTTTACAGAGAAGGAAACTAAGCTCCAAGAGGTTACTTAATTAACCCAAGGTAATACAGCAAGTAAGTGGTAATTCTGGGACTCAGATCCAAGTCTGTCTGACTCCAGAGCCAAAGCTCTTAACCATCATTGTGTCTACCTTTGATGCCATTTTATTCATGAGTGGATAGAATGCTGTGAAAGGCAGACAACCCTCTGCCTGAACACTTAGGATGAACTGTGGCTTTACCAGACACTCCCCCTCTGCTCTCCACTCAGATCAGTATTCTCACAGATGTCCAATCTCATGTATGCCTGCCCCTTTGGTTTACCTCATGCTGTTCCCTTCCCACCCCTTTCACTTGCACTTTAACCTCTTCCTCCTCTCTGACGATGAAATTGTACCCATCGTTTAAATTCCATTTGTTCCAAGAAGGCTTTCCTCACCAAATTCTCCCCTCCCATGCCCCTATGGCACTTGTTGCAACTCCAACATTTAGCACTTTATTATACACTCTTTAGTGTTTATGACTCTCCTTGAAGTCAGAAATCATGTTTTATATTTTTGTGTATCTCCATATCACCATGAACAGGGTCAGTTTTATAGATGTTCAATAAGTATTTGCTTTGACTCTAGTAGATATATAATAATCAATCTAATTCATTGTGTAATATGTATTGAATATTTTCTGAGAGAGTTCTCCTAGCCACTCTTCCCGTTATGAGAAATTAAACCTATGCCACAAGTCTTCAAATGAGTGTAAAAATACTTTGCAATATCTAGACACAGTACTAAAATCTCTTATCTTTGACTTGCACTCCTGACAACACCTAAATTAGTATAACAGGACAGTTGAAAAGGGTACTGGTGAATTAACTGAACCAGGCAAGATGTGGGTTCTACTGTCATCTCTGACACTTATTATGAGACCTGGGACATGTCCTTAACTTCTCTGAGCCCTAGTTTCCTTATCTAGTAAATGGGGATAATAATACCTATTTTTCCCCATCTTAGTGGGTTGTTAAGAAAATGTAAATGAGAAAATAAATTTATCGGCATGTATTGTAAAATGTAAAGCATTATGCAGAACTGGGCTATTAGAATATTATATTTTCTAAGAATTTTTAATTATCTGGGAAAGAGCCACAGTTATCAATTATTTAGAAGTAATTCCATTACTTCCTATGGAAAGGACTCTAGCTTAGTCCTCAAAGCAAGTACTAGACTTGGCACAGGGTTTCTGTGAGTTGGCCAGGATTCCTTCAGTGATAGAATCATATGTTCCTGATCTAAAAATGGACCACTGTGGGCACAAAGAGGAAACCACTTTGTTTTCACTAGGTAATAGGGCAGCTCTCTCTGGCTGCACAGTTGGGGCCTTTTGTAATAGTACTTGCTTGCTGTGCTGCCCTTGGGGTGAGTTAATGAACCACTAGAGAGCTGCTGTGAATTAAAAAGGTCATACCTGACATGAGCCATTTCAGCACAAACATCCTGTTCTTTTCCCCTCTTCAAGGGGGAGATTTTATTTAAGACCATCTGTGATTTAATGAAAACTTAAATTGTGTGGATGGCAGAATGGCCCTTGCAAGTAAATGTCAGGAGAGAAAACCCACCAGGAATTACAGGATCATAAAATGTGAGAGGTGAAAGGCCCTTTAGGGATTATGGAGTCCAACCGCCTCATCTCACAGGTGAGGAAACTAACATCCAGAAAAAGGAAGTGACTTATTCAAGATCACACAGTAAACTTAGTGACAGAGCTGACACTAGAAGTCAAGTTTCTCCCAAGTCTTCATACTTCTTGTTCACCATACTTTCCTCTACATCTGTTCATTTAAGTTAGACTTTAGCAACTTTTTAAGAAGTGGTAGCAATTTTAGTGTCATTTTCTAAATTGGAAAAGCTGCCTCTAGTCTACTAGCCAGGAACAGCTGGAATGTCCCATCCCCATTTATTTAGAATCGGGCATTTACTGCTTTTAGGGAAATCATTTTCCACACCTTAAATTTTCTGTCATCTCCGCAGAGGAGTCAAGCAACTATTTCACATCTACATACTACACGGTATTTCTAAGTTGTTTAAATCTAAAGGAAAATGAACAGGCACCATCTTCACGAGTAGCTGGGTGGCATGGTGGGCTAGAACATCAGAGTAAACTGAAAGAGTGAATTTAATTTCAATATAATTGACAGGGACCTTGAACAAGTCACTTAACCTGCCTCTGTCAAATGGAAACCACAGTACTAGCAGCACGCACGGCTGTGTTCCCTCTCTGGTCTGCCCTTTTGCCCTTAGATCGCACTTCAACCAACACCTTGACTCCAACCCCCACTTCCTCCTGAACCTTCGAAACACTGTCCATCGAATTTTCTTGGTTCTCTTGAAGACCTTTTCCTGCTTCCCGTTCCCTTTACCTACCTTAGCCAACTGGCCGCTCTTCTGAGTGTTGTGATGGGGCTCCACAAGTGCCCTGGGCTACCTACGTGTCCTGAGATTCTATCATTAATATTTGATGCTATATGTCAGATTTTCCCAGATTAGGAATTCAGGGCATCTAGCTCTGCTGTAACCCCGAATCCTGAGTATCTTGCTCTGGCTCCCTGGATCCTGTACCTAATACATTCTATTCTTAGGTGACTTCCTTTGAGTGGCCAGACCATTAAGTGTGATTGAATAATACTTTAGATAACAGGATTGGGGTGATCTGAAAGCTGTGTAATTTGGAAGCGTTTCGTGTGTGTGTGTGTGTGTGTGTGTGTGTGTGTGTGCGCGCGCGCGCAATAATTTAATCCCTCGTACTTTGAAAAGAAAAGATAAAAAATATTCTTTACAGATTGGATATGTCAGGTAAACTGCTTTAAGAGTCCGCAGTGCTGATTGTAACTTAAGGCAAAGGCAAATATGTGAACTAAATCCACACAGTGAACCTAGTTCCACTGCTCTTCTGGGAATCAGGGTGCTGTCTGTGACCAGGAGTGGCTGCCCTTCTTCAGCTAAAACTTCCTTTTTCCCCCCATGTGTATTTTGCTTCAGCTATATGTCTTTTAAACTCCGAAATTAGGGTGTTGTTGAACATTTTAAGACTCCTTAAAAGCTCTCCTGGTGACAGACTATAGTAATCCATCTCCTCAGAAAACTGCTTTATGGAGTGTGTTAATACTGGTGAGCTAAGGAAGCACTGATTCTTTTGGGCTTTCTAGTTCTAGCTAAAGTCACTCACTTGGTTGTTGTGAATTCTTCAACCCTTTGAGTCACTTACGGGACTTCTGTAGCCATGGCTTTATCTGTGGCAGATCTAAGGTTCACTTTGGTGGGCAGGGTGACCCTATATAAAGCATGTCCCAAGTATGGAGTAGGAAAATTCTCAAACTGAGTAGCAAAAAATAGTAAGTTCCAGTGATGTCTCCAAGCCACTTTGGCCTCAACTTTGGAGAGCAGCAACTAGTAGTATAACCTGCATTGACCCAGAAGAACAGAGGAAACAAGATTAATTCTCAAGGCACATGGGACCTGAGCCTCTTCTAGTCAGCACTCTAGAGCAGGGTTCAGTAAACTCTAGCCTGTAGGTGAAATCTGGCCCATTGCCTGTTTCTATAAATAAAATTTTATTGGAACATAGCCATGCCAATTGTTTACATATTGTCTCTGACTGCTTTAGACTACATGTGCAGAGTGGAGTAGTATGACCGAGGCTACATGGCCCACAAAGCCTAAAATATTTACAATCTGGCCCTTTACAGAGGTTTGGCAACCTCTGCTCTAGATTAAAAACTGGGGCTTGAATGGAAATATAAAGGTTGCTTGGATTGCACTGTTAAGTGGAAGTAATTTGTAAGTTATATAGCTACAATCCCATAATACTTTTTGAACAAAATAATTTTGCTGTGTATGCTTTTTAAAAGTTCACACAGTAAAGAAAGATGTGGAAATCACAATAACGACACCCGGGGAAAACACCTATTAACATTTTGGCATATACCTTTTCTGGCTTTATGGCCAGTGTGTCAGTTTTTAAAATAAAAACAATTGAAACATATGGTACACACTGTTTTTTAGCCTGATTTTTTCACTTATTAATGTATCTTGGCATCTTTCCATGTCAGTAAACATAGATCTACATCATTATTCCTACTGGCTACAGAGTATTCCATTTATAAATATATCATTTAATTTATTTAACCAGTCCTCTATTATTGGACAGTTGGATTGTTCCTAATTTATTTTCTTCTTATGGCAATGCTGTGACAGACATTCATCATATGTATGTCTTTTCACACTTGTATTTTTTATATTCTTTTCCAATTTTTCAGAAATCATCAGTTACTTTTATGATGTCAAAAAATCCTACAGCCCTCTCTTTTAGGGTGAATGGATGTTTCTATAAATGGCAAGAGATTTCAATTGTATTAATGCAGACACAGAGCCAGAGGGACTAGGAGGTCACCTTCCCTCACAGGTAGGTTGAATTAGTGTACCCACCTGAGATCATTAAATAACAGTTTTGCCACTTAAAGCATGTGCATCTCAATAGGTTTTTGTGGAAGCTTCTAGTCACATTAAATATTAAAGACTGACGGTGAAGCATTGCTTCAAGAGAACATAATGGCCCAAAGGAAACTGGAAGGCTCTATTAAAAGAATAGACCAAAAAAAGCCCCACAGCACTTCTAGCAGGATCAAATTTCTGATGGAGATAATAGAGGTAGCAGTCAGAAGAGGTGAGAAAGACAGGAAGGCGCTCTGCCCTGTGGAAATGGGCTAAACACAAAATGCACTGGAGGCCCAAGAAGCTCCTTTGTGCCCCTGAGCATTATTAGGGGAGACGGGAAATGGGCACAGAGGTGGCACTATCCCTAGACTGCTCCTGTGAAACAACCACATCCCCATTGCTGCAGCAGGCATTCACACGAATGAGGTTCTTAGGTCACCTTAAAACGCCCTAATTCAGACTTATTAGAGATTCACCTGAACACAAGGAACTCTGCTGACTGTAGGTAAACTGCCTGGCTGGGCATTTTTCAGCCGATTTGGTAAACAGGGAACCAGTGTGTGGGGAAGCATAAAAGTCAGTGTTAACCAAATCGAATAGTTCAATGACATCATGGAAAAGAAGAGAGCAGCAAGAAAATTGTGTCTGTTTGAAAATACTCAGCCAGTAGTAGAAATGCATTCTCCCTGTGGCGATCCATTGTCCAGATGGAAAAGCAGACTGGGCTTTAATATTCTGCACAATCATTCACGTGTGAACGGTTAGCCTTTAAAAATGAGATGTCAACACTCGGTTTTTACCCAACACTTTCCTTCCAAGTTGCCTGAAGTACTCCGTGACATCAATGATAGGTAAAGAGATGCTCAATTACCCAGACATGGGAGGCAGAGAAATTTCTGCTTTCTTCCTTCTCAAGCCTGTGATCCTCAGTCTTTCTGCCCTACCACTCACAGGCCTCTCTTTTCCTTCTGCACACTGGCTTCAAGAAGAGAGCTGTCTGGGCTTCGCTGGTGGCATAATGGTTGAGAGTCCGCCTGCCGGTGCAGGGGACAAGGGTTCGTGTCCCGGTCCGGGAAGATCCCACATGCCGCGGAGCAGCTGGGCCCGTGAGCCATGGCCGCTGAGCCTGCGCGTCCGGAGCCTGTGCTCCACAACGGGAGAGGCCACAACAGTGAGAGGCCCGCATACCGCAAAAAAAATAAAAATAAAAAAAATAAAGAAGAGAGCTGTCCTATGGCTGCCCTCCCTTGTCTCTCTCCTTCAGAGGCCAAGCAATAGAATACTATTTGCTCCGAGATCCCCTCTGCTTAAATGATCTCACAGGACACTTCTTCAGTAGCAGCCAGGGTACCAGCAACAGAGCTGCTTGGAGGACTTTCAGGAACTTTACTGACTCTTAACCCAGAGCTTCCTAACCTTCATTAATTGTGTCATATACCTCCTAGTTTGCAAACTTGTGAGAGCAATAACTAATATCCCAGTGAGAGGAACAAGTGCTATCTCTGCATGAAAAGCCTGCCTTGCTTTCCTACACTGAGGGGATGTCTGCAGTCCCTTGGATAAGTCTGCCAAGCTGGAAACCCTGCTATAATCTGGGACACAAATCCGAACTGTATTGAAAACAACAGGGTCTATCGCTACTCAGCTTTTTCTGTCTATCCACATCTTTTTTTCCTTCCTTTTTTAAAAAATCAAACTTTTTTTGTGATCATTGAAGATTCACATGCTGTTTGTAAGAAATAATACAGAGATCCTATATACCTTTCACCCAGTAACATCTTGCAAAACTGTAGTACAGTAGCACAACCAGGATATTGACATTGGTGCAGTCAAAATGCAGAACAGTTCCATCATGTTACCCTACCTCCCTCCTGCCATATACCAGCTACTAAAGTTTTACATTTAATGTTTAAGTCTATGTTTCATCTTGAGTTAATTTTTGTATAAGGTATATGATTTAGGTCAAGTTTCTTTCTTTCTTTCTTTCTTTCTTTCTTTCTTTCTTTCTTTCTTTCTTTCTTCAGATGCCCAATTGCCTGAACAGCATTTGTTGAAAATCACTGAATTGTTTTTGCACCTTTTTCAAAAATGATGAATATTTGTTTGGGACACATCTTTTTTACCCCTGACAGTATCACCTCCATCCACATCTCCAAAACTGACAAAAGAGAGTTAAGACAGCCAAGGATGTTATGTCAGTGTGCTTTTTAGTAAATAATACTATAGAAATAATAGTAGCCAACATATATGGAGTGTTTCCTATGTGCCAGAAACTTTTCATACCTTATTTTATTTATTCCTCACAATATCCTGTAATGCACATACTATTATTACCATTTTGCAGATGAGAAAACTGACTCAGAGAAGTTAAGTACTTTGTTCATGGTTAGTGGTGAATCTGAGAGTCAAACCCACGTTTTGATTCTAGGGCCTATCTTTACCACTAGGCTACCCCTTCTCTCAACACCAGTTCTTCATGTGCCAGACCGTCCAACCACCCTGTATAAGAACCAATACTCTAATCTATAATCATTATAATGAGAGCAACAAAGGACTTATTCCTGTTTTGAAAGTGATGGTAAGTCTGCACTGGTTTACAACAACCCCTGGTTTATATCAATGACCTTCTCACTCTTTAGGAAGAAATTCTAACTAGGGCAACAAACCCCTACATGTCACCAATTCCACCTGTCCTTACCAGCTGCTACAGTATAAACCATCAAACTGCTCTGAGGCAATGCTTCTTTCCCCATTCCATTCTTGGCTGTGTGATCCTTCTGTATGTATATGTGTGTTTATATGTGGGGGACAAAGGGAAAGAGGGAAGGCTAGTGAAGGTTTGCAGGGACTTGGGCCAGGGTCAAAATTGGAAAGAGCAAACAGAGGAAGGGAAGCAGAGGCTATAGTTGGACTGATTTTCTGAAACTCCAATTTGTTAGTTTTCTAGTAAGAGAATCATTACTCAAACTTCCCTCTTTCACCCATGTTGCTTGGGATCTTCACCCAAACATGAACATATTGGTGCACTGGATGATCCAGAAAACCACCTGGAACCCCCTCAATGACCAGTCTGGCTAAACATTCTTTATTGAAAGCTGCTATGGCTCCAGATGCAGTTGTTATTGCTGTGAGGCCTCAAACACATGGAAAGTGTATATGGAAAACTTCCTAGCAGTTGAGCAGCCTGGCTGATTAGCTGTGATGCTTTTAGTGTCTCTGAATTTGATCTGGGCCAGTGCTTCCTAAATTCTCCAAAGATGACCTTGTATTATGTAAAGGGAACATTTTTGTTGATTATCAGACCTTGAGATTCACATTTCCTTATTCTCTCCTACTTAACTGCTTGCCTTCCATTTTGCATTCATTGAGCTTTGGGGAAGCAATATTGTAGTTTGAGCTGGTTGGAGGGGTGGGGAAGCATGAAGGCATAAAGAGGACAAAAGTAGAAAGGTAGTTGTTAATTAACAACATGTGTTTTAGAAAACGTTTTATTCAAATTCAAAGAGAACTCAGCTGCACAAATCCATGGGTAATACAAAAATTATGATGGAGTTTTTTCACGGGTGAAAACCATTCCTCCTCATGGCACTTGGAAAATATCGTGACACACCAACTCCAAACACCTAACTTATATCCTGGTTTCAGAAATTTTTCCAGAATTCATGACATTTTAAGCTGTCTGAAAATGCCTATAAATGTGTCCATGGTAAAGCCAGGGGGAAAGAAGGAAAACATTTTATCTCTGGAAGACAACCTTGAGCTATGAAGAAGGGTTCTGTGGGCAATGATAGAGATTTTGAGTTTAATATTCATTGTTTTATTAATGAGGGTGGTCAATCTGAGGCTGTTATTACAAATACCCACTTACCCCTTGGAGCACTTGAGCTATAGAACTTCAAGGACAATTTGGACTAGGAATGAACATAAGCGCTTTGAGTCTCATTGCCTAAACAGTCTTCAAGTTTCCAATTGCCTTTCCTATCTTGCAGATTCTTTCCTCCTCATTGAAAGAATTCCAATAGCTGAAAGGCCACAGGCATTCTAATTAATTTTTTTGTACTGGAAAGCAAGACAGAGAAGTCATCTCCTGCCTCCTGGAAAAATAAGATATTCTTTTCTCTTTAGAAATTGTCTCTGGGGAAAAAGGCCATCCTCCCTACCTGCACTTCCCTCCTAGAAGCATCCCTTTGCATAAGGAATCACCTTACTTTGATATCTTGGAAGAGGGAGTGAACTGTACTGGTTTGAGAAAATTAGGAAAGAGAAACCACATGGTAATTTAAACAGAGGAAGTTTACTGTAACTATTAACAGTAGTGGGGGATTGGCTAGTGAAAAGTAAAGATAACTGTAAAGAATGTAGGAATAGCAAATATAAGGAGCAGCCACTATACCGTAAGACTGAGTTAGAGCACCCAAGAGAGAACCCTTCCAAAAGGGATGAGATCCAGACGTTGCAGGAGAGGGCACAGCTGTGGTTCACTGGATAGCAGAGAAATTGTTGTGATGCTTTGCTGGCAGAACTTTCTGGAATTATGACTCCTGGAACTTTCTAGAAATTTGCCCAGTGGAACTTTTGGAAAATCTACCCTCTACAGTGCCAGGAGAGCTGTTCACAGGGAGGTATCTCAACATAAGACACTCCACTACAAAACTGCCTGAGGGAGGGGTCCTGGGAGAAGCTTCTGGGTGCTTCTGATTACCACGTACTACAGAAACTGCATGCCAGAAAAGCTGCAGGCACTGCAGGAACCTAGTGCTGGGAAAGCTGTGTGTGCTGCTGGAGATAGAAAACGGGGGGCCTAGGCTGCAGGAGCCTGCCAGGTGAACATACCAGCACACTGGAACCAGGAAACACAGCTCCTTCCTGCTGAAATGTCTCTCTCGTGCCCCCTACTGACAGAGCTTAACACTCTGCCAGCTGGCAAAGGTCAAATATTTAAAGGGCCCAGAACTCTTTACACAGAGCAAGCAATAAGGGTGAATTTGAAGGGAAGAGGCAACAAATTGATAACTGGCACACCAACCTAGCTCAGGTAATAGTAACTCTCTAATAGTGTTAGCTCCTAGCCCCAGCTCATGTTCTGAGTGGTCTCTCTTCCTTTTACAATTTGGGATGAGGAGATAGAAATCAGTTACCCTTTGTCTCCCTGTCTTTTATCGCCTCTCCCCACATCCTATGTAACAACAGCCACAGAGGAAAATAGCAGCTATAGCTCTTATCTCCACTACTCAACCTCTTCTTCTCTGACTACTAAAATCAGGTTACCTTCAACTCTTTGTTCTCCAGCTACCTTTGCTGTACCAGTTGGGATGGGGACAAGCATTTACTTAATGTCTAACATATAGCAGACTGCAGTAGAGGTGGCAGAGTTCAGTGCTTAAAAGCATGGGCTTTGGGGCTTCCCTGGTGGCGCAGTGGCTGAGAGTCCGCCTGCCGATGCAGGGGACACGGGTTCGTGCCCGGGTCCGGGAGAATCCCACATGCCGCGGAGCGGCTGGGCCCGTGAGCCATGGCCGCTGAGCCTGTGCTCCGCGATGGGAGAGGCCACAACCGTGAGAGGCCCGCGTACCGCAAAAAAAAAAAAAAAAAAAAAAAAGCATGGGCTTTGGAGTCAAGCTTGGATTAGAATCCTCACTCTGCCACTTACTGCCTGTGTGATCTTGGGCAAGTTGCTTAACTTCTTTGAACCACCATCTCTTCAACTGTAAATGGATTTAATCATACCTGCAACTCAAGAGTGTTGTGAGGATTAGGCATAAGTAATGTACCAAGTATAATGCCTGACACCTATTGCTCCTCCATAAAGTGAGAATCATAATAACTCCTGCCTCATCAGGTTGTTGTAAGGATAACATGCATATAAAATGCTTAATGCAGTAAGTTACACAGGAAGGTGCTCAATAAGTGATAGCTCTACATAGAGGTGTACCTATCAGGCATTGTGCTATGTACTTTACATTTGTTAATTTGTTTACTGTCTTATTTCCCCTTTGTCTTCCCCCCATTCACCCTAGCCTCCCTACTCTGAGCTTCTGCCTACAGAAGGAACAAAAACAATATTCTTGACCAGCTGACTGCCTGCTGCTCTCCTGAGCAAACCTAGACCACCAGCCAGACACTCCTCTCAGCCCAGAGGCCCTCTTGAGATGGAGACAGAAGGGCTTAGTTATTCATTCTGGCTTATGACAAAAGGTCTCCATCCCTTGGCAAAAAAACTAATTTCCTTAGTAGTTACACAATTGCTTCTTTGAAGTTGGTTACACACCAAGGGAAGAAAGAGCCAACTCACAGACCTCTAAATCATCCTAAAATCGAAGTCTCATTCTACTTCCAGTCATTAGAGAGAGACTGGGAAGAAAAAGGAAATGAGACCAAATCGTGTTGAAAAGAGCACGTTTTTCTACTGTCAGAGCGATATGCCCCCCGCAGAGTGCAGACCAAGTGACACAAAACTCCTCCTTTATTGAAAAAACTTCAGGTGCTTAATAAGCAGCCATTTATACTCACGTATGAATATTTGGTTGGTCTACTGCATAAGTGAAATCTCTGGGTAAGACATCTTAACCTTTTTTGAACTCATGCAACTTAGCAGGAGGCAGGGATAAACGTAAAAAGTGGAGAAGTCTGTAACTGTCTAATCAGTCTCCCTGACTGGGCATGCTTGTTAGAGCTCTTCCACTCTATGGAGGCTGAGCCATTATCTTCAGTGTATATTCCATAGGCATCAATCCTACCCAAGGAGCCACTGCTTCACAAGGAAATCCCATACATAAGGGAAAGGGCTTTGTTTTGTTGGAGATCTCTTTTTTTTTTTTTTTTAACATCTTTATTTGAGTATAACTGTTTTACAATAGTGGGTTAGTTTCTCCTTTACAACAAAGTGAATCAGTTATACATATACATATGTTCCCATAACTCTTCCCTCTTTTGTCACCCTCCCTCCCACCCTCCCTATCCCACCCCTCTAGGTGGTCACTAAGTACAGAGGTGAACTCCCTGTGCTATGCGGCTGCTTCCCACTAGCTATCTAATTTACATTTGGTAGTGTGTATATGTCCCTGCCATTCTCTCACATCGTCACAGCTTACCCTTCCCCCTCCCCATATCCTCAAGTCCATGCTCTAGTAGGTCTGTGTTTTATTCCCTCCTACCACTAATCTCTTCATGACATTTTTTTTTTTTTTTTAGATTCCATATATATGTGTTAGCATACGGTATTTGTTTTTGTCCTTCTGACTTACTTCACTCTGTATGACAGATTCCAGGTCTATCCACCTCATTACAAATAACTCAGTTTCATTTCTTTTTATGGCTGAGTAATATTCCATTGTATATATGTGCCACTACAGTTGATGAGGAGTGAAGGGGCCATTTCTGGGGTATTTCCTTGGAACTCACAAATAAATACTTGTAGCAAGTCCTTTGCCTCCTGGCTACTGTGCAACATGCCATTTGAAACTGTTCATTAGTGTGCACTCCAAGTTCCTTTGTATGTGCAACTTGCAATCTTCGAGGTGTCCCAGGAAGTAAACTATACATGATTTTCCTGTGCTTTTCTTTGAAACATACATTTGTGAGAATTCCTACTTTGTTGATTCTATTATTGTTGATTGTATTATTTCATTTATTCCTACTTATTTTATTTTATTACTAAGCAAGAATTTCAGGTTTAATACCCCAGCACTAGGGTATGCTGAACACTTCATACCCAATGTTGTTGCTTAGACATTCCTTCCAGGTAGAAATTGTGATTCTGACTCATCCATTTACCCAGCCTATAACCAAGGACATTTGCAACTGGCATCTACTCACAACGGCTAGTATAGCTGCAGCCATCACCTCTAGAGAAATAGGAATTAGTCACCTTGCCAATTTCCCACACATCCTATCCAACTTTCTGAGCAATTTCATTAGCATTCCTACAAAGTAAAATTACCACTAAATGGCAAAGACAAGCTTACCCAAACCAAGGCCTTGGAATCCAGCCAGTCCCCCAACAGAGAAGCAATTGCTACTCACTGCAACACAGTGAGTGGACATGTACAGGTGGGGATAGATGGCAATAAGGTGCCTAAGCAGAGACTGCATGTTCACGTGGAGTGGATCTGCTACCCAGAGGCCTGGATATTGGACTAGCATAACAAAGGATTTTAAAGGGCACAAAAACATGGCACTTTTATTTCCATTGCTTCTAATGGTTTGAACAAAGAACTCCCCGTTGTCCAGCCTCTGCCATTTTTTAAGAAAATTTTTGCTTTCTCTACTCAAGCAGGAGACAGCAAGCACAGCTACCCAGTCTCCCACTATATGTCTCTGCTTCCCAGCTACCCCTACCTGACTCACCTTCCATTGCATGGATTGGAAACACTATACATGTTGGGATTTTTTTCTTTTGAGGCTCAAAACATCACTGAGAGGCATTTTAGAAAATCTCTTTACAGGAAAAAAGAGCATGTTTAACAGATTAAAAGTGATTAGAAGATCATCCCCTGGGAAAACAGAGTAAGAGGAGATAGATTAATATTTCTGTTGAAAAGGGTTTTTTTGCATTGGGTTTTAATATAAGTAATAACTTTGATCACAATGGTTTTCTTGAACATTAAGACAGATTACTTAAGGAGACTGCAGCTGTGGGTAGGATTATCTGCTTATTATGCTGCATGCCCAGGTGAAGATAGGTCCACAACCTCCAGGCTGATATTTGGCCAATGTACGCTGGATGGTCATACCAGTTTTAAAATATTGGAAAGCTTCTCTTCCAGTTGGTAAATAGGTACTGCCAGGTGCCCCATAAGTGATAACCAGCCATTCCTGCCAATAAATAATCACTGTCCAGATCCCCCCCTAAGTGACTGTCTGTCACCCAGGCCATCCTGATCCTCCTGGTATCCTTCAGACTTCCCACAGTCTAGCAATAATGGATTGACCTCTGACACAACAAGGGGATTTCCTGGGCCCTACTCCAGTGGTAAGGTTCTGTTTGGTTGCTCATGCCATACTGGTGTTTGAATATTTTGAATATCATTCCTAGTTCCCCTGAGCTTATTCCCATGGCTTCAGGTCATTTCTGTAGACAGAACCAACCAGCTAACCAGAGAACCCCTAGTAGAGTTTCTGTTCTGCTCTTATGTAGGCTAGCTTCAGTTAGTGAAAGAAGAAATGAATAGGGAAAATATTAGCAAGATTAACTTGGGGAAAATTTGTACAAAATTTGGGGAAAGCATTTTTACTTAAAAAAAAAATAACCAGTAAATAGTTTGAGCCACAATTAGTGTCAGGTATTACAGTGCTGTCAGCAAATTGAAGGAGATCAAACTCAGCCGTCTGTTCATTCACTATGCCATATCCCAGAGCATAGTTAACAGTATATAAGGTACCATCCCTACCCTCAAAGTTCTTACAACCCAGCAGAGGAAATATCGCAGGTTACCAGTTAATTATTCATGCAAGGTAAAATACTGATGGCCATTTAGAGAATCATACTAGCGCTAAGTATCTCTTAGATACGTATTGAATACAATGTCAGCATACTTTTCTGTTGTACAAGGGAACCCCCAGACTGGAAAATGTTCAGTTCGTATGAGAAAAAATAAGAGGGGGTTCACTTAGACAAAACCAGACTATCTCTGTGATAGTAAATTAGTACTGACTCTACAATGATGAGTAATATTTAATGCTACAAACCCTGATTACCAAAGAAAAGCGTATTGAAATCAGTACAATGATGCAAAACAGACCATTGAAGGATTCCTTCTGCTCCTGTGATGGAAACAAATTGGATAATTTTGATTCCCTTATCATCCTCTATGAAAGTGTATTTGCTAATAAAATGCAAATATCATTGGTAAAGAAAGAAGAGCAGAGATGAATCATTATAATGAATGTTCAAATAAAGAGCATCAGATTCAGAAAGTTACATTATTATATTGCCTAAATAAAACCAACCAGGATTTCCCACTGCAAACAGTCAGGCCTTTGTGTATAACATACTTGTTTAAAGTGCAGTGACTGGAACACTTATTCCTCCTAGGTAATGCTGGAGTTGGTACTACTGTCGCAGAGACTTTCTGGAAACCCAGTTGAATTCTCCTGCGTGAGGTTCTCTTAGCCATCTTGGAGAGGATGCATCCTTCATCCATTTGGCTTTCTTCATTTCTGGTTAGCAATCTTCTGCTCCAGACTTCCTACCACCAGCTGGAATGGGAAGGGGAATGCAGGCTGATATGTCTCGTACCATCATTAACCCACTCACCTTCCAGCCTCATGCTGGGGTCTCTGACACTTGCCAAATGGCTTCCCTATGTGAGAAGTTCATAGGGATTGAAGTTGCATCAGTGGGTGGTAGGGAAGGGGCTCCCTAGGTGTCAGACATCACATTTGTCTTACTCTTGCCTCATTCACTGAATCAATTCTCACTGAGTACCTGCTGTACACTAAGTGTAGCCTCTTTTACTTTATTCCTAGAAGTCTACATTCCTTTCCTTTCCCACATGTTTTGGCCAATTCACTGGTATCCTGAAATGCATCAACCTCAATTCTCCCCTCTGATGAGCTTAAGTGGACTTTAATAATCCCTGCTAAATTGTCTTGTGACTCTGTCATATGAATAAAGGCCATGGACTCTAGGTTAGATTGTAAGCATCAAATTAATTTTACTGCAAAGGTCAGGCTGCTCTCCTGGTGTTCTGTTGTGCTTGAAGGTTAGTCACTGCATGCTTGACCAAAACCTTCCTGTCTGAGTTGTATTCAAAACAAATTTCAAGATATAGTCAGATTGAAAGCCAGACATTTGGAGATAAAGACTGTGTACTTTGACCCCCTGGAAAAAGCAAGCAGCTGCAGTGATTTTATGTATATATACAATACATCATCATCATCATCTGCAGGAGATGATAGGCATTAAAGCTCAGCCCCTCTTGCTCCCAAAGCAAATGTCTGCTCATCTTTTCCACCTAGCTGCTCATGTCAGAGGAAAGGAATATTTCCTCCCAAATGACTTCTAAATTTGCTTGCCTGAGAAGTGCCACCCCTAGGGAAGCAGGACCTATCAGTGGAGTTTGGCTCAAAAAAAGACATAATTGTATTCAGATAATGGCAGATACCTCTATCCTGGTTCCCTTTAACCTTCATCTGTCTTCCTAATTTACCACGGATTCTCTATTTCCAGCTCACCTCTCTTGGCCAAGCCTGTTGTGAGTTCATGCACTCCTGACGTATGTGTCTAATATACTCATCAGTTCAAGTTCTACAAGTAACATTCATGTAATAATAACTTGCCATTTATATTCCTGGAAAATCCAAAGATGGTATCTGAGGCTATCAGGTCACATCCAGGCTATTGTCAGAGCTACAATACCATGAGGCTATAGGGGCTGGGGTCACAAACTTCTTATATCATGACAGTTCCTTTGGGCATAATTGTGGTCTCTTTCAAATTTCCTTGGAAGAGACAGCAATAGTCAATTTTCTATTCCAGAGAATAGAGGGAAATATAGTCAGATTGCAATTCTGAATTTAATTCTTCTCAATGAGAAATCCACAAGTAGACCTAGGGAAGCTCTGTAGCCTTTTGTTCCTTACAACGTTCAGCTTTCACCTGTGGCAGTCCTACTGCTGACCCACTGTGTGCAGGACGTGTGTGTGTTCAGTGGTTGGGTTTTTTTTTTTCTTTTTCTGAGTAATCCTCATCCTCTGCCCAAGTGTCCTATAGCCAGTTGTGTTTGCAAGACAAGGCCAGGTGAGATGTATAGCCTGAGGCTGTGGAGCAGAGGAAAGCAGCAAGTGAAGTGACTCAGGAAGGCATCATCTGGAATACTGAACACCAGCTAAGTCACTAAAACAGATCCAAAATGGTTTTTTTTTTCAGGAAAATTGAATCCCTCCTTGCAGATACCCTATGAGGGGGCTAACATTCCATCTGGACAGGCACATAAGTCAAACACCTTAATTTCTGAAACAATGACAGCTTGGCCAGTTTTTATGTCTAATAGCTAAAACACGTGGGCCTCTCTTCAGCCCACAACAGACTGTCTGCCTTCCATGTGCTCACTAGAGCACTCCCTCTTGAATTACCTGCCCTATAGCTCTTAGCTATATATAGGGACACGCCAACCAGATGTGCTTGCCTAAGAAGTGCTGTCTCCAGGGAAGCAGGCCCTATCATCAGTGGAGTTTGGTTCCAGAATGACATGATCATATTCAAATAATGGCAGACACTTCTGTCCTGGTTCCCTATAACCTCATCTGTCCTTCTCATGTACCTCATGCTCTCTCCTGTTCACCTCCTTTGTGTACCCCTTTTGTGAGTGCATTCACTGCTGATGGAAATGTCTAATATACTTGTCAGGTTAAGTTCTCCTGGTATCTTTCATGGAGGAAGTTACCAACATCCCACCTTTAAGATTTTCTCACTCTTTTCCTCTAACCAGTAGGACAAACAGGATTGTCCCTTTATACTCAGGCCTCCTATGGAGTCTTGTTTGGTCTTCATTTTGTGTGTGAATTTGCCAACCTCTATCCCCAAGTAGATTATACATTCTCTGAGGGAAGTAACTGTCTTTTGTTTCTCTCGTGTCCCTCTCAGTCTAACAAAAACATAATAGGGGCTCAATAAGTACCGTTTCTTCATTCGTGAAACTAGGAAATACTATTCAAATGGACTATACTGTTTCTGGATTCCAGTGTACTCTTTTTTTCTTCTCGGAAATGAAATTTTACTCTGAGGTTGTATTGTACTCTGCCAGAAGTAAAACTGTACTCTGTGGTTCTGTGCTTTGAGCTACAATCAGATATTCTAATTGTAGTGGCTTAAGGGATCTACGCTTCTCACTGTAGCTGAGAGAGTGGCTGAAAAGTCTGATCTACTGCATTCAGTAGGCGCTGCTATCACCAAAGGAGCAGTCCAAAGCCCTTTGCCTCTGTACCTTGGCTCTCTTTCTAACCCAAATTCTGTTGTAGGATGGTCGTACTGCTTCTGCTAATTTTCACTTAACCTCTCCATGCCTCCCTGTTTTCTTCAAAAAAGCCCATCAATATCGACCTGCCTTCCAGGGATGTTTTGAGGACATAATGCTGATAAGAAAACATTCTCTATGAGAGAATATTGATGGCAGTTGTTTTTTAGCCACAGAAAGAGAGGGCACTCAGCAGTAATTGGGGGCCATGTTTAGCCACCCAACCACCCATTATCGTTAGTACTCAGATTGATTCTAATGCATCATAATAATGCAGCTTGTAATCCACATGTAGGGGGGTAATTTATTGTCAGGTGGTGATTGTTAGTAATAACAAGCTGTTTGAACATATTCAGAACATAGTTGTACACATTTCTTGTTTTTCTTTCTTCCTTTGTTTGCCTATCCTATTTTCTCCTTTTACACTGCATATTATAGTATTGTTTTTATTCTTTAAGTAAGCTTAGTGTCTCAATGAACAGCTAGAATACAGGAGACTGATTTGGAAAAGCAGTTTAAGTAGGCAAGTCCAATTTAAGAATCGTGGTGGATTTTATCACTTAGCTTTATTAATGGGCCTCATTCCCGCTGTATCACATTTCTTTCCCCAACACATTTGTATAAAAGCCCTTGCCTCTCCCATTAACCCCTTTGGCTGGTGTTAACTCATTCCTGGGCATTTGTTGCCATAGCTGCAGCCACCCCTCAGCTGGAACCCTCGTGCTAGCCCCTGCAGAGGCCATGAGGGGCTGGCCTGCTTATTCCAGGCGTCAGCTGTTAGGCGGAGGCCAAGAGCCTTGCAACCTCAGAGGTCAAACAGCCTGTCCCATGCGTTTAAGCCCTGTCTTTTTTTAATTTTTTTTTTTTTTTGGTAGCAGCAGATGGGTATGTGGCTGTCCAGCCTCTAGGCTGGGAAACATGTGTGGGAATATTACCAGCACTCTTCCTCCCTCACCCCCTCCTGGGCACCCAAGCAGGTAGCCTAGCACCATATTCAAAAAGATGATCGATATTTCCCCTCTGTTGTTTGAATCTCTTCCTTCAACACCTGCGGCAGCTGTGGGGAATTGTGCACAACTTGCGTCTGTTCACTGAAATAATTGCCAACAGTTTTATGGAGCGTCTCGTGTGTGCTTTTGCCCATTTACAGATTTGATTATATCGTTTGTAGAATGGAAACGTGGCTTTCCACTGCTTACTCTCATTCTTGTAGATCTTCAAGGAGAGACCCTTTTAAAAACAAAATGGAAATGACATGCAAATGGTTATGTTAATATCACACAGGCAAAAGTCAGGGCCTTCAGAAGGCTCCTCAGGTGCAAACTGATCATGGCTGAGTCACCAGCTTGCACCGTCCTAGGAGAAATAACCAGGAAGAGAAAATGTTAGATGCCTGCAATGTGTGACTACTTTCTGCCCTAGGCTTCAGCACTGACGTAGGCCAGAGCAAACACAACTCTCACACATGCAGATTGGGCAGGTTCAGTGGGATTTGAGGAAGATGTTCAAAGGTGGAAAGTTTCCACATAGACCAGTGGATTCGCTCCAGACTTTAGAAATTCATAACCATCTAGTCCTTTACCTTGACTTTAACAGCACTGATATCATAGCGTCAACAACAGCAGCAGAGCCACAGCACCATTAACAGCTAACATTTATGGAGTATCCTATACCTTTCAAAATACTTTTACAATAAATATCTCTTGTTTAACCATCTCACCAACCCTGTAAGATCAGTATTATTGCTGTCTGTGTTTTTGAGATGAGGGAACCAAGGCTCAGAAACATTAAGTGACTTGCCCAAAGTCACATAGCTGGCAAATAACATAGCCTTCTGACTCCAAAACCCTGAGGTACCCCTCTTAGGCAATACACACAGCCCTGTCACCCTGCTCGCTAGCCCACTGCCACCACCATGTCCCCAGATCTCTGGGTAAACAAATTAAGACCCATGCAGGGATTTGCTTGAGAAACAAAAGGAAAGTAGCCTTGTTACAAAAGAATTACTGACTTTCCATATGGGTTCACTACTAAATGATACCTTTGACACTCATGTTTGTTCATAGATTGCCAACTAGTGGGCAAGATGGAGGTGGGTGGGGGAAGCCAGGGAGAGGGGAATATGAAGGAGAACACCACAAATTAAAGCTCCTGGCAACTGAAGAATCCTTCCGAAATTCAGATAAAACATTTCTGAAGAGACAGAGTCATTATACATAGTACTACTATAAAGATAAGCAACGAATAATTAACACAAAATTCAGAATAGTAGTTATCTCTGAGGCAAGATGGAAGGAATTATGGGAGGGGCACACGGTGGCCTTTAAGGTAATAGTTATATTCTTTTTCTTCAACTGCATGTCGGATATACAATTTTCATTGCACCATAGTTTTTTATACTTCACACTTGTCTCTTATACATTCCTCTTTGTACCTACTCAATATTTAATTTTTAAAAAATAGAAGAAAGTGTGAGTCAGTGGAAAAATAGGATTTGATATACAGAAATCAACTTTACGTTTTTAAAGAACACTGCTCTTGAAAGCTAGGTGCACTTTGATAAAATCCTTAGCCAGCTTGCTCTGACAGTGTCTTCCAGCGACATACCAGTTCGCTTCTCAAGAAGGTGTGATTTATGAGGAGGGCATGCTTTCCCAGAATTTTGCTAGGGTCGTTGAGCATTTCAGCTGCCTTGCCCCTCCCTCCTCATCCCCTCCTTTTTGACAGTGAACGTCTAGCTTCTGGAAGAGGAAAGAACAGTGGCATGGTCATTTGGGAATTTGAAGTTACGTGCTTGAACAGTAACTGTGGATTTATGGGTTGTTACCCAAAGACATATTATCTTTAGGCTTTCCTTGGTGTTGGACCTGACAGAGAATGCAGTCAACGAGTGGGCTTGTGTATTTATTTTCATCACTGGTTGGTTTCTCTCTGGCCAGTCTGGGCATGCTGTAAGCACAGGCTGACAGGAATTATAGCTTTTCTTCCATGTGGAAATAAGTGGATAAGCAAATACTCTCAGCCTGATTTTGTTTCCAATTCATTATTTACAGGGAATTCACCCTTTGTAATCATTTTCAAATCAAATTTGCTCTACCAATCCCTGTGAGGTTTGCTCTGGAGATCATCACCAATGTAGACGTCTTTTATTTTTTAACCTCTTATGTCTCCTCCATGTTAATGCCAATTAAAATAAAAAGAAACACAAATGGATTAAAGGTGATGTCACTAGTGGCCTAGAGATTCACTCAGGAAGAAAATTTAAGTTACAGCAGAAATGGATAAAAGGAAAGAAAGTCAATAACTCACATGTGTTTGCTATTCGGACTACTATTGCTGTATTAAAATATTCAGGAGAACTATTGAATTAAATGGGGAAAAATACATCATATACAAGATAGATTCCAGGAAAGGCACTACTGTTAACACTGTTCCAGAATCACAAACTGTTGACCACATCACCTTCATATGGATTATTCCTGGAGTAGGCTGACACATACAGTGGGTGTCCCCTGCTCAGCTGTCACAGAGGTCACAGCCATGACCTCCCTTTCTAACCTCCCTTTGTCTTACTGGAAAGCTTGCCATGAAGAGCAACCTCTTCTCCTGCCTACCACATTGCCTCCCATCCTGGTCATGGATAATCGAGACGTACTACTAAGTTATTCTGGTTTTCCTTCACCGCAGATGGGGTGATCACAAAAGGAGCCTGGATGCAATGCCATCCATGCTTTTGGAGAAAAAAGCAAGTGGGTTTTGGCGGCAGGTCTGATGGGTTTGTGGTATGTATATACAGTGGGGCAGGAGGGTAACACCAGAAAATCTTTTGAGGATTTTCTTACCAGTACCACTTTTAGAAAATGCATCGATCAGATGAGAGGCATATAAATTAGTCCTGCTGTTCTTTCTAGCAGTGCTCTTGGTAAAGAATTGGTTAAAGAGAAGCCATCTTATTCTTTTTTGTTTAAATGTATTCCCCGCTGTTACTAACGGCTGGTTCCTATACTGGTACTTACCTGCCCTTTTCACCTGAAGTAACCATAACACTACCCTCACTCCTCACCCACGATGACCGCTGTTTTCCATAAGGTATCAGAGGTAATGCCCACTATGGTTAATATATTAATAATAATTACTAGTATTCTACTTACTAAGCTAGGCATTGCAGTGGGTCTTTTTTTTTCACATATTTTCTCCTTTAATCCTTACCACAACCCAATGAGATAAGTACTTGTTATTATCCTCATTTTTCAGACGTGGAAAATGAAGAACAGAGACACTAAGTCACTTTCTTAGCATCACACAGATAATAAGTTGCGGGCCAAGATTAGAACTTGGATCTAATCCAAAGAGCATGATCCTAACTACTGTTACAACCCCATTTTTTCTTCATTCAAGATCACACAGCATTAAGGGTTGAGAGTTTGTTATTCTTAGTCTGGCCAAAGGCATGATGGGGGTTATTGGAAGTGTGTTGCAGTTTTCAAGAAAACCTCAATCATTTTGAAACATGAACGGTAGTGGGGACGATGTGAAGTTCTGTATAGTAAAGTCTATTGTTTTCTGATTATTTGTCAAATTGAGGTGGAGTTTGAAAATTCAAGTTAGGCTGCCTGTAGAGGTGAGGCAGCTAGAAAGGGGCCAGGGCTGCTGGCCCAAAGCAGAGCCATTAGTCACTGCCTCCTGCGGCTGTATGTGTATATATAGCCTTGCCCTTGGTATTTGAGGATGACTCTGCTGAGGCAGCTAGTTCTCAAGCCAAAGTTCCCATTATCAGTAGGATTTAACACTTGACTTGTTTATAGTGGTCATGGCCAGTGTCCTACCCGCCCCCAACTTAGACCATGGCCTTGCAGCCAGTGACTTGCAAAGCAAGTCAACAACATAGGCTAATACCCATCCTCTCAGAGTCCAACAAACTGGAGAACGCAAATTGACTCCAGTTTTTTAACATTTTACTTTTAGGAGCGAGGAATAATAAGTAAACTGATATGGAAAATATTCTCCACTCACACCCATCCCCCCAAAGAAGAACAATTTCTATTCTAGGTTTTAGACTTAGCACAAATACAACCTTATCTCCGACACTTTTAAGATATCCACAGTACCGTAATTGACTTATATTTCAAAACTCACTTTAAAATAACCTCCTCCAGCTTAACATCACTTCCTCTATGCTCCCCTCCCTCCTCCACCACCACCTCTCATCCTAGCAAAGTGGCTACCTCCCCTTTCTTCATATCTGTTTAGCCATTATCAAACAATAATTTTGTTTTTGCGTTTGTCTCTCCCATTAGTTTATGAACCCTTCAAAGGGCAGGGAAACATGGATTTTTCACCTTGGTACCATCAAGCACTGCGTGGATTTAACATGTTTGTTAAATTAATATTCAGAATGTATCCTGAAGCCCTGCCATAACCTCACTCAAAGATTCAGGTACGCCTAGCACATATTGACCACCTGTGTTGTTTTTACCACAACCCTGGGAAAGGGGTGGTACCATTCTTATTTATAGATGAGAAAACAAACTCTGTGTTTCCCAAATTTGTAGTGGGCGTAAGAGTTATCTAGGGTGCTTGTTCAACAGGCAGATTTCCCAGCGCCACCCAGATGAAAACCTCAACCAGGCACCCTGGAACTTGGCTATTTAGCAAGTGCTGCCGGTGATTCTGATGCACATGGTTGGAATGCACTTGGACAAACACGGGTGTAAGTGATTGCTGTACTGCGAGTAAATAGTGGAGCCAGAGTTCAAACTCAGCCCTCCTAGTTCCAGATCTAGTCCATGCTATATTTATCTTTGTTGTACTCTTATCTCCTATGGCAAGGAAGTGGACTGAAACATGTTGGGAAGATTTTCAGCAACAAGGGCTAAAGCGAAACGGCTTGTAGATTACCCCCAGGGCTGTTTACTTTTTGTTCCTCCAAGAGATCTTACCAGACTTCAACAGCATAGCAGCAGGGTTGCCAAATCACCTCTTATGCAACTTACCTCAGAAAAGCATTGACCACAGAGCTTTGGGAACTTTCAGAGTTTATGCTTCTAATTTGTTCTTTCTCCATTCCCCCCTCCACCACCGACCATGCCATTAACCTAAAGAGCATGATCAGTACCTGAAATGCAATTAGTTGATTTGTTAAATGTTAAGATTTATAGTTGAAAACCAGTACCTACAATATTTGGGACCTGACAGTAATATTAATGTGTCTGTTTCAAAACCAGGAAAAGAAATGTGAAGCTTCACAGGCAATTAGTGGAGATGTAGCTATATGTAGCGATATATGGTAGTATTTTTTGTGGCCCAATTATTCTTTTGGTGCTTTTTAAAAATATTAATTAATTTATTTATTTATTTGGGCTGCACTGGGTCTTAGTTGCAGCACACAGGATCTTCATTGCGGCATGTGGGATCTTTAGTTGAGGCATGTGGACTGTTAGTTGCGGCATGCAGGTTTCTTAGTTGCAGCACGTGGGCTTCTTAGTTGTGGCACACAGCCTTCTTAGTTGCAGCATGCAGACTCAGTTGCAGCATGCAGGTTTCTTAGTTGTGGCATGCGGACTCTTAGTTGCAGCATGCGGGCATCTTAGCTGTGGCATGCGGACTCTTAGTTGTGGCATGCGGGCTTCTTAGTTACAGCATGTGGACTTCTCAGTTGCAGTATGTGGACTTCTCAGTTGCGGCATGCATGCAGGATCTAGTTCCCCAACCAGGGATCGAACCTGGGTCCCCTGCATTGGGAGCATGGAGTCTTACCCCCTGAACCACCAGGGAAATCCCTGGTGTTCTTTATCTAAATGTTAGGTAAGGAAATATGGAATGAATGTGATGACGCAATCCTAAAGACTGAGACTAATGGCCACAGTCAACCATTCACCCTAGACCTGAGTAATATGAGTTCACTGGTATCTCAGAAGCCCAAGAAACCAGGAGTGAGAAATTATGGACCTTAGTGTGGAAAAGCCCAAGAGAGCCTCTCTAGTACAGCTAGTCACTGCTCTTACTGACTGAGGAAGCCCTCCAAGGTTCCCATGGTGGAGCCTGCTGGTTTTCCAAGACCCCTACATCTGACTTCAACCTATTGTCCTGGCTCACATTCAGCGAATAACCTTGAAGTGACAAGCACTATCTCTGAGGTTCCTCAACTCACTCGTGCCAGCCCATCCTGAAATAACAAAGGAGGTCCCTGGCTCCAGCTTAAGGAAGTGGGAGGAGAGACCCTCACATGGCAGCTGGATGGTTTCTTTCTTAAACAGAAAAAAAAAAAAGGAAGAGAAAGATAAAAGAAGTGGGGTTAGGGCTTCCCTGGTGGCGCAGTGGTTGGGAGTCCGCCTGCCGATGCGGGGGGTGTGGGTTCGTGCCCCGGTCCAGGGGAATCCCGCGTGCTGCGGAGCGGCTGGGCCCGTGGGCCGTGGCCGCTGGGCCTGCACGTCCGGAGCCTGTGCTCCGCAACGGGAGAGGCCGCAGCAGTGGGAGGCCCGCGTACCGCAAAAAAAAAAAAAAAAAAAGGTGGGGTTAAATCATGACTGAGTACATGCTCTGTGTCTCAGGTTCTGCGTTCTTTATACTGTAGTGACAGGATATAGCTCAGTGGCTAAAAGTGTGGGCTCTGGAGCCATACTGCCTGAATCTGAATTTCACCTCCAGCATCAACTCCACCTGTGACCCTGGGCAACTTCCTAACTTCTTTGTGTTCCATTTTCTTTATCTGTAAATTGGACCTAATGATAAATCTTACCTATCTCATGGTGTTATGTGGATTAGATTAAATAATAATATAAAGGCTTGAAACAGTGTTTGGCACATAATAAGCATTTAATCAATATTAGGGATCAACATTATTATCATTAGCTTAGCACATGAAAGATAGGTATCATTATCTCTAACTTCAGGTGAATAAATGTGCTAAAGAGTTTTCAGAACTTGCCTAAAATCACACAGCTTGTAAATAATAGAGCCAAGACTTGATCTGAGATCTGTCTGGCCCCAAGCTCTGTACTCCTCCCGCTGTACCCTGTTCCCTTCATAAATGTAGGGTATATGCAGTGAGTTCCTTGAAGAGATGTATGCCAAAACTTTTGGCCTTCTTCTTCCTCACTACACCCCCACTGCAACTGCCATCTGGAGGGCTGGCTTGGTGCCCTGGCTTCTTATACACCTAGTTTAAAACCTTGAACATTCTTATAACTGCTCCAATATGGAGGTGGCTCTCTCCAAGACCCCTTAGCTTATAGACTAGAACAGTGGGTCTTCCAGCATGAGGGTTAGTTTGTGAAAGCACCCTCTAACCTGAGGGTCTCATCTGCATACCTTAAGGATCAAGCTACTCTTTCCCACCCCCAACCCCCCCACACTCACAGCTCATGTGAGAATAATTACCTACTATATGGGCTAGCATAAAAACCTTTCCCTTTCCCTTTTATTTTTTCTTTACCCTCTCCTTCCCTCTACCTCCCCAAGGAAGAATATATTATGGCATCCTGATCCCCTTGAGTGGCTCTTTGATTCACCCTCGCTTGCCTGATAGCGTCATCTCTCTCAAGCCTCCTGGGAGCCTTGTCTTAAAGCCCCCGTCAATTCTCTCACCCTGCATAGCCATGATGCAAGCTGTGGCGTCATTGCTGGTGATGTCTGTGATCAAAGAGAGAGGTGCCCAGGGCTTCAGTGCCTTGCTCACAAGCAATGATAGATTGTTAATTCTCAAAGAAAATGAAGAGGGATTCAAAATAACACCTACAACGCACAATGTTACTTCCTGAGCAATACATACCAAACAGGAGATAAACCCTTGAGCCCTAGGCTTAACATAGACCCAAAACATGAGTTATCCTGCTGTTTCCTTCCCCTTAGCCAGAGAACAGAAAATACAATGTTACTGAGTTCTAGGACACCCCATCCTGGCCTTGTGCCCTAATCTTCCACAACATATACTTCTTGTATGTCTACTGTATGCAAGTTCCTGTGTGATATGCTGGAGATGGGGTTTTCTTCTGTGTTCCACACAAACATCTTCTACACTTCTCTCTTTTCCTTTGTCATGGTATTCCTAGTGCTATTTCCAGGGCCACTCTCAAAACAGTACCCCATCAGCCTTCCACAGCACCTGGATTCCTCACCATATGGACATGTGGTGGACAGGAAGGAAGTGTAAAGAAACCAGGAGTATAAGGCACCCTCCAGTAAGAACATATGAAAGTTGCTACAATAGAGCTGGGTTTCTTAAACTTGGCACTATTGGCATTGGGGGTCAGATAATTGTTTGGGGTGGGGGGCTGTCCTGTACATTGTAGGGTGTTTAGCAGTATCCCTGAACTCTATCCACCAGATGTCAGTAGCACCTCCCCACTCCCAATTGTGACAACCAAAGGTGTTTTCCAATATTGCCAAATGTCCCTGGGAGGGAAGGTAAACTCAGCCCCCATTAAGAACCACTGCAATACAGGACATGGGGAGCACCCATCTGTAATGATGAGCTCTATAGCCCTCCCAGCTCAAATATTCTATAACCTTGTGACTCCTTTAGTCTTCTTTAGGACAGTGGTTAAGAGAATGAACTGTGGAGCCAGACTGCCTGGGTTTGAATCCCAGCTCCACTGTGAGCTAATGTATGACCATGGACAGGTTGCTTAACCTCTCTGTTCCTGCTACCTCATCAGTAAAATGAGGATAATGAAAGGTCCTACTTCACAGGGTTGTGACTTTTTAATTAATGTACATAAAGTGTCTAGGAGAATGCCTGGCACATAATAAGAATTAAAGAAGTGTTAACTATTATTAGTCTTGTTATAATTACTATGATTAATACTATCATTCACCATTTATCTAAGTCCTAGTACGTTCCAGAGTTCTGATGTCTCACCCAGGTTTGAACCACTATTTTCCTTCTGCAGAAATGACTAGAGAGCTAAATCCACGGTTCAGGACCACACAATGCCAAGAATTTTTAAATAGCTATAGGTCTATGAAATAGGCATTGCAGGTAAGCCCCACTTTGTATAATTACTGAGTTCTTACAGAGTTCACTTATTTAAAAGCCAACTTATTGGCACATACTTTGAGCTAGTCACTGTAGAATACACAAAAGTAAATGAGGTTTATATCCCCTGCCCTCAAGGTGCTAACAAATATAGAGGCTACATGCACATTTATTTTACTAAATTTAATAACCTTACATTCTCAAAGTAATTCCAGTCACTTCCTTCTTACCTATAAAGATTATTTTTCTGTGATGAAAATTATCTCCCCATCTCCAGATTTATCTTTCTTAAAGTTAGTGTTTCCGTAATCGTGATTCTCTTATATTAGCATCTTCAGATTATAATACCCCAAGTTATCACCATGTTATCTTCTTCTGTCTCTCTCTCCATTTAAAATATTCATAAGAAACGCACTAAAAATATTTTATCTTAATACAACAACAGAATAGTATCCCATTCTAAATAGCTTGGCATCTGCTTCTGGGAAGAACAATGTCTGTGCAAGACTCCCTTATATATACTCATAAATTTCCTTATTAATTTGTTTAAAATTGTTTGCTGAACATCTTCTCTATGTCAGACACAGTTTCTACGCACTAGGAATAACAGGAGGAGTAAGAGACTGCAAAGTCTAGGAGGAGAGACAACCACCGAAAAAGGTGATAAAAATATAATGTAGTAAGAGCTGCAATAGTAATGTTTTTTTTCTATTTTGTTTTCAAACATCTTTATTGGAGTATAATTGCTTTACAATGGTGTGTTAGCTTCTGCTGTAGAACAAAGAGAATCACCTATACATATACATACATCACCATATCTCCTCCCTCTTGCGTCTCCCTCCCACCCTCCCTATCCTACCGCTCTAGGTGGACACAAAGCACCGAGCTGATCTCCCACTGCTATGCGGCTGCTTCCCACTAGCTATCTGTTTTTACATTTGGTAGTGTATATATGTCCATGTCACTCTCTCACTTTGTGCCAGCTTACCCTCCCCGCCCCTCCCCAAGTTCTCAAGTCCATTCTCTACATCTTCTTCTTTATTCCTATCCTGCCCCTAGGTTCTTCAGAACCTTTTTTTAAGATTCCATATGTATGTGTTAGCATATGGTATTTGTTTTCCTCTTTCTGACTTACTTCACTCTGTATAACAGTCTCTAGGTCCACCCACCTCATTACAAATAACTCAGTTTCATTTCTTTTTAGGGCTGAGTAATATTCCATTGTATATATGTGCCACAACTTCTTTATCCATTCATCTGTCAATGGACACTTAGATTGCTTCCATATCCTGGCTATTGTAAATACAGCTGCAATGAACATTGTGGTACATGACTCTTTTTGAGTTATAGTTTTCTCAGGGTATATGCCCAGTAGTGGGGTGGCTGGGTTGTATGGTAGTTCTATTTTTAGATTTTTGAGGAAGCTCCATACTGTTCTCCGTAGTGGCTGTATCAATTTACATTCCCACCAACAGTGCACAACGGTTCCCTTTTCTCCACACCCTCTCCAGCATTTATTGATTGTAGATTTTTTAAACATCTTTATTGGAGTATAATTGCTTTACAATGGTGTGTTAGTTTCTGCTTTATAACGAAGTGAATCAGTTACACATATATGTATGTTCCCATATGTCTTCCCTCTTGCATTTCCCTACCTGCCACCCTCCCCATCCCACCCCTCTAGGTGGTCACAAAGCACCGAGCTGATCTCCCTGTGCTATGAGGCTGCTTCCCACTAGCTATCTATTTTACGTTTGGTACTGTATATATGTCCATGCCACTCTCTCACTTTGTCACAGCTTACCCTTCCCCTCCCCACATCCTAAAGTCCATTCTCTAGTAGGTCTGTGTCTTTATTCCCGTCTTGCCACTAGGTTATTCATGACCTTTTTTTTTCTTAGATTCCATATATATGTGTTAGCATACAGTATTTGTTTTTCTCTTTCTGACTTATTTCACTCTGTATGACAGACTCTAGGTCCATCCACCTCACCACAAATAACTCGATTTCGTTTCTTTTTATGGCTGAGTAATAGTCCATTGTATATATGTGCCACATCTTCTTTATCCATTCATCCGATGATGGACACTTAGGTTATTTCCATGTCCTGGCTATTGTAAATAGAGCTGCAATGAACATTTTGGTACATGACTCTTTTTGAATTATGGTTTTCTCAGGGTATATGCCCAGTAGTGGGATTGCTGGGTCGTATGGCAGTTCTATTTGTAGTTTTTTAAGGAACCTCCATACTGTTCTCCATAGTGGCTGTATCAATTTACATTCCCACCAGCAGTGCAAGAGTGTTCCCTTTTCTCCACACCCTCTCCAGCATTTATTGTTTGTAGATTTTTTGATGATGGCCATTCTGACCGGTGTGAGGTGATATCTCATTGAAGTTTTGATTTGCATTTCTCTAATGATTAGTGATGTTGAGCATTCTTCCATGTGTTTGTTGACAATCTGTATATCTTCTTTGGAGAAATGTCTATTTAGGTCTCCTGACCATTTTTGGATTGGGTTGTTAGTTTTTTTGACATTGAGCTGCATGAGCTGCTTGTAAATTTTGGAGATTAATCCTTCGTCAGTTGCTTCATTTGCAAATATTTTCTCCCATTGTGAGAGTTGTCTTTTCATCTTGTTTATGGTTTCCTTTGCTGTGCAAAGGCTTTTAAGTTTCATTAGGTCCCATTTCTTTATTTTTGTTTTTATTTCCATTCCTCTAGGAGGTGGGTCAAAAAGCATCTTCCTGTGATTTATGTCATAGAGTGTTCTGCCTATGCTTTCCTCTAAGAGTTTATAGTGTCTGGCCTTACATTTAGGTGCATTTTGAGTTTATTTTTGTGTATAGTGTTAGGGAGTGTTCTAATTTCATTCTTTTACATATAGCTGTCCAGTTTTCCCAGCACCACTTATTGAAGAGGCTATCTTTTCTCCATTGTATACTCTTGCCTCCTTTATCAAAGTTAAGGTGACCATATGTGCATGGGTTTATCCCTGGGCTTTCTATCTTTTTCCATTGATCTATATTTCTGTTTCTGTGCCTGTACCATGTGTCTTGATTACTGTAACTTTGTAGTATAGTCTAAAGGCAGGGAGCCTGATTCCTCCAGCTCTGTTTTTCTTTGTCAATATTGCTTTGGCTATTCAGCGTCTTTTGTGTTTCCATGCAAATTGTGAAATTTTTTGTTCTCGTTCTGTGAAAAATGCCATTGGTAGTTTGATAGGGATTGCACTGAATCTGTAGATTGCTTTGGGTAGTAGAGTCATTTTCACAATGTTGATTCTTCCAGTCCAAGAACATGGTATATCTCTCCATCTGTTTGTATCATCTCTAATTTCTTTCATCAGTGTCTTAAAGTTTTCTGCATACAGGTCTTTTGTTTCCTTAGGTAGGTTTATTCCTAGGTATTTTATTCTTTTTGTTGCAATTGTAAATGGGAGTGTTTCCTTAATTTCTCTTTCACATATTTCATCCTTAGTGAATAGGAATGCAAGAGATTTCTGTGCATTAATTTTGTATCCTGCTACTTTACCAAATTCATTGATTAGCTCTAGTAGTTTTCTGGTAGCATCCTTAGGATTCTCTATGTATAGCATCATGTCAACTGCAAACAGTGACAGCTTTACTTCTTCTTTTCCGATTTGGATTCCTTTTATTTATTTTTCTTCTCTGATTGCTGGAGCTAAAACTTCCCAAACTCTGTTGAATAATAGTGGTGAGAGTGGACACCTTGTCTTTTTCCTGGTCTTAGTGGAAATGGTTTCAGTTTTTCACCAATGAGAATGATGTTGGCTATGGGTTTGTCATATATGGCCTTTGCTATTTTGGGGTAAGTTCCCTCTATGCCTACTTCTGGAGGGTTTTTATCATAAATGGGTGTTGAATTTTGTCGAAAGTGTTTTCTTCATCTATTTAGATGATCATATGGTTTTTATCATTAAATTTGTTAATATGGTGTGTCACATTGACTGATTGTGTATATTGAAGAATCCTTGCATTCCTGGGATAAACCCCAGTTGATCATGGTGTATGATCCTTTTAATGTGCTGTTGGATTCTGTTTCCTAGTATTTTGTTGAGGATTTTTGCTTCTATGTTCATCAGTGATATTGGCCTGTAGTTTTCTTTCTTTGTGACATCTTTGTCTGGTTTTAGTATCAGGGTGATGGTGGCCTCATAGAATGAGTTTGCAAGTGTTCCTCTCTCTGCTATCTTTTGGAAGAGTTTGAGAAGGATAGGTGTTAGCTCTTCTCTAAATGTTTGATAGAATTCGCCTGTGAAGCCATCTGGTCCTGGGCTTTTGTTTGTTGGAAGATTTTTAATCACAGTCTCAATTTCAGTGCTTGTCATTGGTCTGTTTATATTTTCATTTTCTTCCTGGTTCGGTCTTAGAAGGTTGTGCTTTTCTAAGAATGTGTCCATTCCTTCCACGTTGTCCATTTTATTGGCATAGAGGTGCTTGTAGTAATCTCTCATGATCCTTTGTATTTCTGCAGTGTCAGTTGTTACTTCTTTTTCCTTTCTAATTCTATTGATTTCAGTCTTCTCCCTTTTTCTGTTGATGAGTCTGGCTAATGGTTTTATCAATTTTGTTTACCTTGTCAAAGAAGCAGCTTTTAGTTTTATAGATCTTTGCTATCATTTCCTTCATTTCTTTTTCATTTATTTCTGATCTGATCTGATCTTTATGATTTCTTTCCTTCTGCTAACTTTGGGGTTTTTTTGTTTTTCTTTCTCTAATTGCTTTAACTGTAAGGTTAGGTTGTTTATTTGAGATATTTCTTGTTTCTTGACGTAGGATTGTATTGCTGTAAACTTCCCTGTTAGAATTCCTTTTGCTGCATCCCATAGGTTTTGGGTCATCATGTTTTCATTGTCATTTGTTTCTATGTATTGTTTGATTTCCTCTTTGATTTCTTCAGTGATCATTTCGTTATTAAGTAGTGTATTGTTTAGCCTCCATTTGTTTGTATTTTTTACAGGTTTCTTCCTATATTTGTTGTCTAGTCTCACAGCATTGTGGTTGGAAAAGATACTTGATACGATTTCAATTTTCTTAAATTTTCCAAGGCTTGATTTGTGACCCAAGATATGGTCTATCCTGGAGAATGTTCCATGAGCACTTGAGAAGAAAGTGTATTCTGTTATTTTTGGATGGAATGTCCTATAAATATCAATTAAGTCCATCTTGTGTAACATATCATTTAAAGTTTGTGTTTCCTTATTTATTTTCATTTTGGATGACCTGTCCATTGGTGAAAGTGGGTTGTTAAAGTCCCCTACTATGAATGTGTTACTGTCAATTTCCCCTTTTATGGCTGTTAGTATTTGCCTTATGTATTGAGGTGCTCCTATGTTGGGTGCATAAATATTTACAATTGTTACATCTTCTTCTTGGGTCAATCCTTTGATTATTATGTAATGTCCTTCTTTGTCTCTTGTAATAGTCTTTATTTTAAGGTCTTTTTTGTCTTATATGAGAAGTGCTACTCCAGCTTTCTTTTGATTTCCATTTGCGTGGAATATGTTTTTCCATCCCCTCACTTTCTGTCTGTATGTGTCCGTAGGTCTGAAGTGGGTCTCTTGTAAATAGGATAGTAATATTTTTAATGAGCTAATGGAACACTGTAAATAAAGGGTCTCTTTGGGAGGAAATTTAGTGTGATGCATAAGACTGTGGGCATTGGCATCAGAGCTGTCTGGGTTTGTATTCCTGTTCTACCTCTTATTAGCTGTGTGATGTTGAGCTGATTACTTAAACTCTCTGTGCCTCAGTTTCATTATTTGTATAATGTAGTGCAATAATTCATATATATGCTGTGTCTGTCTGTAGACTTTGAGCCCTTCATGGCCAGGACTACTTCATCATCATCTTAACTATTACCATGTTATTATTCCCACTTACCAAGTGCTCAATATGACCCAGAACCCATGCTAAATTCTTTACCCACATTATCTAATTTAATCTTCAACAAACTTTTAAGGTAGATACTATCATTTTCCTAATTTTCTAGCTTGACATTTTTCTCATCAAACCCAGTTCTTTATTCAGAGCACTTATCATAATGTGTAATTATTTTATATTCATTTGTATTTTAATATCTCCCTCCTGCACTATGGTGTTAGCTTCATATGACCGAGGATGAGGCCAGTTTGACTCACAACAGTGTTGTCTTCAATATCTAGAATGATGCATGACACATAGAAAATGTTCAATGAACTTACACTAAATATGAAAGGAAGGCTGGAAGGCAGGCTGGCAAATAGAAGAGAAAAGAAAAGAGCAAAATAATGATCACATTACAGTTACTAAGTAGTAGAGCTAGACTGTGGTACAGAGCCATCTGACTCCCAAACCCATACTCTTGATCACTAGGCAAGATTACTTCCTACTCTTGAGAGACTTTCAATAGATGTTGGTTGACAAAATCCTCTCCTCAACTTGTACAATACTGTGTAATAAAGTTATAGCAAGCATAAAAACCAATGGATGTAAAACTGAACAAAAGAAAGAAAATTATAGGGGAGTAAACTGTCAGAGAAGAAGAGTTTATGTCTTAATAAAATATATTTGGCAAGATGGCACGAACATACTGAACTTGTTTCAAAGGAAATAAGGGAAACATTTGAAATAATTAACTCCACTACAGGATGAGGTGTATCACAGAATCTGTGTGTGTGTGTGTGTGTGTGTGTGTGTGTGTGTGTGTGTGTGTGTGTGTGTGTATGTGTGTGTATTGTCTTCAAGATCAAATAACTTTGACAGTAATTGACTACTTAATCAGTGAAGCATAAACAGTGTAAAAATACACAGATGGCAGTAGTGATTTGATAGTTATGGGGTGATACCAGCTTAAAGTGGATTTCACTTTCCAATGTTTTATTTTTTTTTCATGCTAATGAACTCTTGTTCCAAAGTGCCATATCTTCAATCAGCTTACCTAGAGGGCACTCATTTAAAACCACTCTACAACTTGTGATGTCTAGAGGAGTTGCCACACAAGCAGAACGATAGAACCAGCATAGCAGGACATGATCTACAGACTTGGGTGAGGTATTTTGAATACCATTTGACAACCACTGGCACTTACCTTCTGAATATTCTGGGCTGCTGCCAGTGAGTATAGGACTCATGGGAAAATGAGCAATTTCTTCCTTTAGTGATGTAGGACTACTTTTATAAAACACCTAAAGAAATTGTTAGATGTGCATTTTTAGTCTGAAAAATGAATCAGGACTTAACTTTTCCACCATTAAGTGATAATTCGTAACAGATGTTTAGCACAGCATGTTTTGTTAGTACAGACCTTAAATCCAGATTGCTGCCAGAGATGATCATCTGGGATTTCTCTTTGAAAGTAAAACTTTACAAGCTTGCTTATATATATGACTGAGTCTATATGGGGAAAAGATTATAGCTAATAAAATCAAACTGAATTATTAGTTGGGTGCATCTATCCCTGGTTATAACTCTAAATAAATTTCTACATATAAATTCAGTTGTCCTGGAGAGTGAATCAGTTTAGCAATTATACCATCCCTTTTAAGATGGCATCCCAGTTTATCGTTCTGAAAAGGTATACAAATAATAAATGAGTGTCATTGCATAGATTGCTTATTGTGCCCAAAAT
Organism: Kogia breviceps; assembly: GCF_026419965.1. Taxonomy (NCBI): domain Eukaryota; kingdom Metazoa; phylum Chordata; class Mammalia; order Artiodactyla; family Physeteridae; genus Kogia; species Kogia breviceps. The sequence continues at coordinate 18,941,783 of NC_081330.1, forward strand.
CAATGTAAGTTGATTTTCTTTATTCATTCATTCAAATATTTCTTGAATACCTACTCCATACCAGACATTAAACTAAGAAATGGGGAAACAAAGATGCCTAAAACCCAGTCCCTGACCTAAAGGAGCATGTAGGCTAGCAGAAGAGAGACATGTATCCAATAACTGTAATTCAAGGCAGTCAATGGTAAATTTTCAGTTGTTCTTGCTTCCTGGAGTGCTTCTCAACCCTAATCCTCCATTCACCACCTAGAGGAAAATCCTATCCCTCCTTAAAGATTCACTTCAAATGATTCTTTGCCAGTGAAGGCTTCCCTGACTATTCCTCATCTCCTCCACCTCTCAACCCCAAACACATATGTCCAAACCCATTCCAGAAATTTCATTACTCCTTCTCTGTTCCCATAGCACTTAACTCGTAGTTTTGTTACAGTACTTATTATAATGATTTGTATTTAGTTGTCTATATGTCATGCCTCTCATTGTATTGTGAGTTCTTCCAGAACAGTAAATGAATTTTATTCATCTCTATATTCCTAGTCACTAGCACAGAATGTGGCATATACTAAGACTCAATAAAAGTTTGTTTTCGGGAGAAGTGAGAGAATAAACAAAGATGAAAATCATATTGTACATAAAATATGAGAACACATAGGAAGGAGTAATTAATTCCAGTGAGGTAGCTTCACAGACAAGATGGCATTTGAGACGACCCTTGAAAAATGAGTAGGACTTGACAGGTGGAGATGGGTGTTGGGGGAAGGGAGGGTGATGAGAAGGGCATTTAAAGCAGAACTCCTTAAGGATTTAAGAACCGAGTTCATTGTAGTGAAATGATGCTGTTAATTAGCATGTTCCTTATCTGTTCATTGTAAACAAGCCTAATAGGAACTCTACTTGCTAACATTTTAACAAGCACTGTGAATTAATATATAGTTTGAAAATAGTGGTACTATGTTATCCTTTAAAAAAACTGATAATTTAGATCATTCTCTCCCCCACCCCCACCAAATTAGTCCAGAGTTTGGCTAGGTACATTGTAAATTCTTAATCTTTGATCTCAAAATTCTTTATTGAGAATAATTCCTAATTCTCTTATATATTTCCCAGGCCTGCAGAGCCAGTGAGTAGCCAGACTGTTGCAAAAAATTATTTTTAGCATCGGGGACCAGTCCTTCTAAACCTAGCTGTTTCCTCTAAGAGTCATTCTCCAACCAGCAGAGAAATTCAAAGTGCATACTCAGTAACATCCTAAAGGTCCCTTCCAGCTATAACATTCTCTAAAACTTGTCTCCCTAGTTGGGGATTGGGAGTCAAGATGAACCTTATAATCACTATATAAACTCTTGACCCAAAGGATACCTGATGCCCCATGTTTGTTTTCTTGATAATATTTACAAGAGGCTATTTCTAGCCTTCTTGTATGCCTTCTCAGAGAGCACTGAAAACTGGGTGTGAGGACTAGAGCTCCTACAGATGGAGAAATCACCAGTTCTGAAATGTGACTTCTGACTGCAGTAACAAATGCTTAGGGCCATCAGTCACTCTGTGGGGGGGGGGGGGGGGATAGTTTATGGAGAGGAAGCATAGGCAGTTTCACAGTATAGCAGAATAATAAAAACTAATATTTCAGAAATAATGTTTTTGGCCATTTGCATTTTCTTGTAATGACCAATCAGTGACCAAAATAGCACTTGTATAAATAACCCAGCCAAGGATCATCCCTCATATTGCCAGGTTGGAAGGATGTGATGGACGGATGTTAGCAAGCTACTATTAGAATAGAGTTGCCTTTGGGGGTGTAATTGGCAGGAGTACATACTGGGAGGTAGGAGGAAAGCAATGGAAAGTTTCTTTTAATGGCTATCAGTAGTCGGAGGGAAATTTACCAAACTAAAAGACTTTTTGTGCTCAGATGACTTACGACTATATCTCTCCCAATTGTGCAATATATACATGCACATGCATGTATAACCTGCTTCAACGTCTTTGCTTATGTCATCCCTGCTCTGGAATGTCTTACCCCCTCTTCTTTACCTATTTAATAACTACCCAGAATTCAAGACATATGCTATAGAAATCTGGCCCATTCTTTCAAATCCTGTCTTCTCCACAAAGCCTCATTCCTTAAACTTCAATAACATTCCTAGTCTATACTCTTTGAGTCTTTCATTGTTTCCTAATTGTTTATTTGGAGATACTAAAGCATGGTGCCTAAAAGTACACATCCTGTGTGACCTTGGACTATATATGTAACCCTTCAAAGCCTCTCATCTATTAAATGGAGATATAAAGAGCCCCTATCTCATAGGGTTGTTTTGAAAGTTAAATGAAAATAATGCATGCCAAGAGCTTTACCTAGCATATGGTAAATGTTCAATAGTTAGTGGTAGTAATGGATGGAGGTTGTGAGAGTAGTGATAATAATCATCGTCATCACCATCATCATCGGTCTCTTCAATTAGATTGTATAACCTTTGAAGACAGGGACTATGTCTCCTATCTGCTTGTTCTCTGCTATCCTAACCCCCCGAATAGTCAATTGGTTAAACTGATGTTTGTTGATCATGTGTCCAACTCAATAGTACTGCCTCAAAGATATGAAATTCCATCAGGAATATAATTTTTCCTTTTCATTGCTACTATGGAAACCCTTGGATGTTTTTTCTTGGTTTGCATGCATGAGTAGTTTGGATGGAAGCTGCTGAAGTAATCATATGCAACTAGACTATGAGAAGAATGGGAAACATCTTAATCATCCCAAGCTCCTGTGGTGTGTACACTTGAAAAAAAAAACTCGGAAAACTAAAAAATTCTGATAAAAAAAAGCCAAAGAAGAACTAAATAAATAGATATTTCATGTTCACAGATAGGAAGACTCAATATTGTCAAGATGTCAATTTTTCCCAACTTGGTTCAATCAAAATCCAAGCAAGTTATTTTGTGGATTAAAAAAAAAAAAAAACGGATTCTAAACTTTATGGAGAGGCAAAAGACCCAGGATAGCCAACACAATATTGAAGGAGAAGAACAAAGTTTGAAGACTGATGCCTCCCAACTTGAAGACTTACTGTAAAGCTACAGTAATCAAGACAGTGTGGTACCGGTGAAAGAATAGACAAATAGATCAATGGAACAGAAGAGAGACCCACATAAATAGAGTCAACAGATCTTTGACGAAGGAGCAAAGGCAACACAATGGAGCAAAGATAGTCTCTTCAACAAATGTGCTGGAACAACTGGACATCCACATGCAAAAAATGAATCTAGACACAGATTTTATACCCATCAAAAAATTAGCTCAAAATGGATCATAGACCTAAATGTGAAATACAAAACTATAAAACTCCTAAAAGACAATGTAAGAGAAAACCTAGATGACTTTGGCTATGGCAATAACTTTTTAAATATAAAACCAAAGTTATGATCCATGAAAGAAATTATTGGTAAACTAGACTTCATTAAAATTAAAACAACTTTGTGAAAGACAATGTCAAGAGAATGAGAAGACAAGCCATAGACTTGAAGAAAATATTTACAAAATACACATCTGATAAAGGACTATTATCTAAAATACACAGAGAACTCTTAAAACTCAACAATAGTAAAACAAACAACCTGATTGAAAAATGGGCCAGTGACTAATAGACACCTCACCAAAGAAGATATATGGATGGTAAATAAGTGTATGAGAAGATGCTCCACATCATATGTCATCAGGGCAATGCAAATTAAAACAACAATGAAATACCACTACAAACCTATTAGAGTGACCAAAATCCAAAACACTGACAACACTAAATACTGATGAGGATGTGGATCAACAAGGGCTCTCATTTATTGGATGTGGGAATGCAAAATGGTACAGCCACTTTGGAAGACAGGTTGATGGCTTCTTACAAAACTAAATATGCCCTTACCATGCAATCCAGTGATTGCAGTCCTTGGTATTTACCCAGAGGAACTGAAAACTTATGTTCACACAAAACGTGCACAGAAATGTTTATAGCAGTTTTATTCATAATTGCCAAAACTTTGAAGTAACCACAATGTCCTTCAGTACATGAAAAGATAAAGTGTGGTATATCCAGACAATGGAATATTATGCAGCAAAAAAAGGAATGAGCTATGGAGCCATGAAAAGACATGGAGGAAACTTAAATGCATATGACTAAGTGAAAAAAGCCGATCTGAAAAGGCTACATACTGTATGATTCCAACTATATGACATTCTAGAAAAGGCAAAACTATGGAGACAGTAAAAGATCAGTGGTTGCTGGGGTTGGGGGAGGGGAGAAGGATGAATAAGTAGAGCACAAAGGAATTTTAGGGCAGTGAAAATACTCTGTATGATACTACAATTATGGATACATGTCACTATACATTTTTCAAAATCTGTAGAATGTGAAACACCAAAGTGAAGCCTAATGTAAACTACGGCTTTTCGATGATTATGATGCATCAGTGTAGGTTCATCAGTTGTAACAAATGAACCACTCTGGTGAGAGATGTTGACAATAGGGGAGGCTATGCATGTGGGGGGTGGGTGCGTATGTGAAATCTCTGTACTTTCCCCTCAATTTTGCTGTGAACCTAGAACTACTCTAAAAAATAGTTTTCATTGACTTTAAAACACGGAGGAAGGAAGGAAGGAAAGAAGGGAGGGAGGGAGGGAGGAAAGAAAGAAGGGAGGGAGAGAGGGAGGGGAGTGGGGTGAGAGAGAGAGGGAGAGAGAGAAAGAAAGAAACACTAAAATGCCATCTGGTAAAGGGCTTTCAAATTCTATAACTTCCTGCCAGTTCGAGCTGTATTGTTTTAACCCTTGTAAAGAGCTGAAATTAAGGCTGTGTCCACCACTTGTCCATCAGTCCATTTCTGTAAAGAGTTGCCAGAGTTTACATTGATAAGTGAACTACATACTGAAACCTTAATTTTTCTTTCTTTTTTTTTTTTTTGGCTGCATTGGGTCTTGGTTGCTAGATACTGAAACCTTAATACAACAAATTATTTTGCTTGTCATTTCTTCTTAGCTGATAATAGTAGAACTCTGAATGTGGATTCCACTGCAATGACACTACCTATGTCTGATCCAACTGCATGGGCCACAGCAATGAATAATCTTGGAATGGCACCGCTGGGAATTGCCGGACAACCAATTTTACCTGGTATGCTATTTTTAATCACCTCACAAGTGTTTCTTTTTACTGACCATATGGACATAAATATAACAATATGACACAACTTATTTTGAAGTTGACATTTACCAGATTCTGCTTAGAGTGTGCATTTTTGTAATATGAGCTTTATAGGCTGGGTGGCCTGTAGTTACTAGTATACTCCCTATTGCACTATGGGCAAGCTGGGGGTATATCTGATGCAGGATATGGTCACTGAATATTTAACTCATTGGAATAAAAGTACAGCAGGATTTGGCAAAGAATTACAAAGTTTGTCTAATTTTATACATTTCCTAGAGGAAGCAAATAAACATGGAGCTAGAATGAGAACTGACTTAGATACCCCCAAAATCTTAGGTTCCTAGAGGGAAGGACAGGAGGTAGCAGGGAACATCCCAAAGACTATTGTTAACATTGAATAACTGTTCATATTTTTTAGAACAAAGTAACCTGTAAGAGAATGGGCATGGTATACTAACTCCATCTCCACTAAAGATAAAATCAGAAGAAAAATGCCATGTCACCTGAAGGGCTTAGTTTAGACACAGAAAAGCTTCCTGGACTGTCAGAGCCATTAACCGTAAAAATAGGTTTGTGAATGTGCCTTGGGCAACTCAAATTTTTATCACTCTGCATATGACCTTAAATGACCATGAAAGTGCTGTGAGTATTGACTTGGGGGGTTACAAAGAAATTTTAGCAAGTAGGCAAATTTGCAAATATAAAATCATGAATAATGATATAAATGTTATAAAATAATTATAAATTTGATCAACAAATGGGTTTATGAAGACATTAGGGAGTTGCGATATCAGGAAGCCTGGGGTGCTTTTTAAACATCCTAAACATTCATCTCCCAGATTCACTTAATTGTTATCCTACTTAAAAGCATGACAGGACCAAGACAATCTAGGCCAATCTAGGACCTTGCTACTCAAGTGTGGTCTGCATAACCTGGGAGCTGTTAAGAATCCCAGGCCACAGCCCAGACCTACTGAATCAAAGCTGCATTTTAACATGATCCCCATGTGATTCATAAGCACATTAAAGTTGAGAAACAGATCTAGAGTGATGCCACTTCGGGTTGTTGTGAGAATTAAATTGTGCTCAGTACAATTCCCGGCACATAGTTAGTGCTCAATAATGTTGGCTATTAAAATACTTTAAAGATCATTATTAATATATTTCTCATAAACATTTCCAAAGGGGGTAATTTTTTTTATTTCATTTTTCTTCATTATTTTATTTTAGTAGAATTTAAACTAAAATCTTATATATGATTTTATAGCTTTATATAGAGTGGTCCTGAATCACAATCACAATCACTCTAGACTATCTCTCATAGTCTAGAGTGACTAGATTGTCTGATTTGGCTTAAATATTACCAGTTTATGGAAGACTGAACCATATGGATATATGTCCCAGAAAAAATCGTGAGGCCAGACCTACTCTGATACTAAGAGAACTAAATGTTAGCTTAGATTATTTGTAAATTACCACATTTAAACATAACTCTATGCTCACAAAGTAATCTTCAGTGCTTTGCCACACATCTATAATGTGGAACAGAAAAAGGCCTAACATTGAGAGTAAAAAATCATCCAGGCCATCGTTACAGGCCCAAAGCTGTGCTGGGGTCAATATCAGGCCTAGAAAATTGGTGTAGGTTTTCATAACAGTAGCTCAGAGGGCTATTTCCTCAGAGACAGTACCTTGCTTAGTACAGGCCTCAAAGACAAACTGCGCAGGTTAAATCCTGGCTCGGCCACTTGCTAGCTATGTGACCTTGAGCAAGTTACTTGACCTATCTGTACCTCAGTTTTCTCATCTGTGAAATGGGGATGGTTATAGTATCTACCTCATAGGATTGCTGTGAATGTTAAATAGTATACTTAGCACAATGCTTGGTATATAATAAGCACTCAGTGAAAGTTAACTGGTGCCATTATTATTGCTATTAGTCATATTACATGTTATTTAAGATAAAGGAAATACTAACATACTTCTTTCAAATAGCTGCTAAGCTGCCATTTAGATTGTAAGTACTTGGGTACTAGGCAGCCAGTGTCAGTGCTAATCACATCCACCCCAACTAGACATTTGAAACCTCAAGAGTGATTTTAATTTCTACTTCAAGCCCCTTTGCCTCACTCTTGTTTTCTTAAGGACTATGAAGAAATGGCTTCTCATGGTCCCCTTCAACCTTGTGACTCAGGGATCATTTGGCTATGCTCCAAGGAAAGTTACTTGGGTTTTTGGAAACCTGGTCTTAGAAATACTGATATTTAGTTCTCTTAAAAGTATACAGGGCAGGGCTTCCCTGGTGGCACAGTGGTTGCGAGTCCGCCTGCCGATGCGGGGGACGCGGGTTCGTGCCCCGGTCTGGGAGGATCCCGCGTGCCGCGGAGCGGCTGGGCCCGTGAGCTGTGGCCACTGAGCCTGCGCATCCGGAGCCTGTGCTCCGCAACGGAACAGGCCACAACAGTGAGAGGCCCGCGTAACGCAAAAAAAAAAAAAAAAAAAAAAAGTATACAGGGCAATAGCACTAAGCTGAGAGACATAATCTGTAAAGCTATGTGTAAAATCACTTCAGTTGTATGTGAAATGATTTTCCTCCTCTCCATATTATTTTAGGGAAGCAATTTACTCATCAGATTAGAATGTGGGTTCTGGATATAGACTGCCTGGGTTCAAATAAATCCCTGCTCTGCCATTAAGTAGCTGTGTAACCTTTGGCAATTTACTTAACCTCTCTATGCCTCAGTTTCTTCATTTGTAAAACAGAGATAATAATAGCACCTATGACACATGTGAAGTCTTAGAATGATGCCTGACTCACAGTATTTCCTCAGTGAACTCAGCTATGATTATTCTTATTTCAAGTTCATATCTGATATATGGCTCACAGAAAGTTGAATTATGGCTTATTTCTATTCTTAACAACAATGAAGTATAATGAATGCAGGGGCAAATTTTTCCCTGGAGAAGCACTGGACAATGGCAGGTGAAGAGAACAGTGTGTGTCTGACAATGCTGGTGACTGCTGCCCGTCAAATCTGGTTGGGGGTGTCCAGAGAAGCAGAAAGTGGGCACCGCACGCCAATGCTGCTTACCCTTCTTCTTGCTGGAGTCTGGGAAACAGGGGGCCTGCCACCTTTGGATGTAATGTTTTAACCGAATGGGATAAAACATCCCCCAATCCTCTTCCTACTGCCCCAAATTCCTTAAAATGGAAAAGGAAGCAAAGGAGCCACATGGAACTGTTTCCTGAGGTCACCCATAGATGGCTTAGTAATTTAGCTACTTTTCTGCCCCTTAGAAGGTTTCCTTCTTAGCCGGCAGAGGTTTTCTTTGTCCTGTCTCATCTGGCCTACCTGTGACAACAGAAAAGGCTTTTGGCATTGATGAAAAACAAATGATACATAAGCTTCCTTGACTTCCCCCAGAGAGCTCAAATCTATACTGTCATGGATGCTGAATCTCTTGGACACATACTTGTCATCTGGGCAGTGTCTAGCTTATTATATTCATTGAGCGTGGAGCAGAGACTACCCATCTCTGGGGTTTGGTGTAGAGCTCCCTTTCATCTAACATGGTGTTTTTTGTACAGCTGCTGTTCAATAAAGTTAATCCACAATGATGGCAGATTAGAAGGTCCCCTCTGGCCGGCACCTGTCTTTCCTGAAAGATTATTTGCTTCTCCAAGCTCGTCAATTAAGACTAATGTTAGTTTTCACATGAAGGGAGGCACCAAAAAGAGTCAGGCGGCCTTTGGAGCATTGTTTGGCCCACCATCCCAGATGAATCCAAGAATGGACTGATTAAAGGGTGCTCACTGAACACTGTGTGCTGCTTCCTTTACTTTCCCCTAAACTAAAATATCCTTAGCATCCAAGGGTGGAGCCTGTGAAGTCCCAAAGAAGAAGTGTCCCTCATTATGGTGTCTCCACTGTATTGCCTATGCCGCCTCCATAATGAGAGATGTTGGAAAATATGACTCATGGCCCTTATTCCCAGAGCAAGACACTGCCCATCTATGAGAATTGTCATTCTTAAGGAGGCAGTTCTCCCTGGATGCAGCAGGCAAACTCTGATGAGAACAGAAAGAATGAAGATGTATGACACATGATAGTCCACTGTTCTTCAAGCTCCTCAAGGAGGCCTGGACTTGGGTTTCTATTATTTTACTATCTTCAGTGGCAGATACTGTTGAGATCCTGAGAAAGGAGAGCACTGTTCATCAGCGTGGTGGACACTTCACCAAGAGCCAATAATATATACACCACTGTACCAAATAGAACTAATGTCTCTCCACATCAAGCTTGAATCCTACCAAGTGATGGGACCCTCAAGATTCCCCCATGGAAACTCTGATGAAGAGTCCAGTAGAGTGAGATGGTTTATTCATTCATTCATACAAGGAATATTTACTGAGGCCTGCTGTAAGCAAGATACTGTGAGGAGCCCTGGGGAAATATCAGTGAACAAAAAAGAGAAAGATTCCTTCCCTCATAGTGACTAGAGTACTTTTAGAACCCCCATATTTTATCCCCAATAAAACCTGTTCTCATTTGAGCTGCCTCTTGACCCTCAACGACTCAAAGACTTCCTAAACATTTTGTTCATTTGCGCTTTTATTCACCCATCCATGAATTAAAATATATTGAGCTGGGTCAAGGGGAAACCAAATGAGCCTTCAAGCTCAGAATCCAGTGGCAGAGACAGCAAAGTCCATTATCACTACGCTACAATGCAGCAAGTGTCATAGTAGATACATGTAGAAAAGTATTGTTTTAGCCAGGGTAGGGTGGACGGGGTGCTAGGTGGGTAATGGTGATCAAGGAAGGTTGACAGAAGTGGCAACATTTGAGCTCAGTGTCCAGGGATATATAAGAAAGTGTCCGATGGAAAAAAGGAACTAAGAACAGCCTAAGCAGAGGAAGTGGTACACCAAGGACTGGCAGGTATGCAAGACTATACAGTGTGGGGAAAATGGTTAAATACTGAGCTGATTTACATCACCCAATTCCACAAAATATTTGAGGCAGCTTATAAGAAAGATTACAGTCAAAGAGAAAAATTACAAGTAAAATAAACCATCAGCTGGGAAAATATAAATGAGAATAGAAGGGGAAGCCCCGGTAAGGAGGTTAATTAGAATTCAGGTATGTAGGTCATAGGATCCCACCCAGTTTCTAAAGGTGAACTGCACTTGTGACCAGGTAGCCAAAACAAAAAGGGAAACCTGATCAGTTACATAATTTGCATTTTCCCTGAAGAGAAAATATACCAGTCCTCAGGAGAAGTCAAACTTTTCATGGCCCTTAACACTTGTGTGTGTTTGACACTTTAGCTCTGAAAGACTTTTTTCATAGGGATCTTCATACATAAGGGAGCACACTAAGTGAGGTAGTTGAGTCATCTCCAAACACTGGGCTGGAGCCCAGGACCAGTTGATATTGCTTTCCCTCATCCACTGCAAAATGTAGAAACTAAGAATATAGTGAATTTTTCATGAAGCTGAATTTGCTCAATTGAAAGGACTGTTCTTTATTCGGAGATTATAGATTTCCTATATTTTTGGTTCTGAAATGTTCTGTCTTTTATGAATTGCATGAATGGTACGTGGTTAATTTTTGTTACTTTTTTCCATGTGTTTTCTTAGCAAATTAAGAGGTTGGCAACCTTAAATATATATATGTATATATATATTTTTTATTCATTTCTAAAATCCAGAAATCTAGGAACCAAGGATGTAGTGTGAAATGTCCTCCCCAATGCCTTTCCAAAGGTGTTCACAGCGTCCCTAGATGAGAGTCAGGGGCATGACCCTGAATCTGTCAAATGTTCTAACAAGTCAAGAACACAAAGAACAAAATAGGAAGGAATAGGGGGAAGGTGGACTAGATATATAGATATTTGCAAAAACTTATACTAATGAAATAAAGCTTCATTGGTTGAAATTTGGGCTCAAAGTTGATATTTATTAGGGAGAGTCTTTATGAGCTGAAATTATGCCACATAATCCACCCAAGCCCAGCTTGCTGCCTCGTTTGTCATTGCACATGAACCAGGCCCTACCCCAACTTTCCAACTGACCCGAAACAAGGGTTTTGATGATCTTCTGGAGAAGCAAGACAGATTTTGGAAGAATTTGAAAGTCATTGTGCAAAAATTTAGAAACTTGTGTTCTATTTCCAAGAGGGCTTGTGGTAAGTTCAAGGTCATCTCACAGCTCAGCCAAGCTCTCCTTAGAAATCTGTGTTCCCTCTTCAGGTTGGCTGCCTAAAAAGTCTTTTCAAGGATCTGTGTAGAGAGGAGGCAGCCAGGACTGTAGTGAGTTAAAATTTCTCAATACCCAGGCATAATTCTTAATTTTCCAATGAATTTTATAGGAACTCTAAAGAAATAGCAATAATGTACCAGAAATGTATACCTGAATTGGAATCATAATTTTCTATAAAATAGCTTAATTATGCATATATAATTAGATCCTATTTGGAACATTTATTTTAGACTAATCCATAGTTGCATTTCAGTGGTTTTACTGCGAAATACAAACTACCTCCTGGTGATCAAGGGTCTCTGGAATACCTAAAAGATCGGAAATGCCTTTAATGGACCTGGGGGGGGGGACTTGGATGGGGAGAAGTCACTTAGTGTAAGCAGAGGCTTTCTGAGGGTATGAAGAGGACTCCAGCCAGCCAGAACCAGGTTCAGTTCTGAAAAGGCAAGCAGGATAGTAAATATGTCAGATCCTATATCTGCCTATCTCCAGTTCATACATTGCCACACAATTCCAACTTCTCCTGTGAGTCAAAGTTGAGACTTCAGATTTAGAACAGAGGGCTATAAATTATCTAATGCTGTGACAACACATATATTGAATATCTCAGCAGGAAGTTCTGGCTGTAGAGATAAGCAACGCTATGGTAGCCTTTTGGACAGGAACATTTGAAGGAATCTACAGGTTGAGTAAGTAGATAACAGAGCTTAGTCTGACAAGAAGTATCTTTTTTTCCTGTGGACCCATGGACTTGGTGAGAAGCAGAGTAGACTAATGATTGAGAGCATAACTAGTAAAAGCCACCTACTGTGTGACCTTACTGTGTTATCTCTGAGAGCTTCAATTTCCTCTTCTGTAAAATAGGGAATAATAATATTGGTCATTCCTTAGGATTGTTCTGAAGTTTAAATGAGATGATGTGTATAAAACCTGGAAATTCATATACACCCGATCAATGGGCAGTAGTATTATGGACAGCATCCTCTTCCCCTGCCACAAAAGTAGAGGTTGCTGTCTATAGGAAGAAGGCCATCGTGAACTGGCCTGCCAGAAAATATCAAGGGTTGAACCATAAAATTGGCATATGTGGTGTCTTTGTCAGGCATCAAAGATGGGCAACCTCTAAGGTTTCTAGTGTTTTGTAGACATCTGTAGTCTTTGCACATCTGGTAGTGTGTTGTCATCTGGCCTTGTTCCAACTGGTCCTTTTACACAGCAATAGTACAGTGACAACAATTGCTCAAAGACAGTGGCTGTGGGGCCCTGCTGGATCCCAAAGCACCTTTTCAATAATCGGAAAAATAATGTCAGTCTAGTTAGGTGCTTAGTGTACTTTCTATTTTAATTACTTGAAAATAGCTAACTCTATTAACCAATCACACCCCACTCCTCAGACGTGCTGCATATTCTGCTTACCTATTACTGTATGACAAACACACTATAACTTAGTGGCTTAAGACACAATGACTTTATTATATTTTAAGATTTTTCTGGATAAAGAGTTTAAGCAGGACTCAAATGGGCAATCCACCTGTTCCACATGGTATCAACTGGGATGCCTCAGCTGTGGTGAGATAGTCTGGAGGTTCCAATACAACTTTATTCATACTCATGGCACCTTGGCAGGGACAGATATAACCCCGGGCTCAGCGGGATCCCTCCCTTTCCATTTACACTAAGGCCCTCTCCACATGGTCTCTCCAGCATGGTAGTCAGACATGTTACATTGTGACTGAAGCTCCCATAGCAAGTGTTCCCAGAGACAAGTGGAAATTGTATCTCCCTTAAGTCCTGGTCCTGAAAACAGGCACAACATCCCTTCTGCTGTATTCTATTGGTCAAAGTGGTTCTAGAGCCCATCCAGATGCTCAAGGGGATGGGGCATAGACCTCACCTCTTGACAGGAGAGGAAACAAAGAATTCGTATCCACCTTTAATCCGCCACACTTGCAAAAAAGAATTATATAGAAGCATTCTGTTATTTGTCTGCCATGTTTTTCAGCATACCTGTTTCACCTTATACCTGTAATTAAATTAATTCATTAAAACAATTGCCATACTACATTGAGAGGCAGTGCAGTGGTTAAAAGCATTAAACTAACCTGGATTTGAATCCTAGGTCTTGCCTAGGTTATTGGCTGTGGAACCTTGGGCAAGTAACTAAACCCTTCTGAGCCCCAGTTTCTTTATCTATAAAATGAAGGATAATAACAGTACCTAGCCCACTGGTCTTTTGGAATGAGATTATATAAAATGCTTAAGCACAGTCCCTAGCACAATGGAAGCACCCAATAAACAATTATAGTGATGATAATAATAATTGATGATAAAGCATTATAATTGTTTGCATGGCTGTTCCCAAAACTATACTCTGAAGTCGAGGATTTTATCTTATTCCTTCAACCCCAGCACCTGCAGAGGAGCTGGCATCAAAATACTGAAGGACATACAAATGGTTAGACATATGGAGGACTGGGCAAATGACATTCTCCTCCATTGTAGCTCCCTGGCTCAGATGTGTACAGGGAATGGAGGATGATAATATTGCTAGATAACTACTCTAGGTTGAGTTAAGTGCAAGTTGCTAGGCAGCAGGAAGACTTAAGGCTACACTGAAACATTACTTACAGTCATATAATAGAGATGTAATAGAGCTGCAACTCAGAGGAGCAAGGCGGCGCAACTGAAAAACAGCATTTGCAGCATTTCCAGTAAGCTGGGAGTTTGGAAAGTACATGAATCAGAAGAGGGAATACAAACCAACATCTTATGACATTTCCACCAATGGTGGTGCCAAGAGTTAAGAAGGCAGTAGGGAAAAGGCGTTAAAAGAAGAGATGGTGGTAAAAGCAAAACAGAACACGGTATTTATTGTGAAAGGACTTTAGGGGAATACCCTGGCCTTTTCCACAACCCTTTTTAAAAATATTTATTTATTTACTTATTTATTTATTTAGGCTGCGCTGGGTCTTACTTGCGTCACCAGGGATCTTAGTTGCAGTATGCGGGATCTTTTTTTTTTAGTTGCGGCATGCGGACTTCTTCAGTTGCAGCATGCATGTGGGATCTAGTTCCCCAACCAGGGATCAAACCCTGGCCCCCTGCATTGGGAGCGTGGAGTCTTACCCACTGGGCCACCAGTGAAGTCCCTCCACAACCCTTTTATAAAATGATTTCAAATCTCCTTCAGAAGTTTAAATTCCTAACATAAGTGGTAATACTATGTACATGTTGGCTGTACTCCTCAAGCCAGAATAGGGCCTGAAAAAGGGAGAGAATTTTTCTGGTGTTCCATTCCCAGTGTATTTTAGTGTTGGACTTCTTTGATTTTTTTCAGATTCTGCAATACTTGTATAAGGCCCATGATTTCAAATGGTTATTATCTTGGTTGGTATTGGAAGTTCAAGTCTACTTTGGTCTTAATGGTTGAAGATAGACAAAAGAAATAATCAGTGTGATAGGAGCCCTTGAAATGTCATGTACAATGTACATCCTGCCCTCTAGCAAGCCCTGCTAGGCAGTGTAGCCTATGGAACTCTTGGCATATTGAATGCAAAGAAGAAAGGGAGTTTATCTTCTCTGGCTTTAGCCATATTGTCATGAATACACTTGCTTTTAAATGAATTTCATAAAATATTAATGTAATCATACCAAACAGCACAGTGGTGAGTACATCAGTCAGGAGTTATATTTATCCTGTGTATTTGTTTTTTCTTTGTCTCCATGTATTAGTAGACAGTACATGGAGACGGGCATTTCTTTCTCAGTCCGAGTGGCAGAACTTGTTTAATCAACTGATGTTTCTGTAATCTGTGGTAAGGTAGAGCTGTGAGTGACAGACCTATATGAATAACAATGAGGAGGCAGGCAGAACAATAAAAGGAGACAAACATTTCAGAAGGGGGAAGATAGATGGGATTGTTTAGTTGGCACACAATCTAATCTGATCTTTTCCTACTGAAAATTAACAGTTTGTAAATGGGGGAGATAATGTTAACAATTTTTCCAAAATCTTATACACAAGGAATCAAATTTTCCAAAGACATAAATGGCATTCTTAACCACAGTGCTCTCATTCTACAGCATAGGAACACAGAGTGTCAGGGCTCCTAAGTTCTCCAAGATGGAAAAAAAGACCTGGACGCCCTGTCCCCCTGCATAGAGCCTGACATATAGGAGGCTATCACAAATGTTTGTGGGATGTGGAAGTGAATGCCTGAATAAGTGAATGTATTAGTGTGTGGATGCATGTTTTGAATGGAAGGAAGGAAACTTACTTATCAGGACCACGATGTATCGTGCCAGAGGTTTTCATATCTGTTCTGTCCTTTCATCCTTTGAGCTAAATGTCATTATTTATCCCTACTTTTACCAAAAAGGAGATGGAGGCACACAGATATTAAGAAACATCCCTCAAGGCCATATAACTAGCATGTGCAGGAGAGGAGAGATATGAGAGTCACAGGGAGGAAGGGAAGGAGTGTGTGTGTGTGTGTGTGTGTGTGTGCGCGCGCACACGCACACGCACAGGCATGTGTGAATACTTGCATGTTGGGTGAGATAACATATGAGGGCTAAAAGTAAATTTGTTTTCAGAAAAACAAAATTTCCTTTTAGAAGAAAATTCTTTCTTCCTAAACATGTTCAAGGTCTTGGCATCTCAGCATGACAGGCATGTGGGAGGATGGGGAATGCCCTAGCTCTCTTGGACTGGCTTGCAATGGGAGGTGCTCATGTGCCACCCACCTGCCTATCTGCCCAGTCACGAGACTCCCTCCTTCTGGACCTATCGTACTTGAAGTCCTGCTTCTGTACGAACCACAGGTTCTTCCCACTGTTTAGATACACCTCCCTCAACATCTTAGAGAACCACCCAGGGGGATCAGAGCCACCTTGAGGACATACTTAAAGGCACTGTCCCTTGGGCCTGAGTGGTGAGCAGGGTAAAGTCAGGGGGAGTAGGACCTGCCACTGTTACCATGACTACCCCTACATTATCAGAACTCCTTATGCAATATTTTCTTTGTTTGCAATACACTGTGCATTCTATAACAGAGGGCAGGGGTGAGAGGTGGGGAAATGAAGTAGAATGCACTCCCTTCTCTTAAAGAACGTGCATTTTGTCATAGAGACAAAATTTAAACAATGAAATCAGTACCGCCTTTAGACCCAGGTAAGCGGGGCCCCTGCCATGGGCCGTCACATCAGGGGACCCCGAGCTTTGGAATGACTGTCCAGATATTTTCTAAGTCCCTCTCCAGAGCTGAGGACTGGCCAGGTAGATGGTGCCACTGGGGTAGGTGCCCCAAGTCCAGAGCAGCTCCTCTGTGGGTCTTGATGGCAAGAAGCAGCTTTCTCAAAATTTTCTAGGTTCCCCTCCGGTGCCTGGGATTGACAAAGGCCTGCAGTGTCATCTAAGCAAGGAGCCCCAATCTCAGATTGAACCTGTGTGGACCTCAGTCCCCATTTCTCCCTTTGAGGCACTCTTCAATCCTTTACCCGACATGTAGACTCAAGTAAATGTCCCCAAGAAGCTTCAGAACTTGTGCCTGTGGAGTCCTCCCAGAGTCTTGGTTCCAGGAGAGTATCCTGGCAAGTAAATCACTCCAGCTGTATGGTATGGTATTTCTTTCATGGTATCGAATGGGCTACCAGAATACTGTTGATGCTGATTTGTCGTGAATCAATTGTGTATCTAGACAAGCCCCACAAAATATGTTTTGGGAGCTCCCACACATCCTAGAAGCACCCCTGAATGAAACAAAAGATAATGCAGAATAAAATTCGGTGGCAACAGGTGTAGAACAGTTTTTAGATAGAGATAAGAATGAACCAGTATTATCTGGAAAGGTGGGACTTTAAGCCAGGCCTTGAAGCATGGGGAGAATTTGGGGAGGCTTGAATGACTCCGGGCAGGCAGGGAGAACAACAGGAACAAAGGCACAGAGAATAGTTATTTATTGAGCATTTTTGTGCTATGCATTATGCTAGGCACATTTCATTCATCATTTTGTTTATTCCTCATAGCTCCCTATAAAAGTAGGCGGAATTAACCCCAGTTTGCAAATGACAAGACAGAGGTTCAAAAGATTCATCCTACTAATCAAATGGTAGAACTAGGACCCAGGTCTTCCTGAACCCCAAAACTGTATGCTCTTAACACCATGCTATACTGCAAAAAGACAGGAAGTGTTACAAGGGACAGCAAGAAGCCTTGTCTGAATGGAGCAGAGGGTGTGTGTTGGAAAGTAGTGGAAGGGAATATCAATGGACAAGGCGTGGTCATATTACAAAGGGCCTTGGATGTCAAAATGAGAGGTAGAGACAAACAGGCACTGGGCAAACAAAAACAAACAGGCCTAGCCCAAAAGGAAAATGCACAATTACAATATTTAAGACCTGGTAATGCTAATAACATGTTTTCTTAAATATTTTGCCTCTGCCTTAGAAAGACCTTTGTTTTGAAGCTTATAAGGTAGCGTTCTGCCTCTACTTGATCTTGCCGGGTGTAATTTATTGTTCTCTCTTTCTTCTCCTTTTTTAGACTTTGATCCTGCTCTTGGAATGATGACTGGAATTCCACCAATAACTCCAATGATGCCTGGCCTGGGAATAGTACCTCCTCCAATTCCACCAGATATGCCAGTAGTAAAAGAGATCATACACTGTAAAAGCTGCACACTCTTCCCTCCAAATCCAAGTAATATTCTGCTTTTTCTCCACACAAGTCACAATGTTTTGGTGTCTCAGTCCCTTGGTTATTTGTTTTTGTGTTAAGAATGCTGTCAGGGCAATTAGTGCCTGTAAAGTGGTGGCTTCTGGGAAGGAACCTGGCTTTGGAATGGAATTCAAAATATAACACTCCTGACACAGCTTAAAGTAAACTAGTGTTCTAGTTCCTTTTTAGAACTTGAATTTTGTTGAAAGGGGGCTCAGGTTATTTGGGTGGGGAAAACACTAACGGATAAGCCTCCCTTAGTTCTCTGCTGAGAGCATGGCAAAAGTGCCATTTTTGTTAACAGCCCCAAGACTTTGTCAAGGTGAATGGAAAGAGCAAGTGCTATGGGAAGAGTAGGAATTTGGTATGTTGACTTATCTCCTGCAGAGCCCACCAACTGTGTCTGATGAAGCCTTGATTATAAACCCCAGTACTTACTCCTGCCTGTCTCTGGTATATTCTCTTGCACTCAGTGGCCTCTCAGCAATAAGGTCATGTGATTTAGGGACTCTCACAGTCTCTTTATGCACCCATCTGATCTGCTTCTGTCTTGTTTCTTCATTAGAAAGTATCTTTACCATCAATTCCTTCCCCTCTCTCCCACCTAACATTTCATCCAGGTCCTTGTCACCTCTCCAGCCCAACTCCAAGCTTACCGTCTCCCAAACACTTCCACGTGGAAGGTACTGAAATTAAAATGGTAGTTAATCTTTCATCATTCGAATGCATTTCCAATAAAGTATTAGGGGCTAAATCCAATGGACACTTTTTAGTCCTTAAATTACTTTATTTCTCTACTATATTTAGAACTAGTGACCCCTTCATCCTTCTTGAAACATTAGGTCATTTGAAGGTGTTAGAATGACCACCAGAGAGATTATATAGATCAAGAAGGAGGATGACCAAGCAGGGCACCCTAAGGAATTCTAACATTTCAAAATTTAAGAGAGAAAGGCGAGTTTGCATTTCTGTACACCCCTTAGCAGCAAAAGTCCTTAAAGCACTTAATCTTTACTGTTTCCAGTTCTTCTCCTCTTCTCTCTTAAATCTTCTTCAATTGGGCTTTTGCCCCACCCCTCTATCAAAATGCTTGCTTAAGAACACTAATGTCTATAGCACTAATAAAGTTAGTTAGACAAGTATTCTCATTCATACCTGGAAACCAGTCTTTCATAAGGACCATGACAATTATATTTACATAATATGCTTTTAAAATATTTGATAAATTGATAGACAATAATGATACCACATTATAATATGTATTTATTTTATGTTACTAGTTGCTATAAACTTTCTCATAGCTTAAAAGAAACAGAACACTAATGACCTCACAGTACTAAATCCAGTGGTCAATTCTCACTTCTCTTCGTAACTGACCTAACAACCATGTATGACACAGTTGATTACTCCTTACTCACCAATATACTTTTTCACCTGGCCTCCAGGATACCACACTTTTGGTTTTCCTTCTCACACTGGTCATTCCTTCTCAGTCTTCTTTGCTGATAACCTTCTGTTCTCGCTGACTTCTTACCATTGGAGAGCCCCATGACTCAGTCCTTGGACCTCTTCTCTGTACTCATACCATTGATGAGCTCATCCAATCTCATGGCTGAAAAAAAGTATGCCAGTGATACTCTAAATTATATTTTTAGCTCAGAGCTTATCTCTGGACTCCAAACTCATATCCTACTGCTTATTTGATATCTCCACTTATATGTCAAAGAGATATCTCAAGTTTAATATTTTCGGAACAAAACCCCTAATATTTACCCCCAAAACTTCTCCACTAGTATCCTTCTGCATCTCAGGTAATGGCAACTGCATCCTTTCAGTTACTCAGCCAAAACTTTAGGGTAATCCTTACCTACTCTCTTTCCCTCACACGCCCTATTTAATCTGTTAGAAAACTCTGTCAGGTCTACCTTAAAATATATAACTAGAATTCTACTATTTTCATGATAATTATTGTTATGACCCAATTTATGCCCCCATAATACATTTTCTGAACTACTGCAATAGCCTTCTAATTGGTCTTCCTCTTTCACCCTTGCCCCCTACAATGTATTCTCAAGAGAGCAGGCAGAGTGATCCTTTTTAAAACCTAAGTCAGACTATGTCCTTCCTCTATTCAAAACCCTTTAATGGCTCTCTGTTTTACTTAAAATAAAGGCTAAAGTCTGTTTAATGGCACAGAAAGACCTTTTTTTAACATCTTTATTGGAGTATAACTGTTTTACAATGGTGTGTTAGTTTCTGCTTTATAACAAAGTGAATCAGTTTTATATATATATATATATATATATATATATATATATATATATCCCCATATCTCTTCCCTCTTGCGTCTCCCTCCCTCCCACCCTCCCTATCCCACCCTTCTAGGTGGTCACAAAGCACCGAGCTGATCTCCCTGTGCTATGCAGCTGCTTCCCACTAGCTATCTATTTGACATTTGGTAGTGTATATATGTCCATGCCACTCTCTCACTTCGTCACAGCTTACCCTTCCCCCTCCCTGTATCCTCAAGTCTATTCTCTAGTAGGTCTGTGTCTTTATTCCTGTCTTGAATGGCACAGAAAGACCTTTAATGGCAAAGAAGGTCCTCCCTCTCTCACATTATCTCTTTGACCTTGTCTCTTACCACTCTCCTTTCCATCACTCATTGTTCCAGTTATACTGACCTCCGTGCTGTTCTGTGAACACACCAGGCACTCTTCCATCATAGGGCGTTTGTATTGGCTCTTTCCTCTGCCTAGAATACTCTTCTCCTAAATATCTGCATGGCTAACTCATATGCCTCCTTCAAGTCTTTGCTCAAATGTCTCCTCTTCAGTAACCCTGACAACCTATTTAAAAGTTCAGCCCTCCCTGCCGCACTCCCAATCCTACTTACCCTCTCTATTTTTCACTTAATACTTACTACCTTTTAACAAACTATGCAATTTATAGAATGTAAACTCCACAAAAGCAGGAAGTTTTGTCTGTTTTGTTCACTGATATATCCCCAGCACTGAGAAGAGTATCTGACATATAGTACGTGTTCAATAAATATCTCTTGAGTGATGGAGGGATGGATGGATGAATACAAAAGGAGAAGTCAGAGGTCTAGAAATCAAACCAAGAGAGCATGAGGTAATTACACCACATGCCGACAACTTCTAAATCTATTTTTTCAGTCCATGGCTCTCTTAGCTTCAGGCACATATAGCCAACTGACCACTAGACTTTTCCAGGTGGATCTACATCAAATGTGCAAAAACAGTATTATAGTGTAGTGAACAAACTACTAGATTAAAAGTCGAGAGAATTGTGTTTTACCCCCAGCTCTGTCACCAACTACCTGAGGGATCTTGGGTTAGTCGCATGACCTCCTCAGGTCTCAGTTTCCTTGTCTGTAAAGTGAGGCTATTGGGTTAGATTACCGTAGATACCTCCAAGGTTTCATCCAGTTCTAAAAATATGATTCTTGACATTAAAAATGCAGCTACCACAATAATTATTCACCTAGGCAAAAGTCCCTCAAAATGTATTAGGAAAAGCAAGAGCAAATTGGTAGGTGGCCCGTAGAGCTTTGTGCCTTCAGTGGAACAGGCAGTATGGTATAATAATTAAGAGCCCCAACATGACATAGGCCTGGTTTCATATCCCAGGTCTCCATACTAAATAGCCATGAAATCCTGGGTAAGTAACTTAACCTCTCTGATCTAGACCAGGCAAAATCAGTTCTGGTCTAAAAATTCAACAGATCAAACTAGACTGGAGCTGACTGTACACCAGTCTCCTAAAGATAAATGGTGAATTGTCCTAGGAGCAACATCTTCTGATTCCTAGGAGTTAGAGATATGGCAAAAGAAAGCTCTCTGGAACACGGGTATTTTTTTTCACAGGGTGGCTATCAGAGATTTACTGTATTCCCAATTAATAGTCCTCAGTTGGTGGTATAAGAAGAAGACAGCACCCTCTCTCCAGAGAACTCAATTCTGTCAAGATTTTTCACTTCAGCTGATAGACCTTCTGTATGGAGAGGTTGCATTTTTCATCTACTGTGAAATAACAGTGAACGTGGAATAAATGGTGGAATATCATCTGCTATCTGTGTGCAGGCATGTGGGAAAGCACCCAGGAGCCAGAAAAAGAGCAATCATTTCATTTTACCATCTCAAAACAGGCCGAATTCATTTTGGCTCCTAGGGCTGGGTTCTATAAAGAAAATTAGAGAAAATGGATAAATTGAGAATTAGTAAAGATTCGCTGGCCTTCTGATTACTTCCAATCAGTTGGGATTACATTAAAATATATCTGACCCCTGCTGATTGTCTAGGGGACCTTCAATCTTGGGCTGTCTAATAAAATCAACTCAAAGATTTTGCAGTATGCAAATTCTGGCAAACCAGTTGAGTGATCTGTGATGCTCCTTTGAAAAGCAAGATGCAAGTGGTTTATTGGGCCTCTATGCTGCTCCCTGCCTCACTTCTCAAAGATGAGCAGTGACTTTGATCTTAATGCTGATTGCCCCAACACAGCTCCCCAGAGTGGTTGCTTAGTTGTAATTAGAATTGCTTGAAGCTCCTCCTTTTCCATTACCAGAGATTAGAGTGCTTTATACTCCCAGTTATCTTGCATATTTTTACATGGAAGTTTCTTCTCCATCCGAGTGGTGATTGGGGTGTTACAGGAGCTTAGCACATTACCTGATTAATAGGATTAACTCCTATGGAGTTACCATTGCTATGCCCATATCACTGTATTTCAGTGGGATTAGAAAATCGGGCCCAGACAACAAAGTACTTTGAGCTGTTAATTAAAGAACAAGTACTATCCATTAAGGAAGACAGTACAGCCCATTGCCTTGCTGGTGGCATACACCTAAATCTCAGCAAATGCTACATTTACCCAAGGAAAATAAATAAATCCCCAGCATTCTCGACACTACTCTTAGTGGCTTTTATGCGCCTTTACTTAGCAGACAGTCACCACAGAATAATCACAGCATCTAAATAGGGTGATGGTTTCATCAAGGGAAAGAGCCTTGGTATCGTCAGTATTACAAATAACTATAACAGTAACCAGACATTCCTTAGAGTCTCTCAACGGACCTAAAGGTAAACCTAGGCTAACTCAAATAATATAAAAAGGTGATTATTTGCTTCATAAAAAGATTATTGAATTCATTTAAATAGTAAACTTCAGAAGGATTCTAAGGCAGGATTTTATTCTGAAGCTTTAGATTTGAAAACATGGCTCTAACTAAATAGATGTTGTTGGAAATTCTTTACCTAATATAGTCAGTGGCCGGGTTGTGTTCCATGGTCAAAATCATGTGTGTCTTCACAGCTGTAGATTCTGAAACTGAGCAGGACACCACGGGCCCTACAGGGTACAAAAGGCCCTCCGTGTCCCTTGTTTCTTGTTTGTAGGAAAAGATTTTGGTCTCCTAGGTCTTCCCTGAGTGCCAAAGAGCAGGCACAGGCAGTTACTAATTGGAGAAGTGAAGGAATACAGAAACAAAGGAAAAGCAGTTAAGCAAGATAGCTTGAACAGTAATTCAACAATAAAACAGAGTCCTCGTTCCTCTGCAAGGAATATGCCCCAGACTGGTTGGAACCAGAAGGTTGATGATTAAGATTCCTGAAACACCACCCTGTTACCTGACTACCAACCAGTCAGAAGAAAGTCATACACCCTGTAACCCTCACCCCAAATGTTGCCTTTAAAAACCCTTCCATGAAAGCCATCAGGGAGTTCAGGTCTTTCGAGCATGAGCTGCCCATTCTCCTTGCTTGGTGCCTGCAATAAATGCTGTACTTTCCTTCAGCACAACCTGATTTTGGTAGACTGGTTTTACTGCTGGGGTGGGGTGGGGTATGAAGCAGAACCAAGTTCAGTTCTGTAACAGTTTCTCTACCAATAAGAGTGATTCCTTCCCAAACCCAGCCTTATCTAAAGACCTGGATAAAGCAAGGAGCTGAGAGTTTAGAAATCCACGTCTTAGCTATCACTCCACTTCAGACTTGTAGTGGGATTTTAGAAAGGCTCAGAGTGGTAATTAGGAAACCTGAGTTCTATAATAGTAAATAATAATAACACTATAATAACTACAATTTATTGGGAGCCTATCAAGTGCTAGGCATTTTGCCACATGCAATATAGGCAATAGATTATCAATTATCCTACAATAAGCCTTGTAAGGTAGAGGACAGTATCCCTATTTTAAGATGAAAAAACAAAGTTCTCAGAGGTTATGTAATTTTCCCAAGATCATACAGACAGTGAGTAATTAAGGTTTAAATCCAGGTTTAACTGCTCCAAGTTCATTTTCCTTCTCTTTCTAACTGATTTGTTGACCTTGAATAAGTTACCCAACCTCACTCAGCTAAGGTTTTTCCTCAGAATATTATAAATTTAGGCCAAGTCAGTGGTTTTCAACTATAGCTACACATTAGTTGCCTGAGGAACTTTAAGAAAATGATGCACACGCTGCACCCCAGACTAATTAAATCAGACTCATTGGAGTGAGACCCAGGCATTGTTTGTTTGTTTGATTCCCAAGTTGATTCTAATGTGCTACCAGAGTTGAGAATCAACTGGAAGTGTGATATCTAGAATCCTTTCCGGTTCTTATAAAACTCAGAAGTATAAGTCTCAAGAGATTCTGGATCTCATTTTTCCCTTTTTGGCTAAAGCTATAACCTCTCTCATGTTAGACATTTCAGATTCCTGCTCACTAGGTTATCTTCTTTTCCCTTTAAACTTCTCCTATGGAATGAAAAACCAATACAGTGAGTTCTTGAAATTGCAGACATTTAAAATTTTAACAGAAATTTTGTAGGTTCCCTGAATCCCTCTACTCCTTTTACTGACTAAATAGAGGGAAAGAGAGCATCATGAGAACTTGATTATTCTGACCCACACTAATAAGCAAAGTGAGGAAGCTTACGATGCTAATAGCCGAGGCAGCTCTCAAATCATCTGCTTGCCAACTTGGATAAGAATCAGGTGGGGGCCTTGGCCTAATCTACAAGTGAAACTCATTTATTTTTGCATGTGAGCTGTAATCACTGGTTGTTGAGCTCTCCAAATCTTGAGCTGGGAGAATTATTGTTAAGAGCTGAATGGGAAGAACGGATTACACAAAATAAATCCTTGCAGATACAAAACCAACACTAGAAAACCCTTGACCATCATGCTTTGTTTTGTTGGGCTATGAACTGTAGGATTTTGCTTGGGAAATGCTTTGCTACATATAAACAGCAACAAGGAGCTGGCAGATACAACCAGCTTTACGTATAAGTGAGTAGAAAGCACATTTTTTAAGCAGAAGGAGAATCATCTCATTAAGTAGGTTTTTAATAACTCTACAGCCAAATTTATCTCACTTTATTTAATGATTTCCCAGATGAGCTTACTTCCCTCTAAATGCTGCATGATTGGCTCTGGACCTCACCTCTCTAGCAAAGAATCTGAGGAAGAACTCACTGGTACCAAAAAACAAAAAACCTAAAAGCGATGATCTGTACTCTGGCTGACTTTGTCAACCAAATTATTCTGATAGCTGTAAATATTTTTGTAAGTGTTCACCCCTTCACTGTCAAATTAATCCTGAAACAGTTCTTTCTGTAAGCATGAACAGGGAGAATACAATAACTACAAACTGAATTAAACAAATCCTTCTCTCAAGGACGCTGGCTCTAAGAATTCTCAAAAATAAGTTTAAACCGAGTGGGATTTCTTTCCACTAATTGTCTTCTTAATAAAAATGACTGAAAATTGGGCATAGCTGGGTTATCACAACAAAAGTAAAGAACAAAATTGAAAAACTTTTGATGAGACAGATGGGTCTGATACATACCTCACGATCACCAAATCATTGAATAAAATAATTCTCAGGTTCAGACAACCAATTTGCTATGGAGCAAAGATGAGCATCTTGGAGGCCACATGGTTCTGGGACTCTTAGGCAGAAGTCTGATGGGGACAGTAGGGCTGTCTCTGGGACATGTTAGGTTTCAAAGAAGTCTGTCCTAAGCAAACATTTTAATTTCAAATGCTTTTGCACTTAACACTTAGATCTTCCACCTCCTGCAACCCGAGAACGACCACCAGGATGCAAAACAGTATTTGTGGGCGGCCTGCCTGAAAATGGTACAGAGCAGATCATCGTGGAAGTGTTTGAGCAGTGTGGAGAGATCATTGCTATTCGGAAGAGCAAAAAAAACTTTTGTCACATTCGCTTTGCTGAGGAGTACATGGTGGACAAAGCCCTTTATCTTTCTGGTAGGTGTTTAGTCATGAGGATTGTGCCCACCAGGCACAGCACAGAGATTGGGGATCAGTGTATTTGCACCTATGGCAGCTAAAGTTTGGGCTTAATGGCAACCTCTCTTGCCTTCATAGATGGAAAATGCATGTTACTACCTGATGTATATGGTGTTTTATGCCTTTTCCTCTGACTAGAATTACCTTTTCCACCCCCACCCACCATACACACATCTTCATACCCTAAAGCTTCAGCTCAATCATAACCTCTTCTAGAAAGCTTTCCCTTACTTCTCTCCCGACTCTGCCCCCGGCTGGTTTGGGCACCCCTGCCTCAGTGCTTCTGCCGTGCCTGGTGCTTCCTCCTAACATGATACCTGTAACACCATATGAGAACTGCCTCTTTCTACCTCTGTCTCCTGCAACAGAGAATGAACTCCTTAGGGGAAAGACTGTGTCTTATTTAACTTTGAATCCCCAGCATCTAGCACATAACCTGGTACAAAAGTAGATGCTCAAAAATAACTATGGAAATCAGTTAGTTATGAAATATTTATTGGCTGATAATCAGAATACTAGGTTGCTGAGGATATGGCAAAGACTGAGGCATACAAAATTCTTGCCATCAGGGATATTACATTCTGAAGATGGCAAAATATGATATATATGTAAACAAATAATATCAGGTACCAATAAATGCTATGAAGAAGATAAAAACAGCTAACATACCTGGGGTTGCTAGGAAAGCAAGTATTCTCTAACATTTGAATTGAGATTTGAACAATATGAAGGGGATTGCCATGCAAACATCTGTAGGAGAAGCATTCCAAAATAAGGAAGAACAAGTCAGAGACCCTAAGATGAAAATTGACTTGGCATGTTCAAGAAGAGGAGAGAAGGTAAGCATGACTAGAGCACAGTAAATGAGAGAGAGGCAGTGAAGGGAAATGAAGTCTGAGAGGTAAACAGTACCAAATTATGTTGGTCCTTTAATCTATACAGACATACCTTTTTTATCGCACTTTGCCTTATCATGCTTTGCAGATATTGTGTTTTTTACAAATTGAAGATTTGTGGCAACCCTGCACTGAGCAAGTCTATCAGAGCCATTTTCCCAACAGCATTTGGTCACTTCATGGCTCTGTGTCACATTTTGGTAATTCTGGGAAAATTTAACTTTTTCATTATTATTATATTTGTTATGGTGATCTGTAATCTTTGATATTACTATTGTCATTGTTTTGGGGTGCCACAAATTGCACCCATCTAAGATGGTGAACTTAACTGATAAATGTGTGTGTTCTGACTGCTCCACCAACTGGTCGCTCCCCCATCTCTCTCCCTCTCCTTGGGCCTCCCTATTCCCTGAGACACAACAATATTTAAATTAAGCCAATTAATAACCCTACAATGGCCTCTAAGTGTTCAAGTGAAAGGAAGAGTCTCTCACTTTAAATCAAAAGGTAGAAATGATTAAGCTTAGTGAGGAAGGCATGTCTAAAGCTGAGACAGGCCAAAAGCTAGGCTACTCATGCCAAACAGTTAGCCAACTTGTGAATGCAAATGTAAAGTTCTTGAAGGAAATTGAAAGTGCTAGTTCAGTGAACACACAAATGATAAAAAACTGAAACAGCCTTATTGCTCATATGGAGAAGGTTTTAGTTGTCTGGATAGGAGATCAAACCAGCCACAACAGTCCCTTAAGCCAATGCCTAATCAAGAGCAAGGTCCTAACTCTCTTCAGTTCTGTGAAGGCTGAGAGAGGTGAGGAAGCTGCAGAAGAAAAGTTTGAAACCAGTAGATGTTAGTTCATGTGGCTTAAGGAAAGAAGCCATCTCCATAACATAAAAGTTCAAGGTGAAGCAGCAGTGCTGATGTAGAAGCTACAGCAAGTTATCCAGAAGATCTAGCTAAGATCATTAATGAAGGTGATACACTACACAACAGATTTTCATTGTAGATTAAGCAGCCTATTGGAAGAAGATATCATCTGGGACTTTCATAGCTAGAGAGGAGAAGTCAATGCCTGGGTTCAAAGCTTCAAAGGACAGGCACACTCTTTTTAGGAACTAATATAGCTGGTGACTTTCAGTTGAAGCCAGTGCTCATTTATCATTCTAAAAATCCTAGGGCCCTTAAGAATTATGCTAATTCTGCTCTTCTTATGCTCTATAAATGGAACAACAAAGCCTAGATGACAGCACATCTGTTTAACAACATGGTTCACTGAATATTTTAAGCCCACTACTGAGACTGACTGGTCAGGAAAAAAAGATTCCTTTCAAAATATTACTGCTCATTGACAATGCACCTGGTCACCCAAGAGCTCTGATGGAGGTTAATGTTTTCATGCCCACTAACACAGCATCCATTCTGTAGCCCATGGATCAAGGAGTCATTTCAACTTTCAAGTCTTATTATTTAAGAAATACATTTAGTAAGGTTATAGCTACCATAGATAGGGATTACTCTGATGGATCTGAAAAAAGTCAACTGAAAACCTTCTGAAAATGATTCACCATTCTAGATGCCATTAAGAGCATTCATGATTCATGGGAAGAGGTCAAAATATCAACATTAACAGGAGTTTGGAAGAACATGATTCTAACCCTCATGGCTGACTTTGAGGGACTCAAGACTTCAGTGGAGGAAGTAATTGCAGATGTAGTGGAAATAGCAAGAGAACTAGAATTAGGAGTGGAGCCTGAAGATGTGACTGAATTGCTGCAATCTCACGATAAAACTTTAACAGGTGAGGAGTTGCTTCTTAAAGCTGTGCAAAGAAAGTTGTTTCGTGAGATGGAATCTACTCCTGGTAAAGATGCTATGAAGATTGTTGAAATGACAACAGAAGATTTAGAATATTACCCAAACTTAGCTGTTAAAGCAGCAGCAGAGTTTGAGAGGATTGACTCCAAATTTGAAAGAAGTTCTACTGTGGGTAAAAGGCTATCAAACAGCACTGCATGCTACCGAGAATTGTTCATGAAAGGAAGAATCAATTGATGCAGTAAACTTCATTGTTGTCTTAAATTTTAAGAAGTTGCCACAGCCACCCCAACCTTCAGCAACCACCACCCTGGTCAGTCAGCAGCCATCAACATCAAGGTGACACCCTCCACCAGCAAAACGATTACAACTCTCCCCCAAACTCCCCCATCCAGAGAATGGATACATGTATAAGTATGGCTGAGTTTCTTTGCTGTGCACCTGAAACTATCACAGCATTGTTAATCGGCTATACTCCAATATAAAATAAAAAGTTTTTTAAAAAAAGATTACAACTCACTGAAGGCTCAGATGAAGGTTAGCATTTTTAGCAATAAAGTATTTTTAATTAAGGTATTTACAATTTTTAGACACCATGCTATTGTACACTTCATAGACTACAGTACAGTGTAAACATAACTTCAATATGCACTGGGAAATCAAAAACTATGTGTGACTCACTTGATTGCGATATTTACTTTATTATGGTGGCCTGGAACTGAACCCACTATATTTCCAAGTTATGCCTGTAGTAATGAGTTTATTATTCTGGATACAATGGGAATCCATTGAAGGATTTTAAGGAGTAGGGTGATGTGATCTGATATACATTTTAGAAATACACTTCTGGGTAAAGAATGGACTGAAGGGTATGGGGAAGTGTGGTGACTAGTAGTTAGTTAGCTAACCATAGCATAAGTCCAATCCAGAAGTAATAGCAGCTTATATACTATGGTAGTTGGAGTGGAGATAGCAAGAACTACTCTGCATAAAGTCACTTGTTCCTGGTAAAAGTTCAGATTTGGGGAGACTGAGGCAATTGGAATAGGAATGATTTTCTCTGTAAATATTATAAAGTTTCATGGCTGATCCTTTGCTTATTTGAATTGTTATTTTTCTGTATGGGACAGTGGACAAATAAGATGAAGGCAGAAGACAGAGTAATTGGAAAGGGCATAGAACAATTAACTACTTCCTTCCCTAACTACTAACCCTTCCCTAAGACTTGGAAGAATTGGGTCCAAGTGCTAGACATTTTATAGAATCTTCATTCATATAACAGGCGCTTGTTGGACATCTCCTTTGTGTAAGCTATTGTGCTAAATGTTGTACAGACTAGAAAATGAGCTAAACCTAGTTCTTCCCTTTAATGAACCCAGGGTTAGTATGCAGTCACACATTCATTTATTAAAGAAACATTGAGCACCTGGCATTGCTCAAGACCCTGATAAGACACACTCATTGCTAATAATAATGACATTTGAAAGTTACGTGTGCTGTACGAGAAGTATAGTAAAGTGTTATGGAAGTTCAGAGGAGAGAGAGGGAGGGAAGAAGGGAGGACGGGAGGGAGGGAGGGGGGAAGACAGGGAGAGAGAGAGAGATTGAAATTGTCTGGTTCCTGACTGGGGTTATCAAAAAAGGTAGCATTTAGACCAAGTCTTTGACAAAGAGAAAGCATCTGAATGTGGACAATGGGGCATAGATACAGCATGAGCAAAGGTACAGAGGTGGTAGGTTTTGCTGAACATTCAAGGAAACAATAAGTAGTGGTTTGTGTACTGAGTAGACATGAAAGGAGGTAGGAAAACATTCATCGTTAGCACACTTTGAAAGGCTTAACAGTTGGGTCTTTACTCCTCAGATAATAGGGAATTGTTGAAGAAATTCTTGAACAAAGAAGAAGATTGTTTCTGAAAGATTAATGTGACCACTCTGTATAAAAATGGGTAAGAGGAGAGGAGGTCAGTTAGATACCTTTTGCAATAGGCCAAAGAAAAGGTAATGAGCATTGGAAAAATTAGGCTGGTAACATGGGTGAGAAGAGGAGGCAGATGTAGAATTCTCTTTTTACATTTGCTAAGTGCTGTAAAATCCAACTACTGAAGATTTAACAGCCCTTAGCAATGATAACAGAGCATTCCACAATAGACTATTTTAATAAAAACTTAAAGGTCTTGAAAAGCCCTGAACAGTTGTACATAAAAGACAACATGCTGCTCAGGAGGTATCCATCTAAATGTCATTGAAATCAGCTCTCTGGTAACAGCCACCTGGAAACATTCTCACGGCTGCCAAAGGAAAGGAGATTGCAATCAGTGATGTGAAAACAACTAATTTTTCCCTTTAAATTTGAACCTGCTCCCTGAAAGTTTACACGTGCTAGAAAACTCCTGAATTGGATGGCTGTTCTCCCACTTTGTAAAAGAAAGAGGTTAAAACAAACAAACAAAAAGTCCCTTAGAAAGGGGCTAGAAATGTAGACATAATTGTTTTTTCTGTTGGAGTCTGAGCACCTTTGGGAGCCAGCATTGTACACAGCGCACCACCTCAAAGCATCACAGTATCTTGTGTATGTTTATGCAAAAGTTTCATTTCCTCCTCTCATTTGATCTTCTCCACAATCCTGGGAGAATAGTCAAGGTAATCATTAATAGCCACATTTTTCTGATGGCTCAGATAATTAAATAAGATGAATGGGTGTGAAAGTACATTGTAAACTTTAAAGGGCCCTAGCAAAGTTTACTTATGAAATGTATTTATTCTTCCTCTTTCTAAAAAGAATATTTTAGTGTGACTGGGAATTATTCTTTATAACAGCTTTATTTAGGTATAATTGACATACGATGAATTTCACATATTTCAAAAATACAATTTGATATTATTGACACATACATACAGCTGTGAAACCATCATCATAGTCAAAATAATGAGTATGTACACCTCTCCCAAAAGCTTCCTTCATGCCTCTTTTGTAATCCCTTCTTCCTAACCCTCCCCAGTTCTCTCCCCAGGCAACCACTGATCTATTTTCTGTCAGATTAGCGTGCGTTTTCCAGATCTTCATATAAATGAAATAGTATGTTTTGTATGCTCTTCCTTCCTTTGTATAGATTTAGATTTCCATTAGGTATCATTTTCCCTATAATTGAATTTCCTTTAACATTTTTGGTAGTGCAAGTCTGCTCCTGATAAATTCTTTCAGCATTTGTATGTATCAAAAATTTATTCCACTTTTTTTAAAAGGTATGTTCTCTGGGTATAGGATTCTAGCTTTTCTCTCTCTCAGATGTTGCTCCACTATCTTCTTACTTGCATTGTTTTCAACAAGAAATATGATGTTATCCTTATCTTTTTGTTTCTCTGTACATAAAATGTGTCTTTTGTCTATGGCAGCTTTTAAGATATTCTCTTTATTGCTGGTGTTTAGAAATTTGATTATGATGTGCTTGGTATAATTTTCTTCATGGTTTTCCACTTGGGGTTCATTGAAATTCTTAGATCTGAGTTTTCATCAAATTTGGACATTTTTCCTTCCTTATTTCTTCAAATATTTTTTCTGTTCCCTCCCCTGTCTCCAATCATGGCTCCAATTAGGCATATATTGGACCCCTTGAAGTTGTCCTACAGCTCACCAGTACTCTGTTCATTTTTTAAGTCTTTTTTCTCTCTGTATTTCATTTTGAATAGTTTCTATTTCTATGTCTTCAAGTTCATTCATCTTTTCTTCTGCAATGTCTAATTTGTCACTGGTCCCGTCCAGTGATTTTTTTTCAACTCAGACATTGTAGTTTAAATCTATAAAAGTTTGATTTTGGTTCTTTTTTATGTCTTTTGTGTTTCTACTTAATATGTTCTATCTTTTCTCTAGCTTCTTAAGCATATGAAATCCAACTATAATAGTTTTTATGTCCTTATCTATTAATTATATTATCTGCATCACTTCTGGGTCTGCTTCATTGACTGATTTTTATCTTTATTATGATTTTCCTGCTTCTTTGCATATTGGGTAATTTTTTATTGGACACCAGACATTGTGAATTTTACCAGGTGACAAATATTTTTCATTCCTGTAAGTATTCTTGACCTTTGTTCTGGGATGCAGTTAAGTAACTTGAACATTTTTTTATCTTTTTAGGTCTTGTTTTTAAGTTTTGTTCAGCAGAATCAGAGCAGGGTTTAGTCTAGGGCTAATTTTTCCTCACTAAGGCAAAACTCTTTTGATTACTCTATCCAATGCTCTCTGAATTATTAGATTTTCTCCTCTGGCTGGTGTGAAAAGGAAATAGTCCTAGCCCTGTATGAGCTCTAGGGATTATTACCTCTAATGCTCAGGTAATTCACACATAGATAGACATCAATACTCAGCTACATAATAGTGGAGGACCCTCTGCAGATCTCTGAAGTTCTTTCTCTGTGTAGCTTTCTTCTTTCCAGTACTCTGCCATGAAAACTGTCTGCCATAGTCTCCCTGGATTCCCAGTTCAATCTCCTCAACTCAGGGATATCACCATGCTTTGCCTGAGTTCCCCTCCCTGTGCTGAGGCCTGGAAACTCTCTCCAGGCAATAAGCTGGGGAAATCTTAGGGATCACTTCATGTGGTTCTTGTCTCTTAGTGATCTCTGTCTTCACTGCCTAATGTCCAATGTCTTAAAAACTATTGTTTCATACATTTTGTCCATATTTTTATTTGTTTAAGGCAGGAGTTACCCTGCGAGCTTGTGCTTAGAATGAAATGAGATAAATGTGTGTGGAAGCAGCTAGCTCAGCTTCTGAAACTTAAAAGTTTAATAAAAACTTAATAATTTTTTTTTTTATTTTTTTGTTGAGAGATTTAACTTGGGTGCTATAACTGACACCAAAAGTGGAGATGTGGACTTGAATCCTGGTTTTCTGAATCCTAGTCCTATATCAGTATACTATAAGCATACTATCTCTTTTTTTAAGGATCCCAAATTATATGTCACCTGGATCACATACTACTCCCCATTATATCTATTCCACCACCACCCCCAAAAATGGTTCCGAGTCACCACATACATCTAGGAAGCCATTTGGGTGATTGAAATGTCGAGCTGATTTAAATTTATCAAAATTTTATTGATTTTATTTAAATTTTATCTAAATTTTATCAACATTTAAATTTTATCAAAATTCTGAGTGGCGGGATGACTGACACTCTTGAAGTTATCCAAACACACCACAATTTGAGGCCACCTTTTGCATTCTTCCAAGCCCATGGTGCCACATAAAGCTTATTCTTGATACAGTTACCCACAGAGCTTCCCTCTGTCACAGGTAAGGTGGCAGATGGAGAAATGGAACTCCTATGAATAAGACTGACCCAACCATGGAATAATAAACTATTATCAGAGATAGAGACTATAATCCAAGTCATTAATGTTCTTCTTGCTAGTAGTGGGGAGAGAATTTGGGGTTATGTGGTTACTGGAAACTGCTGTGACTGCATCTGAAGTACCAAACTTGAAAAGCTACTTATAGCGGCTCACTCACTGAGCTGTTCTTGTTCTCTCCTCTCTCTCCCTCTTGTGCACTTAGGTTACCGCATTCGCCTGGGCTCTAGCACTGACAAAAAGGACACAGGTAGGCTTCATGTTGATTTTGCACAGGCTCGAGATGACCTGTATGAGTGGGAATGCAAACAGCGTATGCTTGCAAGAGAGGAACGCCACCGTAGAAGGATGGAAGAAGAAAGGTTGCGCCCACCATCCCCACCTCCAGTGGTCCACTATTCAGATCATGAATGCAGCATTGTTGCTGAAAAACTAAAAGGTATACAAAATATTCGAGCTTTTTGATTAAAAGAACTCTTTTCTTTGGAGAAATGTAATAAATATATTTGTATTGTTGACAGTTATCCTTGAATTTCCCACTGAGGGATTCTAAGCATTTCTTGTGTTGAAGCCTTGCAGTTAGAAAGGTGTACCTAGTAATTCAAGAGCCAAAAAATTTGTCCCTTCCACTTGTGTCTGTGATCCTTCACTGTCTCAAGTTACTTTTTCTCTCCATATATCAGGTGACTAGAAAGAAACAATTTTTTCCCACTTTTCCACATCAGAGAATTTTAGCTGTGATCCATGACTTGGGACCTGTAAGCACCTCCACCCCCTTTCATTGTGGATAGCAAGTTAGTTTTGAATTCTAAGTCAGAATAAATCAGAACAATAGAACTTGATGTGACCTCAGAAAACTCTGATAAAATTCCATTTTATAGATGAGAAAATGGAGGGTCAGAGAGTAGTTACAGTATACATTCTCCTTAGATTACTCAAAGACATAGCTACTACCAACTAAAAGAGGACTCCTTTAATCACACATTTATTTCACACAGTAACTACAGAGACTTCCAGACATTGCTAAATCAGACTGCTTTCCCTTTAGTTTGGATTCCTGTTCCCCTTGCTTGACTCTCAGAGCCATTTTGCTAATTTAACCTTAAGTGCCTTGCCTGGTCTCCTGTGTTAGTAGCTCAAATCCAGTTTTTTCATTCTATGAGTTATGGTTGATTTTACTGGATGAGTGCTGGTGTCCCATTGATCTTATTGGTGACACCAACCCAGCTCTAACAGTATGAATTTTCCTTGCTTCTTGTGCTCTAGGCTCAGCAAGATGCTGCTAATTCCCCTTTGCAAATAGGTCTCATTCACCAAACTTGTTTGCACCTTATAGCCGAAGGGTTTCACATGTTAAAGAAATCCTTTGTTTGGATTGATTTGTCTTCCTGTAGGAGAAAAGCAGAAAACAGAGTCCAGAGTAGAGACACAGAAATAATGGTACACTTTGAAAAGCTGGAAAGGCTGAGAGCATTGGTAAGATGCCAGGTCCAAGACTTAACTGTTCACATAAGACCAAACAGCTCAGTTTGAATTTTTATAAAAAAATGAATTTGCTGGTTGTGTGGAACTCAAGCAAAAAGTAAGCATCAATGAATCAACTATACATCAATAATTTTTTTAAAAACTGAGCATCGGACTTCCCTGGTGGCGCAGTGGTTGAGAGTCCGCCTGCCGATGCAGGGGACACGGGTTCGTGCCCCGGTCCGGGAAGATCCCACATGCCGCGGAGCGGCTGGGCCCGTGAGTCATGGCCGCTGAGCCTGCGCGTCCGGAGCCTCTGCTCCGCAACGGGAGAGGCCACAGCAGTGAGAGGCCCACGTACAGAAAACAAACAAAAAAATATATATAAAAACTGAGTATCAACATAAAGACTGTATGTAAGTAATGAAATGAAAACTGCTATAACGGTGAGGCTGACCTCTCATTACACATCTTCACTTAAAAAGGCAAGTGGTAAGAAGTTCACATTACAGTGAGAGACGGTTCCACTGGACATAAGGGTTCCTGGCTAGAGAGGGCTGTGGAGTCCTACAGTGGGCCTTCAATAGGATGCTAATGCACTCTCCCTCTCAGGAGTCTTTAACAGCAGAATATGTAAGTGGCTATCTCAGAAAGCTGAACCAGAGGCTTTGGAAGCTGAACCACAGACTACTATTTTAACATCAGAGAGTAACTCCTAACTAGCTGTAGAAATCTACTTGGAGGGTTCCTCAGGCAAGAGAAACAGGATGTGGTGAAATGTAGAAATTGAATGAATTACATCAAAATAGATTGTGACTGGGACTGAGTGGAAGGCCTGGGGCTGGATTGGATGCAGGAGTGACGTTACAAAAAGTCAAAGATGTAAGTGTTTATACCTAAAGAATTGCCATTTAACTCTTTCTTAAGACTCCTTCCAGGGCTTCCCTGGTGGCGCAGTGGTTGAGAATCCGCCTGCCGATGCAGGGGTCACGGGTTCGTGCCCTGGTCCGGGAGGATCCCACATGCCGCGGAGCACCTAAGCCCGTGAGCCATGGCCGCTGGGCCTGCGCGTCCGGAGCCTGTGCTCCGCAACGGGAGAGGCCACAGCAGTGAGAGGCCCGCATACAGCAAAAAAAAAAAAAAAAAAAAAAAAAAGACTCCTTCCAAAGGTTTAATTCCATGGATCCAGGATAAAGTTACTGTCAAATGCAAGTTAAACTCAAGACTGAAGTTTACTTGTGCTTATTAAAAAATAAGATTGTAGAATTCTGAAGTTCTCTTACCGCTAATTTATATATTACACACATGCACACGCACACACACACACACACACACACACAGAGGTTAAGACATTTGCAATATGTGAAAACTATGTCAGTAAAGAAAACTTTGTTTAAGAAAAGAAGAAATACTCTTGTTCTGAAAATTCTTCGTAGACTACAACCAATCTGACTACTTTTGGAATCTTTCATTCGTTCAGTGTCTCTGCCCACCTGCTGCCTGTGTGTGCACACGTGTGCGTGCACGGTTCCTCACTCTCTGCAACGAATTCATTTCACAACCTTTGCCAAAAAGGCATGGTGGCCTCCTTGCCAGCATGTTGGGAAAATAGATGGAGATTTGGTTACTATAAATGACTCTAAAAATAAATTCTCTTTTTTCAGATGATTCCAAATTCTCAGAAGCCGTGCAGACCTTGCTCACCTGGATTGAGCGAGGAGAGGTGAACCGTCGCAGCGCCAACAACTTCTACTCCATGATCCAGTCGGCCAACAGCCACGTGCGCCGCCTGGTGAATGAGAAAGCTGCCCATGAGAAAGACATGGAAGAAGCAAAGGAGAAGTTTAAGCAGGCCCTTTCTGGAATTCTCATTCAATGTGAGTGGAAGTCATGGTTCTGCCAGAAGGGTGAGAGGGCACTTCA
Organism: Kogia breviceps; assembly: GCF_026419965.1. NCBI lineage: Eukaryota > Metazoa > Chordata > Mammalia > Artiodactyla > Physeteridae > Kogia > Kogia breviceps. The sequence goes on from NC_081330.1 coordinate 18,979,731, forward strand.
CTTAGTCATCACTCTCTCTACACAGGAACCAGGGCTCCAGAGCCATATCCTGTGTCAAGAAGGAACGCCCTCTTCATCACTGCCTTGCGCTCTCCTTATATTGCCAAATGCCCGAGCTCTGGTTTCATGGGAATCATGTGCACACCTCCTATGTTCATTTTCTGTGGTATATCTACTTCAGCTCCTTAGGAACACTGACGCTTAGCCCACAATCCTGTGATTTTACTTTCGCTTGTTCTCAAAGTAAGTTACAAGCAGCCTCAGGCTCCGGTGGAAAATTCGGTATTTCACTGCTGAAGTTAGAATGTAGCATCAGGATTTGTAAGCTTCTTTGCTTCAGATTTGCATCATTATGCTTTTCAGGTATTCCATTTTAGGGATAAATGTAATTCTATTTCCCAAGGTAATTGAATAAAAGCCAAATTTGCAACTTCTACCTTTTGTTTTTAGTTTCCTTTCTTCAACATTTCCTTTACTGGATGTCAGTAGACACTGAGAGGGAATGGGAAGCCACTGAAATAGCCATTTTCAAAAATTAGTACCATTCCAAACCTATCCAAGGTCTCTTAAATGAGCAGAAAAATTCTCAAATAATGTTTTTAGTTCACCGCATTATAAAATTATGAACTCTTATCTTTTGAGTAAGAAACTGTATTCACGTTAGGAACAAAGGTACAGTTTTATGACTTGGCTTTTAAATAGTTATGGCCCACTCTTCTCATACTTGACTTCCCATACTTGACTGATACATAAATGGAATTAAGGGGGAGTTGTTTCATTTTCCATTTCTATTTTGAAAGTATCTATGGGCATGGAATCCAGGAGGAGAAAGCGTATGTTTTTAGGGCTTCAGAATAAATAGAAAAAGAGAGCAGCAAGCATCAGGGGAATATAAATCCTTAAATCATTAGGAGACAGGGTACAAACAGGGCTGTAAAGAAAGAAATAACATGTCTGAATTTTCTTACTGTGAACACCTAGCCAGGCAGAGGATCTTATCCTTATTTTTCTTTTCCCAGAAAAAAAGTCATGACTAAGTTTTCCTTCTCTTGAACTGCTTGCGATAAAGCCCCCGAATATTTGTACACATTTCCTCATTTGACATTTTAAGCGACCCTGAAAAAATACTCCCTAGGACTGTGCTTACACACTATTCTTCCATAAAACGTGTTTCTCCAGTCAACCAGCCTATCTAGGTAGACTTAAAATAGATCCCATCCATTTTAGGTTTTGATTTGTTGCTTCTGGTTAAGCGTACCTCAGAATAATAAAAAGATGGATTCCATTGAAATGAAGCATCCAGGCTCATTCTGAAAGGCTAGTTTAAGAAGCCAGTGGTCAAAGGGAGCTGGTACAGTTCACCACTTGCTGTCCTATAGTGCAGGGTCGGTAGTGCTAAATCACATTCACCATGACTCTTGCCTCTCCTGCCTGAATGAATACAGACTGCCTGTATTAAAAAACTTCAGTCACCATTTCACCCTAAAGCTTCTAGAATTCATTTTTTCTTTCTGTATATTGACATCTTTGCCTTTGCGCGTCCCCTTTAAACTCATGGTATGCCAACACACATAGCCTTTTTTTTTAAGCACAGCTCTAGTCCAGTAGTGTCATAGGAGACACACTAAGCCTGATGCTTCTCTTATTTATTTTCTCCTCTCTTTTGCCATCCCTGGATGATGCTGATTCAACTGTTGATCTGATGCTGCAGTTGAGCAGATAGTAGCTGTGTACCATTCTGCATCCAAACAAAAGGCTTGGGACCACTTCACAAAAGCCCAGCGTAAAAACATCAGCGTTTGGTGTAAACAAGCTGAGGTTAGTAACTTTTTACTCTGGTAGCCCCTCAGGGAGACAGTTTCTTTCTTTAACAAGTTATTGATTTGGAGTTTAGCTAGAACTAAATAGTGCCAAGCTCCCATGGCCACAACAAGGCCCTAATGAAACACTGAGACATGTTCTATAGCCTGTCATTGTGTCCAGACCACCTGCTGCCAAAAGGGTAATAAATGTGCACATGGTGTCTTGAATGCATTCTGCTGAGTGGAAACCTTAGTAGTGAAAATGTAGCTGCAATAATAAGTTTACTTCCCTAAGCTAGCTAGTCTTAGGTACAACAATAATTACTGACCTGTGCATCTAGTGTTAGTAATATCAGGGCTGTCTTACATTTATTAGAGCATCCTGACAGTTGAGGCTGAAAGCTGCCTGGTGTTACATTGGAGCACTGAAATTTCTGAGCTTCTTTTATCAAACCCGCTCAGCCACCTTTATAGGTGGCAGCTTTAAAGGTAACAGAGGACTCTGATTTCAAATTAAGATTGACACACACCTCTCTGCTTGTGCTCAAGTGACATTTTTAGCATAACACTAGAACACATCTGATGTGATTAGGTTGCGATTCTAAATCTGAGATTAAAAACCGAGATGGGAGGTTTGTTTACACCAATGTGCCTTTGGAATGGTGTTACATAGTCCTCAAGTTTTTCTGTTCCTATGTGTAGCTTCCTTACCCAGCCAGCCCTGGCACTTTCCATCTGTGTATGCAGCAATTCTTTCAACTTCGTTTCTGAGTCCGCTTTGCCAGTCGAGTAGCAGTCCCATTATATCTATCAATGCAGGTTGTCATATTCCTTAATAGTTAAATAGCACTTGTATGGAACTTACATATTATAAGGCACTTTCACATTGTTTAGCTCACCTACGTGAGCCCCTCAATAGGTGTGGTGTAGTGGAAAGAACCTTGGACTTGGAGTTGACATGAATCCAAATCTCAGCTCTGACATGTTATAGCTGTGTGACTTTGAGCAAGTTAGTCAGCCTTTCTCAGTCCTTATTTCTTCACCTGGATTAAATGAGATAAGAGATATGTAGACAGTATGAAAATATAAATGCTATATAAATGAGAAATAGTATTATTTCAATTTATCATTAACAACTCCATGAGGAATAATAAGTAGAGTATCTATTTTTTACATGTGAGGAAACTGAGACACAGAAATGTTAAGCAATGTACACACAATTACACAGCTAGTAAGTGGTCAATTCAGGCCTAGAAATTCTTCTTCTTCACTCTGTGCTCTGCTATAAACTGCCTTGTGGCCTTGAGTCAGTCATTTAATCTTTGTGAACCTCAGCTACCTAATCTATAAAATGAAGATAATAATCTATTCCTCTGTCTTTCATGAGAATACATGACATAGTTTGTGTGGCAACAATTTGAGAACCGTGAAGAGAGATTAGAGGAAGATAAGTTCATAAATCAACAGTCTCTGAGCCATCAGTTCTGACTCGGCAAAGGGATCTATGAGTCACTAGGGAGAAATCCTTGAAGACATCAGCCCAATGGAGGGTCGGGTCATAAAAAGCCAGTAAAGTTTTTAATTGTTAAAAAAATAATAATTAGGATCAAAAAAGGAACTGATTATCTTAGTGTAGCACAAAATGATTTTAGAATGCAAGGGCTACCTCATGTTGTTGAGCCCAATGAACAAAATTCGACATTTCAATTCAGACGTTTACTGAACAGATTCTCTGTCTCAGGTATCATGACAGGCAATGCAGGATGAAACGGTCTTTGCCCTCAGGGAGCTAAAAAGGTAACAAAAGTGATCAAGGGGAGTTTAGCCTTAAATTTATTTGTTTTTAAAATTTTTATTGGGGAATAGTTGATTTACAATGTTGTGATAGTTTCAGGTCTACAGCAAAGTGAATCTGCTATACATATACATATATCCACTCTTTTTTTTTACATTCTTCTTTTCCCATATAGGCCATTACAGAGTACTGAGTAGAGTTCCCTGTGCTATACATTAGGTCCTTATTAGTTATCTATTTTACATATAGTAGTGTGTATGTGTCAATCCCAATCTTCCAGTTTATCCCTCCCCCTCCTTTAACCCCCTGGTAACCGTAAGTTTATTTTCTACATCTGTAACTCTATTTCTGTTTTGTAGATAAGTTCATTTTTTTTAGATTCCACATATAAGCAATATCATATGATATTTGTCTTTCTCTGTCTGACTTACTTCACTCAGTACAACAATCTCTATGTCCATCCATGTTGCTGCAAATGAGATTATTTCATTCTTTTTTATGGCTGAGTAATATTCCATTGTATATATGTACCACATCTTTATCCACTCCTCTGTTGATGGGCATTTAGGTTGCTTCCATGTCTTAGCTATTGTAAACAGTGCTGCAATGAACATTGGGATGCATGTATCATTTTGGATTATGGTTTTCTCCAGATATATGCCCAAGAGTGGGATTGCTAGATCATATGGTAGCTCTATTTTTAGTTTTTTGAGGAACCTCCGCACTGTTCTCCACAGTGCCTGTACCAGTTTACATTCCCACCAACAGCATAAGACGGTTCCCTTTTCTCCACACCCTCTCCAGCATTTATTGTTTCTAGATTTTGTGATGATGGCCATTCTGACTGGTGTGAGGTGACACCTCATTGTAGTTTTGATTTGCATTTCTCTAAAAATTAGTGATATTGAGCATCTGTTCACATAGCACCTAAATTTAAAATATCCAAAATCCTTAATTTAGTTTGAATAATTCAGAAAAATAAAAGTTGAGAGAAAAATGCTCAATATGTCTTCCAATTGTAGAAAAGCAGTATTAGTCTCTACCTTCCCTTCAACGTATCCATTTTAAGGGGTGGAAGAGGCTGTTTGAAGTGCCCCACCCATTACAGGAAGCCCTGCTGATACAGTATTTCCTTTTTCATGGGAGGAGTGGAGCCTCTGGTTGGAGAACTGACTTGTCTAGGCCACAACCCTTTTGTAAATGAATTTGCAATAAAATAGTCTCCATTAATATTATTCATCAAGGCTCTCTGTAGTTATAGCAAGCCTACCTATCTGGTGGGTATATGCTTGAGTTTAATTACTTCCTCAGTAAAGACAGCTATGCCACTAAGCCGGACATTTCTCTGGGGCTGTGGAGAGCTGAGAGCTGTACACCCTATCACCTAATATTGTAGCAGAGCTTCCTTGGCACAGTGATGAGGATAAAGCACACGGCCAGCATGACTTACTACATGGTTTGTGATATGCCTTGTAGACTTTGTAGGAACCCAGAAAAATGCTTCCTGCCTGTTGGATTGGACTAAATTAAGGTCTACCCTGAACACCTCAATCTTTATAAGTAAAACTACTGACAGTGGAACATAGCTCATGACCTTTCTCTGCCATTGCATTCCCTAAACCTAAAAGATTTCTTCTACTCTATATCGGCACCTCTTTAAATCATGGCTTTAATTTTTTTTTAACCTCTGCGTACTTTAGCTTGATGACAGGCAACTCTGAGGACTAAAAGGAGGTATCCTGTAGAAAGTGACAAAACTGTCCTCTTAAATTGGGACTGCCTCTTAGCACCCCACTGAGAATCAGAGCATCTCAGCGACCTAATCAACTAAACTGACTTTTTCTTGACCGAGGCATCAAAGCTACAATTCCTAAGTTAGGGTTTTCATCAAAGTAGAAGGGTCTGACATTGAACCTTTTCTACCAGTTGCCTCGGGGAATAAGCCAGCTGGTGGCCTCCTCACATCACAAAGTACCTGTTATTTGTGTCATTGTCATCCTGCTTCCAGCAGCAGACACTGTCTCACTCTGGTGAGAGAGAAGTTATGAAGTAAGAAGAAAAAGTCCCCACCTTCAGGGAGCTAAGGCACTCACTCTGGTAGCATCTGCCAAGCAGACTAGTTTGATAATGAGTCTTTTTCATTGGTTTACTTTCCTGGTTTACATGTATGTGTGGCTCCTGCTGATACAATTTGAAAGGGTAATAAAAATAAGAGAAGGCTGAAGTCCCTCCCCTTACTAAAAGCTAGCATCTACAGTGACTTTACTGACAGTGCTGTGTGTTGTGGGAACTCTTTTTCTATAGAATCATTTAAATCCTGTGTGTTTCTCTTACCGAGATCCTGGCTTAGATTACAAGTTAAACTTTGGATGGTATATAAGAAGCTAGAGCCATAGCAGTAGGCACCAAGAAACTCCCTTGCATTCTCCCTAATGTGAGATTTTTATACCATTGGACCAGAAGAAAGGGTACATGGTGATTACGTACTAGCATTCTCGTGAAATGAAATACTGTGATTGCTAAAATAACTTTCTGGATTTCCAGGCCTATCATTCCAAACCCCGAAGAACTGGTTGCAGATAGATGTTCAAGTTATCTGCATAACCTCGTTTTAGGACCCATTTGCACTAACACTAGCTATTGGCTTTCAGCCATCAAACCCCATGCTAACAAAATTTGGATCAACGTGATTTGTACTTCCATTATGTAGCATACAGTAGACATTGATTAAGAGCCTGTGTTTGTGCTCTGCTTCATTGGCTTGAATGATATCTCAGAATCAAATTTCTATGTAAGTGTGGGAGCTATCTCCCTATCCTCTGCTCCTTTCCATTCCTTCATCTGGCCCATTCCCCACCGAGTATCCTGTTAATTTTCAAAGTGTGGGTAAGTACAATTTTGTTACACAATTCTTAAGGAACTTTGCTTTTATTATAGTCATGTTTCTATCATAAAACATGAGTAAGATGAAGTTAAGTCCACATAAAGTTTTTGGAAACTATATAGTTAGATAATTAACGTTCAATAATTTATGATTTGCCTACTTTATGATAAATCAAAAATGTCAGCTGGTACAAAGATGATTCTTTTCAGCATTTTCCTCTGTCTAGGGTTTCAGTTTTATTCTATGTTGAAAGTGCTTTGTCCTCCATTGTGGAGCAATATGTGAATTTCTAAGCTTCGCAAAAAGTTACCACTAGAATAGACTTAAAGGCATTATAATGCATTTTGAGAAGTCACTAGGAGTCCACTGTTTAGATTAAATATCACAGGTCTACCGTGGGCAACAGTATGGTATAAAAACTTTAGGAAGGCTATCTTACCTTTTTTGATGTACTCTATCAGTGACGTGACCCAGTCAATTTCAGGTAGAGAATTACAAATGAAAATTTCTGGGAAATGTTTTTATGTGTCATTGCCACTCTTTTGGCTTCAGCGCTGGATCTAACTGTCAGGATGGGAAAAGCGGCAGATCTGGGAGGCAGCTATTTCTCCTGCTGCCGGCACTTCGGTGGCTCAAAGCCCTCCTGTTGCCCGCTCCTGTGTCCAAGCTAGGTAGAATGCCTTCCTTAGGTAAATGCCGCCTTTTAGCCCTTCACTCTGAAGGTATTTGTTAGGATTTGATTCCAAAAGTAGAGCGTTTTTGATCCACCAGAGAATATAGAAAATAGGCATCTTAGATATCAAGTGCTTTACTTTTCAAAGAATTAAAATCTCACTTGCTTTACTTAGAGGTAGTATCATTTACTGAATGCTCACCTTAAGTTTAATGCAGTATAGTATCCTATAGCCTCTATTGTTCTCTCTGCCTTATCTCCATTCATGTGACTTAGTATCGATATTTACAGAAAAAGTGATGGTACAGACCTTAGTTTCTTTGTAGATAAGAAGGATTGTCTTGTTAGAGGGCTCTAGGCTCTGCCACTTTGCCTGCCTGACTGAATAACTTAGAGCAAGCTTTTCCTTAGCTTTTCTTACCCTCATTTCATTATCAGCTAAAAGAACTGGTCATTCTTGTTTCTGAAGTATTTTGAGGCATTGAGGTAAAATTTGCCCATAGGTCCATTATTTTCCTAGGGAATTTTTGAAGATGTGAAAGATCTCTAGATAAGCTGTATTACTTAGTTATTGAACATTTTATACTTCTAAGAAGAGATTACGCTTCCTTGTCCAGCTGGAAGCAGAAAAGATGCTTTGCGGATGCTGAGCAGCTACAGAGCGCGTCTTAGCTATCAGTTAGATCTTCCAGCCCTGGGACATTTCCCTAGAAGGAACACAATTTCCTCTTCTGAGAAACACAATAACTTTCCCAGAGTTAGACAACACGTCTGTGAATTGAGAAGTGGTCTCTGCTTATGCCCTCTGACAGTCTACATTTTTGTTAGGCAACTAGGAGAGCCACGATTTTTCCTGATGAAGTAAGTTGTACAATATTTGAATTTGCCAGTGTCAAACCTCATTATGATCACCTTTCCAGTAACGGCTCTTTGATAACTGAAATCCAGACTCCTGAGAAAGAATGAATTCTTAGAAATGGCAATTCCTTTATTGTTCTCTGTGCAATGAGTTTGAATAAGACATAGCAAATGTCTCTCTTGACACAGTCCTTTAAAGTTCATTTTTCTCAAACAAGTCATTATTTTCTTCTACTTTAAGTAATGCCTCTGCAGCACATTGAGGGATCCTATGGTAGTATTTCTATTTTCTATTTCTTCTATTTTTCCTTTACTTCTTAACTCTCAGTGATAACACTGAATAGCTCACTTTTTAATAGGTACTTTTATTTATATTTAGTGTAAACTTAACTTGATATAGAAATCATTATTTTTTCCTGATAAAAGGAATAAAAAAGGAGAATATTAGTTGAGATAGTGATTAACTGTAGCATTATTTATTAAGAAATCCATTTAAAATACTTATAATCTCCCTAAATGGAGGCAATTTTCACCAGACGGCTTTGCACATTTTCTGTATTATGGCCCAAGTGGAGCTAACCTAGGCAAGGAATTCTCAGCTCACTGCTGAGAAGCCTCTGACAGGCATCAAGTGGCCTTTAAATGATTGCAAGCTGTTCCAAAATGGAGTTCTCGTGCTTGATTTTTTTTTGAAAAAGTGACTTTTCCAGTGTGATCTCAATCATTTCCGATGTGCTTCATGCCTTTCTGCAGATCTGTGTTTACATCTGGTAGCACTTCCCTTCAGCCTGAAGAACTTTCTTCAGCTTTTCTTATAGTGCAAGTCTTTGGGTGACAAATACTCGCATTTACATTTGTCTGAAAATATATTTATCTCATCTCCAGTCTTGAAAGACTTTTTCTCTGAATATAGAATTCTGAATAAATAGATATTTTTTATTTCTTCTTGCACTTTAACGAATTGTTTCCCTAGCTTCTGGTCTTTATTGTTTCTGAAAGAAATCAAAGCATTCAACTTGTTTTTCCCCTGTTTATAATATGTTGGTTTTTTCTGGCTGCTTTTAAAAATTTCTCTCTTTTCCCCCAGTTTTATTGATATATCACTGACATACAGCACTGTATAAGCTTAAGGTGTACAGCATAATGACTTGACTTACATGTATTGTGAAATGATTGTCACAATAAATTTAGTTAACTAAAGAGTTAGAGTTTCTCTTTATGTTTCATTTTCAGCAGCTTGACTATGGTGTTCCTAGACATGCTGTTTTTCCACACATATTCTGCTTGAGAGTCACTGAGTTCTTTGAATATATAGATTAATATATTTCATCAAATTTAAGAAATCCTCAACTATTTTTTCTTCAAATATTTTGAATCATTTAATCTCTCCTCTCTTTCTGTGATTCCAGTTAGTTTCTCTGTTCTTCAGATTTGATAAATTTGTATTGGTCTCTCTTTAAGCTTTCTCTGTATACTATCATCTCTATTCTACTGTTAAGCTCATCCAAAGTTTCTATTTCTCTGCTAAGATTTCCTATCTTTTCATTCACTATTAACATATTTCCTTTACATCATTGAGATAGTTATGATAGCTGCTTTAACTCCTTGTTCTGCTAATTTCCATGTCTAGTTCATTTCAAGCTTGGTTTCTGTTGATTGTATTTTCTCTTGAAAATGGGTCATCTCAACCTAGTTCTTGTAGGTATGTCAATTAACTGGGGGCTTTACCTGCTTATTGGGAATATTTTGCTTTTAAGTCTTTGGATTCTGTTATATTCTTTCAAAGAATGTTGATTTTGTTTTCTTTTGTTTTAATGGTCAATTTACTTCATTGAATTTAAGCTAGAAATTGTCTCTCTTAGATGGCAACTCAAATCTCAGTTCAGTTTTTTAGCCTTAGCTGGGTTGTTTGGAATCTGCCATGTGCTTTCATGGTTCAAGGGTCATGCAGAAAGGCGTACAGTTCTTATACACAGAATTTGGATCCCTCTCTCTTTGGCTATCTCCTTTCTGGGATCCCCTCCTCACTTTCCATTGGCTTCCAGTGGTTGCCCTGAACTCTCTCCTTTATTTCTTAAGGATATGAAGACTTTGGATTTTCTATTTAAAATTTAGCCATCATATGAGGTGCTAGCTGTTGTCTGCTCTCAGACTAAAAGTCTCTTTAAAACTGGAGGACCCACACCCTTCTTCCAAGTGTTAGCTCCTCTTCAGAATATGCCTGTTTTTGTTCATTCTCCAATGCCATCAAGTAGTTAGGGATTTGGTTTGTTTTTTTGTTCACAGAATATAGATATTATCCACGGAAGGGTTGATCTGGTAGGAGTTCAGTCCTGACAGCTCATTTTTACTCTAACTACTAAACCTGCAAATGTTTGATTAAGAGTTCTGTTGAGTAAGACTGTAAAGGGAGAGAGAAGAGAATAGAAAGCAGCAAGATCAAAGGATTTGACATGGGAGGGTGAACATGGCAGAACCTTAAGGGAAAGTCCAGAAATCCATGTAAGAGGTAGAAGGTATTTCATGGTCAACGGTACTCTCTAAAATGGGAGGGATACAAGAATCATCGGCTGCTAGAGCTCTGGGTATGGAAAGAAAGCCTATGTAGGACAGAGTGTACAAAGTTTGCTTTGTGTATTGAGACTGTCCTCAGCCTCAACATTTGCCTTTGCCTTTGTCTTAAGACTACTCTGAAGTTTTGTTATACGTTTAAAAAGACCCTGCTTTACCTAGTCCTTAATTCTGTTTATTTCCTCAACATCTTCAAGGCTTTCCCACCTAAAGAGCATACCTTTTAACCTTAGGAAATTCGCAACATACATAATGATGAATTAATGGGAATCAGGCGAGAAGAAGAAATGGAGATGTCTGATGATGAAATAGAAGAAACAACAGAAACAAAAGAAACTGAGGAATCAGGTAAAGATTATTCTGCTTTGCTTTATTTAACTAACACCTACTGGAAGGGATGATATATTTTAAAACCGTTAACAACCGGTAAAGTATGGACACAAACCCATCAGACTGGAAGCAGCTGGAGACAATTGGTAAGGCCATATAAGTACACACTGGCTGAATGTCAACCCTGTGGCTACAGGACTTACTGTGGTCTTAATTTACTGTCATCTTTCATCATAGTACCTAACTAGAAGTGGACTTTTCTTCCTAGGAGCATTGGACATTTAGGTGGTATTATTCTATATTTGGCTTGGACTTATTAATAATATGTTCCACAGTAGAAACCATAAGACAGTTTATGTAAAAATAGGTAACTAGCCAAACTTTTAGGAAAAAAGTTAGATCCCTACATCACTTATACTTTACACCAAAATTAATAACAGATGGATCGAAGATTCAAATGACAAAATACATATATAGCAAAAGAAATGTTGGAAAATGTAGGAGATGGTTATATAATTTGGGATGAAGATCTCCAAAGATAGAAATCTTAAAGGATATTTTTCATAAATATATCTGCATAAAAATTAAATATTTCTCTTTAAAAATCACAAAGTTAAAAGAGAACCTAGGGCTTCCCTGGTGGCTCAGTGGTTAAGAATCCGCCTGCCAATGCAGGGGACACGGGTTCGAACCCTGGCCTGGGAAGATCCCACATGCCCCGGAGCAACTAAGCCCATGCGCCACAACTACTGAGCCTGAGCTCTAGAGCCCACGAGCCACAACTACTGAGCCCGCTTGCCACAACTACTGAAGCCCGCATGCCTAGAGCCCGTGCTCCGCAACAAGAGAAGCCACAGCAATGAGAGGTCCGCGCACCACAATGAGTAGCCCCTACTCGCTGCAACTGGAGAAAGCCCGCGCACAGCAACAAAGACCCAACACAGCCAAAACTAAAAACAAATAAATAAATAAATTTATATGAAAAAAGAGAGAATCTACAAACTAAGTGGAAATTTCTACAATATATGAGTCTACCTATCTGCTGCCTTCCATTGTGGTTACCTGGAGGTTTATTAGGAACCAAACAGGGGTCTACAAACAGTTGTCTGGGTAAAGGCTTTTGCTCTTACCTAGTATAGTCAGGACCTCACTGTGAGACGATAACCATGGTATGGGTCCCCAGTGGAACTCAGAAGGCAAACCTGTTGAACAATATAACACACCACCCTTCAATTTCATAACAAATCATCTTGGAGGGGTGTTACCATGGGAGAGATTAAAACATCAGCTAAAATATGAGTGTTTTCAGGTAAACCATTCTATACAATCTTAGCAGTCAGTAAAGCACAGTGGACAAGACACTGGACCTAAAGTTAGAACACCTGAGTTCTAGTCTAAGCTCTGCCTTTCTTGACATAGAAAGGACTTCTTCCTCAGTGAGCCTCAGCTTCCACACTTATAAGAAATACATTATAAAAACTGTCTAACAAAGATTTTGTAATGGTTAAGTGAATTCATTCACTCATTTAATAACTATTACATTCCCAGCCCTGTGCTAGACATTGGAGATATGGTAGTATACTGCCCCCACTGTGTGTGTGTGTATGTGTGTGTGTGTCTGTCTGTCTGTGTCTGTGTCTGTGTCTGTGTGTCTGTCTGTGTGTCTATGTCTCTGTGAGTGTCTGTGTGTCTGTGTGAGAGAGACAGTAGAAAACAGATTGATTATAATGCAAATCAGAATTTATTGGTTCCTGTACTTGCATATTGAAGTGAGCAGCTCTAGCCACTTGAGTGATCCCAGAATCTTCACTCCATGAACAAAAACTCATAAGGAAAGAAAATCACCAAGTCAGAATTTTTTAAAAGCATTCATTAGCTGTTACATCTGAATTTCCTCTATTTTTGCCATGTTAGGTCCCTAAACACATAAACCTCCATATATATTAAATAAACTCTTTGTAATCAGTGAATAGTTAATATTTTCAGAACAGCAAACTAATAACTGCAGACACATACTATAAACTTATAGCCAAGATAAACACAAAATTTAATAATAATTGAGCTATTCAAATTATTTAAGTGTTTAGCCAGGATATTTTGTAGCTGATTAATCTTTGATTTGTAGGATTGTCTCCACCTCAGTATCTGCAGTATTGTATACAGTATAAATCCACTGTTACCCTGAAATGAACGCAACCGTAAGTTTGAGCATCCACTTGATAAGTTGCTGAGTTTGAGGAATTATTGGGGAAGGAGAGGGGTATATGGGAGATTCAGATTGAATGCACTTACTAGGGTTATATAATTGCATTTTGCTTCTGTTATCTCTTTTGAGTTAAAAGCTGTATTGGCTACTGCACAGAATCTTATTCGTTTAGAGACTGGAAACTCCCTGACAGATCATCTTATAGCTATTTTCTTTTCTGTTCCACATGCCAGGATGCTGCTTTGTCAAATAAAGCTATCTACAATAGACTTAATGGAGCTTACCAAATAGCTTTTCTCCCAGAAGGTTTCAATTCATTTTAATTCAAGGACTTTTGTGCATTTTTCCTCCCCTTGATCGTATCTAATTTTGTTATTGCATGTCTATAGTACTCAACTGCAGAAACCCTGCTCAGTGTGAGCCGGTGAGCAGGTCCTCAGTTTTCATCTAAATCAGCTACATGTTTTAGTTATCGCTTGGTTCCAATTAAAAGCTTAAGCAACTAGATCTCAAAGTTTTTTTTTTTCTCTCTCTCCATGCTACCAAACTTGAATTTCAGGAGCCTATAGCATGTTCTTGGTTAAATATACTTCCCAGTCTAAGTATGAGTCAAAGCTAGCAGTCTGTTACCTTTCCTTGAAGTGCCACAAAATTTCTGTTCTGTGAGATTCTCTATGGTAGCTAGCCCATATTTGTGATTCAGAACTGGAAATACTCTTGCCACGGAAGAAAAGACCGCTGTGCTCAAAGCAATGTGTTGAAGAGGGAGAATCACATCAAAGCAAATCATGATAGTGTGAAACTACTTCATTCTATTGTTAACCATGATGGAAAGTACATGTACCCAGTAAATATAAGGATAGCTGTTCCCTTTCAGCATCTATCTTCTGCCTTCTTCACTTAAATTGGTGGTTTTCAGTTTTGGTGTATATATATATATATATATATATGAATCATTGGGTTACCTTTTAAAATTCAGATTTATGTGCTATAGAGTCTGCTTCAATAGGCCTGTAATAGGGTTTGGGAATCTAAATTTTATCAGCCATCCTAAATGAATTATATGATCACGGTCCAGGGAGCACAGTTGGAAAACACTGACTTAGACTAATTCTCCACTGTTCTAGCCAAAGTTTTCTCTTCCACTGGTATCAAATCTCCTTCCTTCTCTCCTCCTACCTCCCATTATTCCAACTTTAGGAGTTTGATCAGTTAGTTAACAAGCATTATATACTATCAGCTGATAGAAATAAAGATGTAATATATGTAAATATACATAAAATGTAAGAAATACCACTTGGTGCTAATCTGGAAGGTACTGATTAGAATGCAGCCAGGGCAAGAGATAGTCGCAGTCAGTGAAAATTGATCAAGGCCTTGAAAGATGAACAGGTTTGGATGAAAGGCAAGAAAGTAAGAAAGCATCTTGATGCAGAGAGGGAGAAGGAGCAGGGCTCAAAGAGGGAAATAAGAATGATGTGATTAGGGGTATAAAAGACTGAGTGGGCAAGATGAGCCTAGACCACAGGGGACGTGAATGCCAAGCTTAGACTTAGCATAGTAGGCAATATGTCACTATAAGCATGTCTTTCAACCATGGCACTTGTATGATAAAAGCAACATGAATTGTATATTTTAGGAGATAAGTTTGGATTGATAGAGACAAACCAGAGACTTTTATAGGAATTGAGATATAAAATGATGATGATTGAGACCAGTGAAGGCAACAGGAAATGAGAAAAATGATAGAAGAAAAAGAGGTAACAGAGAGTATGACATTAAAGATGCCAGGAGTCATTTGGGGGGAATAAACTAAAGTCTTTGGTGCTGGATTGAATACAAATGATGAAGAAAGGAAAGAATTCAGAATGAGCCTAGGTTTTCCAATCTGGGAGAATGGAAGGTTGGTGATTTTATTAGTTTGCTAGGGCTGCTGTAACAAGAACCACAAACTGAGTTGCTTAAACAACAGAAATCTATCATCTCACAGTTCTGAAGGCTAGAAATCTGAGATCAAGGCTCTAGCAGGGTTGGTTCCTTCTGAGGGCTCTGAGGGAGAATCTATTCCAGAGCTCTCTCCAGCTTCTGGTGGTTTGCTGGCCATCTTTGGCATTCCTTGGCTTGAAGATGCATCACCCCGATCTCTGTCTTCCTGTTCACGTGACATTTTCCCTGTGTGCATGTCTGTCTCTGTGTCCAAATTTCCCCTTTCCATAAGGACACCAGTCATAGAAATCTATAAGCCCATCCCAATTACCTCATTTTAACTTGATTACCTCTGTAAAGATCATATTTCCAAATAAGGTCACATTCTGAGGGCTGCAAAGCACCTTTTTTAGGAGGACAGATTCAACCCATAACATTAGAACTGATAGAAATGGACTGATGGATGGGACTGATTTGCAGAATATAATGAGATCAGCTTCAGACAGTAAGTAGTTAGGAAATAGACATAAGGGATTTGTATACAAATCAGGGTTGAAGAAAGTAGAAGGCATAGAAGATAGTAGTACAGAGATGTTCATCTATACTCTGTTAGGAGTCAAAAATGGAATAAACTACAAATATGTCCATAAATTTGGAGTATAAACAATAGAGATTAGTGGAATTTCATTTTTTACTATAGTCATAAGCCTGGAACATGGAACAAACTCAATAAATGTTGAATGAATGAAAATTTTCTTATTAAACACTTTGAAGTAGATTTTATAATTTTGTGATCTTGAAAAATATGCAATAACCATAAATAATTAAATTTAACCTAGGTTTCCCTATGTGTCTTATTTTTTCAATTAATAAACTTTAATTTTTAGATCAGTTTTAGGTTCATAGCAAAATTGAGCAGGAAGTACAGAGTTCCCAAATACTGCCTGTGCCCATATACACACAGTCTCCCCCACCATCTACATCCTGCACCCTAGAGGTACATTTGTTACAGTAGCTGAATATATCGTCATCACCCAAAGTTCATAATTTGCATTAGAGTTCACTTTTGGTATCCATTCTATGGTTTTGGAGAAATATATAAAATGTATGTGTTCACCATTGTAGAATCATACAGAATAGTTTCAGGTAACTTAATAGCCTCTGTGCTGAACCTATTCATCCTTCCCTCCCCCCAAATGCCTGGTTACCACTGATCTTGTATACTGACTCCATAGTTTTTCCCTTTCCCAACTGGCATATAGTTGGGATCATAAAGTATGCAGCCTTTTCAAATTGATTATTTTTACTTAGTAATATGCATTTACTTTTCCTGCATGTCTTTTTGTGACTTGGTAGCTCATTTCTTTTTTATTTATTTATTTTTGTGTGTGTGTGTGTGGTATGCGGGCCTCTCACTGTTGTGGCCTCTCCCGTTGCGGAGCGCAGGCTCCGGACGCGCAGGCTCAGCGGCCATGGCTCACGGGCCCAGCCGCTCCGCGGCACGTGGGATCTTCCCGGACCGGGGCACGAACCCGTGTCCCCTGCATCGGCAGGCAGATTCTCAATCAGTGCGCCACCAGGGAAGCCCCATTTCTTTTTAGTGCCATTTATTATTCCATTTTCTCGATGCATCACAGTATATCAGTGGTTAGATAATCACTATAGAATATTGTGGTTGCCTCCAAGTTTTGGCAATTATGAATAAAGCTGCTGTAAACATTCATGTGCAGGTTTTTGTGTGGACAAAGTTTTTAGCTCATTTGGGTAAATACCAAGGAGCATGATTGCTGGATCATATCCTAAAAGTATGTTTAGTTTTGTGAGAAACTGCCAAACTATCTCCCAAAGTGTCTGTACCATTTTGCATTCCCACCAGCAATGAAGGGGAGTTCTTGTTTGCACCACATCCTCACCAGTCCTTGGTGCTGTCATTGTTTTGAATTTCGGCAATTCTGATATGTTTCTAGTGATATCACATTCTTGTTTTAATTTGCAACTCCCTAATGATATATGATGTTGAAAACTTTTCATATGCTTACTTGTCATTAGTATGTCTTTGGCGAGGTGTCTGTTCAGGTCTTCAGTCCAAATGGGTTGTTCATTTTCTTATTGTCGAATTTTAAGAGTTCATTGTATATTTTTGATAACAGTCCTTTATCAGATGTGTCCCTTGCAAATACTTTCTCTCAGTTTGTGGCTTGTCTTCTTGACATTGTCTTTTACAGAGAAGTTTCTATTTTAATTAAGTCCAGGTTATCAATTATTTCTTTCATGGGTCATGCCTTTGGTGTTGTGTCTAAAAAGCCATCACCATACTCAAGGTCACCTACATTTTCTCTTATGTTATCTTCTAGGAGGCTTATAGTTTTGCATTTTTCATTTGGGTCTGTGATCCATTTTGAGTTAATCTTTGTGATGTCCCGTTGTTCCAGCACATTTGTTAAAGAGTCTATTTTTGCTCCATTGTATTGCCTTTGCTCCTTTGTCAAAGATCAGTTGACTCTATTTATGGGGGTCTATTTCTGAGCTATCTAATCTATTCCATTGATCTATTTGTCTATTCTTTCACCAACACCACACTATCTTAGTTACTACAGCTTTCTGTTAAGTCTTGAAGTCAGGTAGCATCAGTCCTCCAACTTTATTCTTCTCTTTCAATACTGAGTTGGCCATTCTGGGTCTCTTCCCTCTCTTTATAAACTTTAGAATCAGTTTGTCAATATCCACAAAATAACGTGTTTGGATTTGTTTTTAACATATTTATTGGAGTATAATTGGTTTACAATGGTGTGTTAGTTTCTGCTTTATAACAAAGTGAATCAGCTCTACACATACACACATCCCCATATCTCCCTCCCTCCCACCCTCCCTATCCCACCCCTCTAGGTGGTCACAAAGCACCAAGCGGATCTCCCTGTGCTATGCGGCTGCTTCCCACTAGCTAGCTATTTTACGATTGGTAGTATATATATGTCCCTGCCAACTCTCTCACTTCATCCCGGTTTACCCTTCCCCCTCCCTCCCCGTGTCCTCAAGTCCATTCTCTACGTCTGCGTCTTTATTCCTGTCCTGCCCCTAGGTTCTTCAGAACCTATTTTTTTTAGATTCCATATATATGTGTTAGCATACGGTATTTGTTTTTCTCTTTCTGACTTACTTCACTCTGTATGACAGGCTCTAGGTCCATCCACCTCACTACAAATAACCCAATTTCGTTTCTTTTTATGGCTGAGTAATATTCCATTGTATATATGTGCCACATCTTCTGTATCCATTCATCTGTCGATGCACACTTAGGTCGCTTCTATGTCCTGGCTATTGTAAACAGAGCTGCAATGAACATTGTGGTACATGACTCCTTTTGAATTATGGTTTTCTCAGGGTATATGCCCAGTAGGGGGATTGCTGGGTCATACGATAGTTCTATTTTTAGGTTTTTAAGGAACCTCCATACTGTTCTCCGTAGTGGCTGTATCAAGTTACATTCCCACCAACAGTGCAAGAGGGTTCCCTTTTCTCCACACCCTCTCCAGCGTTTATTGTTTGCAGATTTTCTGATGATGGCCATTCTGACTGGTGTGAGGTGATACCTCATTGTAGTTTTGTGATTAGTGATGTTGAGCATCCATTCATGTGTTTGTTGGCAATCTGTATATCTTCTTTGGAGAAATGTCTATTTAGGTCTTCTGCCCATTTTTGGATTGGGTTGTTTTTATTTGTTGTTATTGAGCTGCATGAGTTGCTTATAAATTTTGGATAATAATCCTTTGTCAGTTGCTTCATTTGCAAATATTTTCTCCCATTCTGAAGGTTGTGTTTTCATCTTGTTTATGGTTTCCCTTGCTGTGCAAAAGCATTTAAGTTTCATTAGGACCCATTTGTTTATTTTTGTTTTTATTTCCATTTCTCTAGGAGGTGGGTCAAAAAGGATCTTGCTGTGATTTATATCATAAAGTGTTCTTCCTATGTTTTCCTCTAAGAGTTTGATAGTGTCCGGCCTTACATTTAGGTCTTTAACCCATTTTGAGTTTATTTTTGTGTATGGTGTTAGGGAGTGTTCTAATTTCATACTTTTACATGTAGCTGTCCAGTTTTCCCAGCACCACTTGTTGAAAAGGCTGTCTTTTCTCCGTTTTATACTCTTGCCTCCTTTATCAAAGATAAGGTGACCATATGTGTGTGGGTTTATCTCTGGGCTTTCTATCCTGTTCCATTGATCTATATTTCTGTTGTTGTGCCAGTACCACACTGTCTTGATTACTGTCTTGCTTAGATTTTGAGTGGGATTGCACTGAATCCACAAATTAGGTTGGAAATAACTGATATGTTGACAATATAAAGTCATCCTATCCATAAACATTAATCTCTCCATTTATTTAGTTCTTTGATTTCGTTCATCAGAGTTTTGTAGTTTTCCTCATATAGATCTCACATGTATTTTGTTACATCTGTACCTAAGTATTTCATTTTTGTTGTGTTAATATAAATGGTAGTATGTTTTTAATTTCAAATTCCACTTATTCATTTTTGGTATATAGCAAAGCAACTGACTTTTGTATATTAACTTTTTTATATATCCTGCAACCTTGCTATAAGTGCTTATTAGTTCCAGGAGTTTTTCTGTCAGTTCCTTCAGATTTTCTCCATAGATGACCATGTCCTCTGCAAACAAAGGCAATTTTATTTTTTCCTTCCCATTGTATGTACATCTTATTTCCTTTTCTTTGTCTGACTGCATTAACTAGGACTTACAGTACAATGTTGAAAAAACAGTGATAAGAGGGGACATCTTTGCCTTGTTCTTAGTGGAAGAGATTCAAGTTTCTCACCATGATGTATGGTGTTAGCTGTAAGTTTTTTGTAGATATTCATTATCAAGTTGAGGAAGTTCTCTCTTCCTAGTTTACTGAGATTTTTTTTATCAAGGATAGGTGTTGGATTTTTTCTTTAACTTGTTAATGTAATGGATTACATTAATTGATTTTTGAATGTTGAACCACCCTTGCATACCCAGGATAAATTCCACTTGATTGTGGTGTATTTCTTTTTATACATTCTTGGATTTGATTTACTAATATTTTGTTGAGGATTTTTGCATCTGTGTTCATGAGAGATATCAGTCTGTGCTTTCTTTTCTTGTAATGTCTTTGCATGGTTTTGGTATTAGGGAAATGCTGACTTTATAGAATGAGTTACAAAGTATTCCCTCTGTTTCTATCGTCTGGAAGAGATTGCAGAAATTTTGTATTATTCCTTCCTTAAATGTTTAGAAGAATTCAATAGTAAACTTATGTGGGCCTAGTACTTTCTATTTTAGAGAATTATTAATTATTGATTCAATTTCATTAAGAGATAGAGGCCTATTCAAGTTGTCTACTTCTTTTTTATATTAGAGTATAGTCGCTTTACACTGCCGTGTCAGTTTCTGCTGTATAGCAAAGTGAATCAGCCATACATATACATATACTTTTTA
Organism: Kogia breviceps; assembly: GCF_026419965.1. NCBI lineage: Eukaryota > Metazoa > Chordata > Mammalia > Artiodactyla > Physeteridae > Kogia > Kogia breviceps. The sequence continues at coordinate 19,000,249 of NC_081330.1, forward strand.
GATTTCCTTCCCATGTTTACTTCCCATGTTACTCCCATGTGTGTGTTTTAACAGATTGTGTATTTCAAGGAGTTGGCCCACTTCATCTAGGTTATCAAATGTTGGACATAAAGTTGTGCATAATATTCCTTTATTATCCTTTTAATGTCCATAGGATCTATAGTGATATCCTCTCTTTCATTTTGGACATTAGTAGTTTGTGTCTTCTTTATTTTTTTCTTAGTTAAACTGGCTAGAGGTTTATCAGTTTTACTGAAAGAACCAGCTTTTGGTTTCATAAATTTTCTGTTGAGTTCCTGTTTTCTATTTGATTTCTGATCTATTTTTATGATATCTTTTCTTCTGCTTACTTTAGATTTAATTTGCTCTTCTTTTTCTAGTTTCCTAAGGTGGAAGCTCAGATAATTGATTTTAGGTCTTTCTTCTTTTTAGATCTTTTCTAATCTATGTATTCAATGCTATAAATTTCCCTCTAAGCATGGCTTTCACTGCATCTCACAAATTTTGAGAGTTGTGTTTTTATTTCCATTTAGTTCAAATATTTTTAAGTAAGTTTCTCTTGAGATTTCTTCTTTGACTCGTGCCTTTTAGATGTGTGTTGTTTGATCTCCAAGTATTTTGGAATTTTCCATCTATCTTTCTCTTATTGATTTCTAGTTTAATTTCATTGTGGTCTGATAGCATACCTAGTGTGATTTCTATTCTTTTAATGTGTTCAGATGTGTTTTATGATGCAGAATGATCTATCTTGGTGCATGTTGCTTGTGTGCTTGAGAAGAATGTGTAATCTGCCTTTGTTAAATGAAACAGTCTATACACGTCAACTGTATCCAGTTAATCTATGGTGCTGTTGAGTTCAACTGTGTCATTACTGATATTCTTCCTACTGGATTGTTCCACTTTTGATAGAGAGGTATGAAGTCTCTATAATAGTGGATTCATTTTGCTTCACTTATTTTGACACACTATTGTTAGGCTCATACACATTGTTTGTTATGTCTTCTTGTAGTACTAACCCCTTTATCACTATGTAATGCCCCTCTTTAGCCCTGATAACTTTCCGTGGTCTGAAGTCAGCTCTAAAATTAATATAGCTACTTTTACTTTTTTTGGTTAGTGTTAGCATACTGTCTTTCTCTATTCCTTTACTTTTAATCTATATGTATATTTATATTTAAAGTGTGTTTCTTAAAGATACCACTATAGTTGTTTCTTGTTTGTTTTTGTTTTGTTTTGTTTTGTTTTTTGCGGTACGCGGGCCTCTCACTGTTGTGGCCTCTCCCGTTGCGGAGCACAGGCTCCGGACGCGCAGGCTCAGCGGCCATGGCTCACGGGCCCAGCCGCTCCACGGCATGTGGGATCCTCCCTGACGGGGGCATGAACCCATGTCCCCTGCATCAGCAGGCGGACTCTCAACCACTGCACCACCAGGGAAGCCCTCTTGTTTTTTTTTTTTTTTTATCACTCTGACAATCTCTGAATTTTAATTGGTGTATTTAGACCACTGATGTTTAAAATGATTATTGATGTAGTTGGATTAATATCCACCATATTTGTTACTGTTTTCTATTTATTGCTCTTGTTCTTTGTTCTTCCTTTTGTCTTCTACACTTTCCCAGCCCTTTGTGGTTTTTTTTTTTTTTTTTTTTTTTTTTTTTTTTTTTTTTTGCGGTATGCGGGCCTCTCACTGCCGTGGCCTCTCCCGTTGCGGAGCACAGGCTCCGGACGCACAGGCTCAGCGGCCATAGCTCACGGGCTCAGTCGCTCCGCGGCATGTGGGATCCTCCCGGACCAGGGCACGAACCCGTGTCTCCTGCATCGGCAGGCGGACTCTCAACCACTGCGCCACCAGGGAAGCCCTCTTTGTGGTTTTAATTGAGCATTTTATATGATTCTACTTTCTCTTCTTTCTTAGCATATTGGTTATACTTCTTTTTTTTTTTACTTTTTTAGTGGTGCCCTAGTTTGCAATTTACATTTATGACTAATCCAAGTCCACTTTCAAATAACACTGTACCAGTTTGTGAGTAGTGCAAATACCTTATGATAACATAATCCCAATTCCTTCCTCCCATTCCTTGTATCATTGCTGTCATTAATTTCACTTATACATAAGCGCATGCACACACACACACACACACAAGCATACATAATTGAACACATTGTCATATTATTTTGAACAAACTATTATCTGTTAGCTCAAGAATAAGAAAAATTAAAGTTTTTATTTCGCCTTCATTTTTTCCTTCTTTAATGTTCTTCCTTTCTTTATGTAGATCCAAGTTTCTGACTTATGTCATTTTCCCTCTGTCTTAGGAACTTCTTTTAACATTTCTTGCAAGGCAGGCCTAATAGCAACAAACTCCCTCAATTTTTCTTTGTCTGAGAAAGTATTTCTCCTTCACTTTTTTTTTTTGTGTGTGTGTGGTACATGGGCCTCTCACTGTTGTGGCCTCTCCCACTGTGGAGCACAGGCTCCGGACGCGCAGGCTCAGCGGCCATGGCTCAGGGGCCCAGCCGCTCCGCGGCATGTGGGATCCTCCCGGACCGGGGCATGAACGCGCATCCCCTGCATCGGCAGGCGGATTCTCAATCACTGTGCCACCAGGGAAGCCCCTCTCCTTCACTTTTGAAGGATAATTTCACAAGGTACAGAATTCTAAGTTGGTGGATATTTTTTTCTCTTAACACTTTGACTATTCTCTCTATTCTATTCTTGCTTGCATGGTTTCTGAGGAGAAGTAGCATGTAATTCTTATCTTTGCTTCTCTATAGGTAAGGTGTTTTTTTCCTCTGGCTTCTTTCAATATTGTTTCTTTCTCTTCGATTTTCTGAAATTTGAATGTTATATGTTTTGGCATTTATTCTGCCTGATGCTCTCTGAGATTCCCAGATCTGTGGTTTTGTGTCTAAGATTAATTTAGACATGTTCTCCGTCATTATTATTTTACATATTGTTTCTGTTTCTCTCTTTTTTTTTCCTTCTGATATTTTCATTATGTATACATTACATCTTTGTAATTGTCTCACAATTCTTGCATTTTCTGTTCTTGGGGGTTAACTTTTTTTTCTTTTATCTTTTCAGTTTAGGAAGTTTCTATTGTCACATCCTCAAGCTCAGAAATTCTTTCCCCAGCCATGCCCAATCTACTAATAAGTCCATCAAGGGGATTTTTCATTTCTGTTAGTGTTTTTGATCTCTAGCATTTCTATTTGATTCTTTCTTTGAATTTCCATCTCTCTGCATACAATATCCATCTGTTCTTCTATGTTGTCTACTTTCTCTATTAAAGCCTGTAGCATATTAATAATAGTTGTGGTTGTTTTGTTTTGTTTTGTTTTGTTTTGTTTTGTTTTGGCTGTGCCATGCAGCTTGTGGGAATCTTAGTTCCCCAACCAGGGACTGAAACTGGGCCCTCAGCAGTGAAAGCACATATAGTCCTAACCACTGGACCACCAGCAAATTCCCAATAACAGTTGTTTTAAATTCCCTGTCTGATAACTCCAACATTTCTGCCATATCTGACTCTGGTTCTGATCCTTGTTCAGTCTCTTCAAACTATGTTTTTTACTTTTTAGTATGCCTTATAATTTTTGTTGAAATCTGAACATGATGTACTAGGTGAAAGGAACTCTGTTAAATAGGACTTTTGTGGTATTTTGGTAAGATGTGGTGGGAGGAGAATCATTTTATAGTCTTATGATTAGGTCTCGGTCTTTTAGTGAGCCTATACCTCTGGAATTTGAACTTCACAAATGTTTCTCAGTTTTTTCTCCCCCTTTAGGTGGGACAGAATGGCTAGAGGGGTCTGGAGCTGGTTGGTTCCCTGGGTTGGTTAGGCTCTGGTACTACCCCAGTAGGTTAGGCTATGGTAAAATCATTTCTTCTGAAGGCAGCCCTTTTAAAGAAGAACATGATACTCTGGCATATCTCAAGAGGGTTTCTTTTTCCCCTCCCCTGCTGGAAGCACATAGGAATTTTTCTCCAGTGTTCACTCTGAGGACCAGGTGGAGCCCCTGGAGATAAAGCTCACAAAAGTGTAGGGACCTAGCTATGACTGGGTCTCCCTGGAGTTTTTAATTCTCAGACTTATTTACACTGAGCCTACAGCAAATTGCCAAGTACAGTTTAGGTTTTCCTACCTTGGAACTGTTTCCTGTGGTGATATCTGCTCATGGGTTTCTGGTCTGGTAAGTTGTGATTCTCTGTATTCACCTGTTTGTCTCTCCAATTTTGTGTGTATGAGTTTGCCCTGTTATTTCACTTCTCTGTTGTATCTAAGAAGAGTTGTTGGTTTTTTTCAGTTTGTTCAGCTTTTTACTTGTTGTTAGGATGGAGTGGTGACTTCTAAGCTCCTACATGCTAGACCATAAACTGGAAGTTTTTTTTTCTTTTGGCCTCACTGCACGGCTTGTGGGATCTTAGTTCCCCAACCAGGGATCGAACCCGGGCCCTCAGCAGTGAAAGCGCAGAGTCCTAACCACTGGACCACCAGGGAATTCCCCAGGAAGTCTTGTGTCTTAATTTTTACATTTACCTTTCCTCTATAGGATCAGTTAAGACTGCATTTTTAAAAAATAACTGTCAGCCAAATTATTGTGTGGACAGTCATCAGTTCAAGACAATTAGCCTTCTATTTTATTATTACAGGCTCTTATTATTTGCTGCATTTCAAGTAAAAGTAACTGATGTTACCTAGAAATATTTTAGTGATGTTTGAGGTGAAGAATTTGAAACACGATGAGGACTTCTGTGTGTTGGAATTCTGTGTTCATTTACAAAAACGAGTCTTTGTGCTTTTGTGTCCATCTCTTGCTACCATAGCCAACTCAGATCTAAAGTTTCTCACTGAGAGGCTTTTTATACATGTCAATTTAAAACACCAAGTTTTCATGGTACTAAGGTGAACCACAACGGAATCTGGATATATGGTTTTTACTCCTTTGTGTTGATTATTTAGCCTTAGTATCACAGGCAGAAGCTCTGAAAGAAGAAAATGACAGCCTCCGTTGGCAGCTTGATGCCTACCGGAATGAGGTGGAACTGCTAAAGCAAGAACAAGGCAAAGCCCACAGAGAAGATGACCCGAACAAGGAACAGCAGCTGAAACTCCTGCAGCAAGCCCTGCAAGGAATGCAACAGGTAAAGACATTTTGGTTCCCTGAGCTTTTTGGAAGGATAGTAATCAGCTCCTCACTTGTAAAAGGGCCCCTGCAAGCAAATAGAATAGCAAACCTCCTATTTTCTGGGTATTGTGTTCTCTGGCATGGCTGAGGAAGGGATTATGTATTGTAACTCATGAAATATTCTGGTAAATGCAGAGATAGCAATGGATCACCAATTTTCAAAGAATGTGCATTCAGTAAAAAATACTTAACAATAAAACTACACTGAGCATAACCTAATCTTTTCTTTATGCTACGGAATGTACTTTGGGATTCAGACAGGGTCTCAAGGTCATTATGAAGAACTTTACTTACTTAGATATGCAACCGTGCTGGTGAATAAGTATCTAGTTGATACAATGCTAAATGATACAGTCTTTTAGAAGAAATGTCAAGAATTCTACCCTTGATTTGGTTGGAAGGGGGGGTGTTATGGGTTTTTAAGTATCAGTGCTTTGAGGCACATAATACCAATGTGCTTTTGTTGTTTTGTTTTCACAGTCATTTATGTGAATGAGTTTACCAGCACGTTATCTATCCCAAGTATAAAAAGTAAAGTAAATAAGTGCATCCAACTGTAATTGCATTCAAATACAACATTGTGTAACAGATGCTCAATATCTAGAAGTTTTATGTAACCACCACAGCAAGTCTACTATTTAAAAGATATCAACATCTGTTTCCATTATAGTAAAGGAGTAGTACTTCTGAGTAAGGGTACTGTCCTCTTCTGTCTTGCCAGACTACCAGCCGTTTTCCTCACAACTTAAAGTGTCCAATAATTTTTTAATTGTGTGCCTTGGAATTATCTAGGGCAAAGCTTAATGATGTTTAGAAATCACAAATTGTGAACAGGGAGTCTCTTCTGGCACTAAGAGCCCCACGTTCCTATTACTTCTGCTATCATTGTCTTCCTATGTGACAGGCAATATCACATTAATATTTCACCTTTCCTATTAACAAAATGTGTGAAGTAATGCTTACCTGCCTTTTACTGTCACCGTGGAGTTTAATTAGATCAGGGATCTAGTTTAACTACATCAGATATCTTTCCACCAAAAAATACATCTCCTCAGCTAGAGTTCAAAGAATTTCAACAATGCACATCTCGTACTGTGTCTTTTAGCCCTCCCAGTGGTCTTTTGCAAGCCTCTGAAAAGCAAAACTTTGAAAACATTTTCTTGTTGTTTTCCCCTTACCTTGATTTGAAACCACTCCACATAAGAATGGAGTGGTTCAATTTAAAACTAATGAACTTTTTTTTTCATTCCATCACTTCAAAAACTTCAGTGAGACAATTAGGTCTCTACCTCCTGAAAAATTAATTTTACTCATTTTGATTACTTTTTATTGGAAAATAGCCTTGTAAACAATGGTAAAATTTCTCCCATCTTATCCCTGATAGATGTATAGTCTAATATGATGGTTAAGAGCATGGGGGGGATTCCCTGGTGGCGCAGCGGTTGAGAGTCCGCCTGCCGATGCAGGGGACGCGTGTTCGTGCCCCGGTCCGGGAAGATCCCACGTGCCGCGGAGCGGCTGGGCCCGTGAGCCATGGCCGCCGAGCCTGCGCGTCCGGAGCCTGTGCTCCGCAACGGGAGAGGCCGCAGCAGTGAGAGGCCCGCGTACCACAAAAAAAAAAAAAAAAAAAAAAAGAACATGGGCTGTGGGGTTGACTCAACCTGGGTTGAAATCCCAGCTCTGGCACTGACTATCTGAATGGCCTTAGGCAAACCATTAAACCTCTCTAACCTTGAGGCTTATGTATCATAGTTTTATTGTGAGGCTTAAATGAGATCATGCATATGAAACCCTTTGCCCAATACTTGGCACATGTCAGATGCTACATACATAGTATTTGTAGTAATCATTAATGATGAATCCAGTTCCTTGCCTACTGATAAGGGACCTAACATTTGTGAAATTTGGATTCTTTACTACTTTTCTCACAGAAATTGAACTTGGCTTGGAAAATGGCTATTTGCAAGAATGCTGTACACATTAAGTTCAGTTCTATGCCAAAATCAAGATATTGTCCACATAGTATTAACTGCACCCTACCCTTACATCTGGCTGGAATAGGAAAGTTAAGTGATTAGATCAATTAGTTTCTCAGACTCTTTCTAAAATATGAACAAATCCAAAAGATTCATAAAAGCCAGATAAAATAACTTCAAGAGAAAAGTATCTTGATTTTCCCTTTAGTATCTTTGCATGGAGAAATGATTGTGTGTGCTGGGGGAAAGTGAGGCAGGCCTGCCTAATATCTAACTTCAGCCAGTGTTTTTAAGTGAAGTGTGGCTTCCTAAGACTTGATTGTCTTTGGTCTTTCTTGTAGCATCTACTTAAACTCCAAGAGGAATACAAAAGGAAAGAAGCTGAACTTGAAAAAATCAAAGATGACAAGTTACAGGTGGAAAAAATGTTGGACAATCTTAAAGAAAAGGTACATGAGTACTAAGTGACCCTTTTCCCTTGCCCCCTTCCCCCTTTTCAGTGACAATGAAAATGCCCTGGAAGCTCCTACCACTAGGTATCAGTGTGGAATGGTTGGTTGATTGGGGATGAAAAGCCCTTCTCCAGGGTAATTCTTGAATCAAGGGCTCTGCTTTTAGGTATGAGTCCTTGGCATTTCTAAAGGTTCTGGAGAATGTACTTTTCAATGAATAAAATGTCCGTCCATCCCTAACATTCCTCAGTCTTCCTTCTTGGAGAAGATCAGAGTATACACCTCATCCCTGCTTCATCTAGTCAAGCAAATAACAACATAGAATGCCCACGTGACACAAAATACTTTCAATTAAGCATTTCATTAAATGAAGGAACACAAGTACAACAGAACATTGACATTTCTTTGCTGACACTCCATCTAGTGTAATAATGAGCTGCTGCAGGTTGAAATAGCCAAAACCAAAAGGTGGGAAACTTGGAAAGCAAACAAGGAGACACATTATTCTAAAGCTAGATAATAGCAACCGGGAAGGCAAAATGGGACTTTGCCTAATGAGAGCCTGCAGCCATAGAACCTCCAGTGAGGACCTCTGAGAAAGTCTACGAACTTCTAGATGGATTAATGTATATCAACCATGCATCGGGTGCCCAGTCTATTTAAGGTATGTAAAGTCTACTGATGGCATCTCCCTGTCACACCTCTCTAATTTCCTTTATGCCTGAACATTCAAGTGAACTTATCCTCTGAAAAGAAAGGCCCATTGACCATAGCTGCCTGGCTTAATGTCTCAGAAGAAAGAGAAGATCAGGGGGCTTCCCTGGTGGTGCAGTGGTTGAGAGTCCGCCTGCCGATGCAGGGGACATGGGTTCGAGCCCTGGTCCAGAAAGATCCCACATGCCGCGGAGCAACTAAGCCTGTGCAGCACAACTACTGAGCCTGTGCTCTAGAGCCTACGAGCCACGACTACTGAGCCCACGTGCCACAGCTGCTGAAGGCTGCTCACCTGGAGCCTGTGCTCCTCAACGGGAGAGGCCACCTCAATGAGAGGCCCATGCGCCACAGCAAGGGGTGGCCCCCCCTCGCTGCAACTGGAGAAGGCCCACGTAGCAATGAAACCCAGCACAGCCAAAAATAAATAAATAAAAATAACAAAGAAAAAAAGAGAGAGAAGATTAGGAGCTTAGACCAAGAGCCAGAAATCAATTCCACAGTTCTATGGTTCCACAAGAGCTCGTGCTTTTTCTCTTCTGTGCTCAGGGCAGGAAGATGCAATGCATACAGGCCCCAGGTATGTTTGCCAGCATAGTGACTTCCCCCAGAGTGCCATTAAGAACTGGCAACCTTGGTGTAGTTGAAACAAATAATTGAAAGTGTTTTCTTCTGGAGGCCATTTGCAATATGCTTTTAATTTTTCCACTTCATAAAACCAACTCACTTTCCAGTTTTGTGGGTGTTATTAAAGAAATGAGCATAATCCCAGACAAATTCATTTATCAAGCATTTAATTGAAAAGTGCCACAGCTGCTCTATTTAGCAGGACTTTCCTCATACTATCAGAGCTTCTAAAATGTCCCAGAGCTGCTACTTAGCTCTGTTTCCCTTCTTGCATAAGATGGAGCGTGTGTGTAGTGTAGCCAGAAGACTGTATATGAACGTGGGGTTATCCTAATGACATTAAGCTTAAAATCACTCTTCAGGATTGACATCACAAATTGACTTGAGGACATTTTCGTGTAAGCAGCTCTCTGCTTTGTAAAGTATTTCATTTAAAGAAGTGAAGGGTCAAATGGCATTGAAAAATCTTGCAATATTATACCTAAGTCTAAGTGTTTCCCATTTTGCAGCTAAATAAACCTTGAAGTGGCAGCTAAACAGGACAGGGAGAGAAATCCAACTGATAATCAGAAAAATGTGAGTCAAAATATGTTTCTGTCCTGTTATTTTAAGTGAGGTTTCCTTCAGGGAAAGTCATGACAGTTCATTATAATCTGATCTTCTCTGGGAAGCTGATTTGTGACCAAATATTTCAAACTGTCACAATTAGGTTAGGAAGCAAAGTACCATCACATTAGACTGCAAAAATAATTTCAGGTTGAAAGGAAAGCAATAAGTTTTGGTGAGGAGGGATATTTTTTTCTTTTTGTTTGGGTTTCTTGACAGTAAACCACAGTGTGAGTTATTGTCAGTGTTTTGCAATATAACAATGTGACTTATGTCTGTCTTAACTGCAGAAAGAACTAGCTCTTTGAATCTGCTAGTAAAATTCAAGGTGATATCATGAACCCTCCCTTGAATTCTGATTGCCCATTTCCTACTACCTTATTGGCCATTCTACCCTTTAAAAGAGCCATTAAACTTTTTTTTCCAGTTTGTTTCCTTTTCATTTCTTTTTAATTTAACATTTTAACCGTGTGCTTCTCTTTAAATGAAGTTTGTTATAAAAACTCTGAGATCATTCCATTATTTCCAGTTTTAGGAAAATACTATTCCTCTCTTTTCTGTAACTGTTGAAAGTGCTTCATAGTAATTCATAGAGTTCTATTTTATTTTTATTATTTTTCGTGATTAATATTGTCATCTGTGAAATTAGTTGTTTTATTTGTGGGGATCTAATTTTTCCTGAATTGATGATGTATCTTAATAAAGCAGCTTTATATTTGTTTATTAAAAAAATTCAAGGTGGGCTTCCCTGGTGGCGCAGTGGTTGAGAATCCGCCTGCCGATGCAGGAGACACGGGTTCGTGCCCTGGTCCGGGAAGATCCCACATGCCGCGGAGCAACTAAGCCCGTGAGCCATGGCCGCTGAGCCTGCGCGTCCGGAGCCTGTGCTCCGCAACGGGAGAGGCCACAGCAGTGAGAGGCCCGCATACCGCAAAAAAAAAAAAAAAAAAAAAAATTCAAGGTGATAAGCATCCCTTCAATATACCTTCTAATTTTTTAAATGCCAGCTATAATAAAATTGAAGTCAGGTTTCAGTAAGGCTACATTTTGACTCAAGATGGCTAAAACTTCTCAGGATGTCTACATATCTTAAATGAACCCCAATCTGTTAAACTTTCACACTTAAGAAATGGCTTACTGGATCATTTAATGTTTTCAGGGGGTTAGAAGCACATGTACAGCCCGTGGCTTAGAAGTGAGCCAGCGGTTTAAATCAAACTTGGCATGATGGTTACTGACTGGATTGGATTCTAAAGACCAAACATTGAGTAGGTCATCAAGAAAGCGTTCCCTTCTGAGTACAGCCTGGAAGCCTGAGAATCCACAAAACAACATGTCTTGCAGAAAAGACCATTAGTTTCATTCAGGGGCAGCATCCTGGAAGCTCTGAAGGCATCTTTAAAGAAAAAAGGAGGAAACCTGTCCCTGCTGAGGGCTTTTGGAAGGAAACAAGTGAGGAAGCATCCGAGTCATCCATGATCTGCCCCCCACTCTGGAACATTTCCCCAGCACTCTCTTTTACAACAGCAGTGAGACTGAAGCATGGATTTCTTTTATTCCTTCCTTCTTCTGAAGGCTCTCGCTTCACATTTATAATACAGAAAAGATGTTCTCAGTACCCAAAGAGAGAAAGAAAAACCCGAGAACGGTCTGGAGGCATTTTTCAGTTTGGCTGCTGGTCATGGATTTCACCTGAGTATCTCTTATGAAACATACACACTATGCTCAGAAATAGAAAACTTTCAACAACAAAGAAGTCCACTGTCATGGTCATTTCTTGCTGTAAAGTCATAAATATCCTAATTGATCATGTCCTTATCAGAGAAAAGAGAGAGCGAGCTGATAGTCAATAAATAGAGGCTCTAATTTTTAGTTCAAGAGCCAACAGTTGATTACCTGTGAGTGGATCAGCTACATTGTAGATTCTCCATTCCAATATGGGACTGACCTTTAGCACAGTGTGGACCTAAAATAAAAAAGAATGGTCCTGCGCTTCCCTGGTGGCGCAGTGGTTGAGAATCTGCCTGCCAACGCAGGGGACGCGGGTTCAAGCCCTGGTCCGGGAAGATCCCACATGCCTCGGAGCAACTGGGCCCGTGAGCCACAACAAGAGAGGCCGCGACAGTGAGAGGCCCGCGCACCGCGATGAAGAGTGGCCCCCGCTTGCCACAACTAGAGAAAGCCCTTGCATAGAAACGAAGACCCAACACAGCCAAAAATAAATAAATATATATTTTTTAAAAGAATGGTCCTTTTCATATTGGGTGGCCTGGGATGAAATCCTGGCTCTACCATTTTCTAGCAATGTGATCTTAGGCAAGTTACCTAATTTATTTGAGCCTCACTTTCCTCACCTGTAGAATGGAGATAAAACATACCTAACAGTACCTGGCATCTTACAGACAATAAGTGTTGGGTCTGGTTCCCCAGACTACTTGCATAGAGTCAAGAATGATAAAGGCAGAAGGGAAAATAAAAGACTAGTGAAGATGAATGTCTAAATTTGGGTGTGTGTTTTGAAGGCTTATAAGGAAGCTTTGGATTATTGGTGATGCTTTTGTAATTTATGCTATTTTCCCTCCCATTCAATGGGCAAAATTGCACAGTATTGCTTTCAAGGTGCTGTTAAGAAGTTCCCTGTTGTATAATTGAAACCAAGTCTGTTACCATATAAGGTGCACTGACCCGGGAGACATATTATTCCCACAGGAAAGCTGTGCGTCTAGACTGTGTGCATCGAGCCAGGATAGTGACTACCCTCTGGAGAAGACCCTGAACAGCTGTCCTATCAAATCTGAACGCGAAGCACTGCTAGTGGGTAAGGAAGCTAACACACACATTCAACGGATAGAGTGCAGTGGAGTGGGGGGAAGGGTTAACCTAAGATGCATAAGCACACGCCAAGCACTTATGAAGCATGACAGTGCAAGGACCCAGCGTCCTGAAGACAACAGGGTAAGAACAAGTACAGATTTCAATCAAAATGGTAATAGCAGCTCCCAGCCCTCTTCAAACTCCTGGTGACCACTGCCACATCACGTGTGTCAGTATAAGTGTTATGCTAAGAGGTGGTCCACTGGAGAAGCACGTTGTAGATTTTTGAAATCTCTAAGCAAAGATAGGTGAGCCCTCGCACTCCCACTCAAGGGACAGTGCAGACATTGTTTGGCAGAGAGCTTCTCCAGATGGGCCTCCGGAGAAGGTGTGTGTCTCTCTCCTTCTTTCCAGGTTACTGGCAGGCGACTCAGGAGGCTGTCTGTCTGTGGGGTGTTGGACCCTGGTGGGCTCTGATGAGATCAATGCTACAATTGCTCTCGTTACATACAAATTTTTTCACAGAGGCAAGATAGCATAAGTAAGTGGTTAACGAATCAGACAGAACTGGCTTTCTGTCTTGACCCCACCATTTCCATCCTGAGCTTCAGTTCCTCCATCTGCAAAATGGGCATAATAATATTACCTGTCTAAAAGTAGCTGCAAGTATTAAATACGACAATTCATCTAAATCACTAAACACAGTGCCCAGCCCATAGTAAGCCCTCAATAAATGAGAAACATTTTGCACTTACAGCACTAGTCACAAATGCTTGTTGACTTTATATTCTATTTGGACAACAGTGGCAGATTGAGCCCCTTTTAAATGGCTAAAATATTATCAGTCATTTAAAAGGGACTAATCTTGGGCCTCAGCAGATAATCCCAGCTGCCTTCTAGGAAGCTGCGTCACACTGTAGCCTCACCCCAATCTCAAAAGTTCTCCACACTAATTAGCTTCTGCATATTTTAAAGATATATTTGCCTCCTTCAGTAATGGATATTGTACTCAGAGTTAACACTTTGATATGTTAATAAAGATGCACTGGGGGATCTGCCAGTGAGTCTTCAAGAAGAGTGACAACCTATTTCCGTTTTTGAACTCAGAGTTCTTTTAACAAATTGGCATGGCAACAGGGAGACCTGTCAGAGAAGAGCTATGGGTAGGAGGAAACCTCTAAATGGATAGTTCTAGAAACAAAGATTCTTAAGTGTTTAATGTTTTGTTTTTTAAAGAAAGCGGTCTTGAACTCACAGAAAGGAAAATGTATTTTTTAAATTGGCTATTTGGGTGTAAACCCACAAAAACTGCTTCGTATTTTGAAATCTATGGAGTTACTTCTTGGCATTTGACAGGATTTCTTGACCATAGCATCTAGAATTCCTTTGAATATGGACTGTCTTCTTCAGAATTTGTTTCTCAGCTTGAGTCAGTGTTTAGAAATTCAATTTACCAAGTCGTTTAAGAGTAAAGTAGTGTTATAAGTAAAAGTATCCATTTTGAATAGAGTTTTGAACCCTACCATCAGTTCTTCCTGGATCCTCCAACCCACCCGCTTGCCATCTAATGTTGGAGGACTTTTACAGAGAACTTATTTGAACTTTAAGCTACAATTTAAACTTGTGATATTCTTTGTCAGGTGCTTAAAGGGATAGACAAGTCACAGTTTATAAACCAAATCGAATTTAGCTTTTATTTCCTGGCAGTTTTCAGCAAACTCAGTTATGGGTCTGTTTGACATACCTAAGGTCTTATGAAAGGAGGTGAATTCAAAAAAAAATAAAGAAAAAAATAGTAGACTTTTGAACAATTTATATGCTGCCTGTTTCCAGAGAAAGAAGTAGTATTAGCACAATTAACCTGGTGGCCAGAATAATTAAGACAGTATGTGTAGCTGCCAATCTCTCCAGAGTTAGAAATCATGCACATCCCTGGAGGCTGTAAATTGCTATCAGAATTCTGTTACTTGAAGAGATCCAGGGCTCTGAGGACAAACAGAACGCTAGTCACCACTTGAATGAAGGAAATGTTTGGCTTTTCTTTACAGACTTACTCACGGAGTAAAACCCAAATACAATCAGCAGATTCTCTTGTGAGAGGCACAAGGTTAATCAGGCAAAGTGCATGATTTGTACTTTTGCCACAACAGCACGACATTATTAAATGCATAAGAGGCTAAAATCCAATTTAAAGATAGTTCAGAGGAACTGCAAAATCCCAGCACAATCTAAAGTCATTGTAAAAGTCTAAATTCATTGTCAAACGTAGAACTCAAATGGCGTTTAGCCATCATGAATGATGGAAGTGGCTGTTCAAATGCCAGCTTTTCTGCATGCGGTATAGTGCAGTGAGAGGCGGTACACACAGAGGTTGAGAGCAACTGTCTGGATTCAAATACCTGCCACTTACCAGCTGTGTGACCTTGGGCAAGTTGCTTAAACTTTCTGTGGCTCAGTGGATGGTAATACCTACCTCACAGGGTCGTTGTAAAGATTAAATGTGTAAAATATATATAAACTTAGAATCGTGCCCAATACATAATATGATGTACAGATGAGTTGGCTCTTGCTAGACGCTATCATGTGGCATCTCAACGAATACAATGCTCAAGCGTAACCTCCATGCTATTGTCTCTATAGGGATTATCTCCACATTCCTTCATGTCCACCCATTTGGAGCAAGCATTGAATATATCTGCTCCTACTTGCACCGTCTTGATAATAAGGTATGTGGGGGCCTGATGCGGCCATGCAAGGCGATGTAGGGTTCTTTGTGAACAGGTGGCCTCACTCTCCTCGAGCACAAATAAGTCATTAGTAATCACTGTAAGGAAAGTTCCCTCACCTATTCTCACTTGATTCAGCGTAAAGTTTCTCTCTTGCTAGTAGGGTGACCATCTGTCCCTGTTTGCCTGGGACTGAAGGGTTTCCTGGGACTTGGGACTTCTATTGCTGACACCGGGGAAGTCCTGGGCAAACCTGAATGAATTGGCCACCCTACTTCCAAGATATATCTTAGAAGAATTTTCCTCCTTTCTTTTACTTTACATATCATATGCTAATTAAAAAACATTTCTCACCAGTCAAACTTCTGCCCTGAGCCTTTAGCCATTAGCACTGCCATTATCTACAATGACACAATCAAGGCAGGGGCAAAAAAAGTTGGAACAGTAAGTCTGTAATATAGACTGCATATTTGCTCACAGCTGATCTCATGGGCCAATTCCTTCCCTGAATGCTGTCCTGTGGGGGAGCTCACGAAGCATCAGGAGCAAGGGTAAGTGCCAGATCCCTGGAAAGTCAAGGATGCATGCCTCATATAGGCAGGAGGGGACTCTTGACCCCTCAGAATAAATAAACTCATGATAGAATTTTTTCAGAAGCAGCATTCCGTTAAAGCTGCTCATGGATTGTACTCACTGTTTCATAGGATCTGGGTCTTTGAGAAGGGCCATTGGAATGCAGACTTCTGACAGAGATTCAAAATGTTAAGCCATTTAAGCATATATCCTCTTTTTTTAACATCTTTTTTGGAGTATAATTGCTTAACAGTGGTGTGTTAGTTTTTGCTTTACAACAAAGTGAATCAGTTATACATATACGTATGTTCCCATATCTCTTCCCTCTTGCGTCTCCCTCCTTCCCACCCTCCCTATCCCACCCCTCTAGGTGGTCACAAAGCACTGAGCTGATCTCCCTGTGCTATGTGGCTGCTTCCCACTAGCTATCTATTTTACATTTGGTAGTGTATATATGTCCATGCCGCTCTCTCACTTTCCCCCAGCTTACCCTTCCCCCTCCCCATATCCTCAAGTCCATGCTCTAGTAGGTCTGTGTCCTTATTCCCGTCTTGCCCCTAGGTACTTCTTGACCTTTTTTTTTTTGGATTCCATATATATGTGTTAGCATACGGTATTTGTTTTTCTCTTTCTGACTTACTTCACTCTGTATGACAGTCTCTAGGTCCATCCACCTGACTACAAATGACCCAATTTCATTTCTTTTTATGGCTGAGTAATATTCCATTGTATGTATGTGCCACATCTTCTTTATCCATTCATCTGTTGATGGACACTTAGGTTGCTTCCATGTCCTGGCTATTGTAAACAGAGCTGCAGTGAACATTGTGGTACATAAGCATATATCCTCTTAACAGAGGCACTGGCCCATTTGGTAATCCAGCTGTGGTGATACATCCTTGTCACGGCATTTGTTCTAGTTCTAGCTAGCACTCTCCTGGCATTTATCTCTGGGAAGTGATGCTATTCTGCAATTAAGCAGCCAGCCCATTTGGCAGTGAAGGGAGGGATTCAATGTGAGCACCAGGACCAAGTGGTCTGTTGAGGT
Organism: Kogia breviceps; assembly: GCF_026419965.1. Classification (NCBI taxonomy): domain Eukaryota; kingdom Metazoa; phylum Chordata; class Mammalia; order Artiodactyla; family Physeteridae; genus Kogia; species Kogia breviceps. Next base: position 19,016,969 of record NC_081330.1, read on the forward strand.
GGTTTGAAACTGAACTCTGTGTCAGTAAAAACGATCTGGTTGTTTTAATTGCAAAAATAGTGTAAACATATTTTCTTTAAAATGTAAGCAATATATTGGGCTTCCCTGGTGGCGCAGTGTTGGAGAGTCCGCCTGCCGATGCAGGGGACACGGGTTCGTGCCCCGGTCCGGGAAGATCCCACATGCCGCGGAGCGGCTGGGCCCGTGAGCCGTGGCCGCTGGGCCTGCGCGTCCGGAGCCTGTGCCCCGCAACGGGAGAGGCCACAGCAGTGAGAGGCCCTCGTACCGCAAAAAAAAAAAAAAAAAAAAAAAAAAAAAAAAAAGTAAGCAATATAGAACTACAGTAAAGGCAAAGGGAGAGTTCCCCACAGTCCCATCTCTCCAGGATAACCATTGTTAACAGTTTGGCATATCTTATTTCAGACCCTTTTTTTATACATCTGCTGCACCTATATTGTATGTATATATCTATAAGCATTATAGATTTGTTTTTTGAAATGGGGATTCAACTCTACATGATACTGTGCAGTGTGCTTCGTTCACTCCTAGCACTGGGGAGAAGGCATGACCTCACTCCTAGTCTAGTGCCAGTTACTCCTGAGCAGCTTCCTGCCAGGGTAGTACCAGGACCTCCCAAAGAGAGCCTGCAATGGTACTATAAGAATTTGGGGGTCTCTCCTACCACCTTTAGAAATATTCACTGTGACAGCAACTTAGGATTTCTTTAAGGATCCCGTAGTGCTCTTCAGCCAAGCCCTAGTGCCCAGGTTCACAGAAAAGTTGCTACTATGCTACTAACATAAAGAGGAAGCAAACCCTAAGGGTCAACAGATTTTTGTTTTTATATTGGTGTGTGTGTGTGTGTGTGTGTGTGTGTGTGTGTGTGTGTGTGACAGAGAGAGAGAGAGAGAGAGAGAGAGAGAGAGGAGTGGGGAGAGGGAACGGAGAAGTAGGAACACAGAGCATTCTCTATTCCTGTCACTTTTCCTTTGGAAGACTTCTGCTCTGGTGGCAGCCATTTCTGCCTCCCTCTATCCCCCAAAGGCTTTGTAGCTTCAGTGGGCCTGAACGTAACATCACCAGCACTGATAAGCCATCATTCAGCTGGCTGCAGACCCAAGCCTCTCTGAGTGACCAACACCAGCTCTTTCCCAGAGAAAGCTTGGTGGTGATCAATCTCAAAAACATCATGCTAAGTGAAAGAAACTAGTCACAAAAGACTATATATTGTACAATTACACATATATGAAATTTCCAAAAACTGCAAAACCACAGTGAAAACAATCTGAGTCAGGGTTTGGGAGTAAAGATTAACTGCAAAGGAGCACAAAGGAACCTTTGTGGGGGGGTGATGGAACGTTCTAAAACTGAATCGAGGTGACAGTTGCACTATTGTATAATTTTACTAAGATTCATCGATGTGTACATGTAAAATAAGTGAATTTATTGTATGTAAATTATGCCTAAATAAAGCTGTTATGAAATACAGAAACAGAACGAAATCTCAGTGGACTCAGGCGGTCCAAGCAGAAGGCTTCCATCTGTAATCCACACAACCGACGCACACACACGCGGAGTGAGGGGAAGGCCAGCCCCACGCGTAGCACACACACGTGCGCATCAGCATTCCAAAGCAACACTGGGAGGGAAGCCAGATTAGGAAGGTGGGACTGGTTTTGAATGGAGATGTCCTCTCTGTCCCACAGATCTGTACCAGTGATGTGGAATGTCTCATGAGCCGACTCCAGCATACCTTCAAGCAGGAAATGACTGGAGTTGGAGCCAGTCTGGAGAAGAGATGGAAATTCTGTGGCTTTGAGGGCTTGAAACTGACCTGAATCCCTTTGCCTGGCAACCTGGGATCCTGAAAATAAAAGTGTGTTGGACAAGCTTAGAAAGTGATTTGGTTTTCAAGTGGAAATTGCTTTAAATTTCTCAATTCATTCCTGGAATCTTTTGAGTTAAAATAAGGATCCTAGAGCAGCACCTCAAGCTACAGGCCCTATAAAGAAATTGACTCAAACCTCAAGTGCTGTAACTTCCTCCTTCTCTGTCAATTGGTTGTCTCTTTTTATTAGTAGTATTTAAAAAGGCCTGAGGCTACAGAGTATTCGGGGTGTTTTCAGTGTCTGTACTACTGTTGTAGACTTTAGTATTTTTTAAACACTGTTAACTGAAATGTTTTGATGATTTATATGTGATTTGTGTTTCAGAACTTCTCTTCACATTAATGTTGCTACTGGTGAGAGGAATGAGAGGAGCACTAGGGACTCCAGAGCTGACATTGTCTTTCCAATTCCCAGTAGGCCAGTAAGTGAATAACACGTCAGTGTCTTCTAGAAGGTGCTTGACCAGGTTCACCTTTTAAAAGACAAAGCATGGTTTGTGGCTTTTTACAAAATTACTGTGAACGAAAAGTTGACAAATGTTTCAAAGTTATTTTCTCTAATATATCAGATAAAAGGTTTATTTCAGAATTTTTTAAAAACTAGATGTATTCACAGAAAGCAAGTGTCCAGTATGACTGGCATGTGTATGTGGTATTCAGAATCACCTTGTAAATAGCCTGCTTTTAAAGGAGGGCATGTTTAGTTTTCTATGAATTAAAACACACGTGTGTGCTCACACACACACACACACACACACACATTAGCAGAAGGGATTTATTTTGATATGCTTCCCCTCTGGTCTTCTTACAAAGTCTGGTGGTCCCTTTTCTTCTGCTGTCAGTGTGTTGAATTGCAAACCATGTACTGCTGTAAATACTATGTTTACTTCATGCTGAATGTCTGCAAAGAGTTGATATGAGTATTAATAGAAAATTCCTGGTAATGAATAAAGAGTAGGCTAGGGTGTGTGAAGCTTTGCACAAATAGGTCGGCTCCACCCGGAGTGCTAAGAACTGGGACCCCTCTAGTTCTTCGGTGCCCATCAGCAGATTACAATGGCAGAGTGTGCGTGGACCAGTCAGGAAGTCCTGGTTGATGGAAATGGAAAGGATGAGAACTGGGGACTAATGTCCTGAGGCAGAGATGGTCTTTTCTTCTGTGGTGTTGGTGGTGCTTGTAATAACATAAGCATGCCCTCCCTTGAGTCTTGATTGAAAATAAGTGAATGTACTAAGCAAAGCCAGTGAAGGGTATTTCACAAAAATACTATGTAAATCAGATGTCAGTAGTGTTCAAAGTTGTATTTTTTAAAGATAAATATTCCTTTTTTATACCTCAGTTTGGTGTCCTGTTTTGAATTGCTTGCTCTCTAAGTAATCCTTTAGTAAATCATCTCAATTTCTTCCCTTGAGTTACCAGAATATTGGAAGAAGATGCTAAACACCTTCTGCTTTGACAGCTAGAAACAGGATTCCACAGCAGCCCATTCATGCTGAAAGCTGGCTTCCCCCTAAGCAACCAGCTGTGGCACCAGCAGGAAGCGAGGGTTATTTTTACAGTAGCTTCCTCACTGAAGCATCTCTGTCATCAGCGCTACAGAAGGCTTTGATTCATCAGTCTCAGGGGTCGTGCAATGCCTTGTTTTAATAACACCTATGAAATCAGGGGAAATTTGCCACTTATCAATGATTTCTTATTTAAATAAGTTAAATAAAATGCATTTAAAGCAACAACTGCCACACCCAGGCCCTTTGCTCTCCTTCACTTGATCTACTTGTAGTACAAATGCTCTCTTCCTATTATTCCTGCCAACTTAGTCCAGGTGTACTTCTCCCAGCCTGCTTGAATATACTAGTTGTAATGGTGAATTTTGTGTGTCAAGTTGGCTACACTGTAGTGCCCTGTTGCTTGGTTGAATACCAGTCTAGATGTTGCTGTGAAGGTATTTTTGAGATGTGATCAACATTTAAACCAGTAGACTTTGAGTGACATATCTTACCCTCCATGATGTGGGTGGGCCTCATGCAATCAGTTGTAAAAGACTGAAGTCCTCCAAGGAGAAAAGAATTGTGCCTCCAGATTGCTTTGGACTCAAAACTGCAGCACTAATGCCTGCCAGAATTTCCGGACTGCCAGCCAGCCCTGCAAAATATCAAACTTGCCAGCACCCAAAATCACATCAGCCAATTCCTTAAAATAAATAAATATATATGTATATATATATATACACACACATACACACACACACATATATATATGTGTATACACATACAGATATATACATATATATGTATATATGTATGTATGTATATATACATCCCATTGGTTCTGTTTCTTTGGAAAGTCCTAATGCACTAGTCCAGAGTTGTTAAAAATGTATAAAAATAGAGTATGGGGACATATGTATGCATATGGCTGATTCACTTTGGTGTACAACAGAAACTAACACAGTACTGTGAAGCAATTATACTCCAATAAAGATCTATTAAAAAAAAAAGAGTAAAGGAGAATGCTACAGCAGTGTCAAAAAAATAGAGTATGTTTGCATTATATTACATAATCAAATTGCAGCACATACCATCTCTCACAATCCTTTTCATTCACCACAGAAATCTATTAAAGAAGCTATTTTTTCCTTACAAATGCTATTTATTGTTCTGTTGTTCCTCCTGAATTTTGAGATTTTACTGTTTTGTTATTTTTAGGAGATACAGTAGTTAGATTTTTCCAGATAATAATGAATAGAAGCATTCTTTTATTTTACAAATGATTATTTCATCTCCCTTCCTAGTCCTGTGACATCACCAGTTCTGATTCTATATCTATTATCACAGATAATATCTGTGATACTTGTGAAAAAGTCACAGGTACTGCTAATACTTCTGTACTTTGTTTACCTACATTTATAATGGAAGAAAACTCTAAACTTCAGTTAGAGGTTAGCGAAAATCTAAACGTATTTTTTCCATCCAAATTCACACACTTCCTAAGTCCTTCCCACAGCCTCTAGGTTAAGAAAAAAAACTCCTGATACAGGAGGTTGATGAAATATAAAGTGAGAGCCCCCAAAGTGGGACCAGGATTAGTTTCATTAAATATATTAATGTTTATAAATTAGAACAGTGCCCATCACACAGTAGCAATAAATTTTACAAATGATAGAGATACTGATTTTTTTGTACATTTTGAAATGTTAAAATTCTAAGTCAATACAAAACTGGCAGGACAGTCCCACAAGTCTATATTTCTGGGTGAAGAAGTGACAGATGAGCTTCAATGTGAGCAAACACAAAGTACTGCATTTAGGAGAAAATGAGACAAATGCTATTCACAAGATGTTAGTCTCCAAACCATCAGTTCTGGCAAAGGAAAGGGATCTGGGAGTTGTTGGAGAGAAGTCCAATGTGTGGTTGGAATCATAAAAAGACAACAAATTCTAAACACGTTAAAAAATAGAAACAAAATATAAGACATTATCTTATTCTCATTTTTTAAAAAAAGTTTTGTACCCACACCAGTAAAACAGTTTGTTTCCATGTGGCTGGACCTCAAGACATGAAATTCAACATTTCAATTCAAATGTTGCTCAAGTGCTTATTCTGTCCAAGACATTCTACCAGCAATAAGGGATGCAAGGATGAATATGAGAGTGTACCTGTCCTTGAGGAGTTTGAAGAGGAGCTCTAAGAATCAAGATTAGTGGGTTTTAATACATGAACGAAATATGTTCTACCCAATGGACCAGAACCATATAGTCCAAGAGAGAAAAACCTGGAACGCTGAATTCAGTGTTTTTCACATAATAAGCTCCTTCACCCTCCCCTTCCCCCTCCCTCTCTCTTTCCCTCTCGCTTTCACTCACACTCACACACACACACACACACACACACACACACAGAAGCGTGTGCAGCACTTAGCAACACTGGTATTACAAGCAATCATGCTTTGTTTATTCAGCAATAGAAGACATTGCGGTATTTAAGTGAGTTTACCAGATAACTGAACATGCCCCTTCCAGTACCAACCTTTTTAAAAAAAAAATTAAATGAAAACATTTCTAAGATGTTTTACATCCATTCCCATACTGTTAAACAGAGGGTTCTTGACCTGCCCTGACCTTGCTGTGATGACTCCATATCAAATGACTCAATGACTATTAACTAAAAACATTAGTTATGAGAAAACTACTGAGAAAGAATATTCTTCCACTAACTCAACTACAAATGGAACAATGAAAGGGCTGATTCCCTGATAAACATCCTTGCTCATTAAATGGCTAAAACCAGCCTCCAGCAGCCATAACTAGCTATGTTAACCCAGGCTCACCATTCCAGAAAGGCTGGGGCTAAGAGCTGCTCGTGGGACCACTAGCAGGGATGTTACTCTGAATCTCAACGGTCTGAAGGGCTAAAGGTGCCTGCCTCCTCTGCTGACCTAGCAGCCTGGGGAAAAGGACACAGTATTGTCTCACTATTCTCCAACCTCTGCCCAAATACGCTAGTGAGAAATACTACCATGAAATGGCCATTTGGTTTATCAGACAGCTAAGACACGAGAATTGGACTCCCCGGTTCTGTCACTGGCCCTGACACCTTAGGCAAGTCACTCAACCTCTGGGTCCCATGAGTGGGACAGCGAGAGAGAGGATGCTGGCATTGCCGGCTAGATTTTGCTTTCTTGCTCACCTAATAGAACCAAGTAGGGCCATGATAGGGTCCATCAGACTGTGGCAGCCCGGCTTGATGAGCATTGTGTCCTGGCCGGTGTTCAGAAAGTGAATCTGCACTGTTATCAACTTGGCGAGCCAGAGGCAGTGCAGGGCCTGTGGCAGCGAGAGTCCTGAGGGACAAAGGTGGAGGAAGCCACAGGTAGAGACACTTCATTGCCACCATCTCCCATGTGAACCCTCCAGCAACTGTACTTACCCCCTCTTCCCCCAGTTGGTCCATGGCTCCCTCCTCCTTCTCTAGGAAGGGCACAGAGACAAAATAAAATCATACCTACTGCAGACACCAAGCCCCAAGGCCAGTCTGGAATAAGACTCTCTATGGTCACCTTAGCATAACTCTGCTCTGCTGCATCCAACATCAGAGTCAGAGCCTCTAGCAGCAGCTGCTTCAGCTAGTGTGCAACCTTGAGGCTGTCCTCTGCAGTAGAGTAAAGGAGGCTTGTTGAGTCTGTCTGACCCCCAAAGAAGGCTATTCTCACCCCCACTCACTCGTAGGGACAGAGGGCTGGAATAGAAGCATCCCAGCTCACGTTCACAGGGAAGCAGGTATATCTCACTCACGTAAAGGCCATTGGTCCAGAAGTGCACACTTCGGAGATTGAGCGGCCCCTCTGGTTCTTCATTTCTCTCTGAAACATCAGGACAGGCTTACACGCATCAAGATACACATTGATTCCTGATAGATGTTCCCCTGAATTTACAGGCTATAGATCCCAAGAGATACAAATGCCTTCCAAGTCCCCCTCCCATCTCTTACCTACCCATCTGGTCCCTGCTGAGTGACTAATACACATGTCAGCTTCTAACAGCCAATCTCATAGGCTCTTGCCCTTCTTAGCCTTAATAAGCTTCCTTCCCTGGCCAGGAAGCAGCACTGCACTGAGGGTGTGCTCTGCTCAACACAGGGCTGAGACTCAGCCAATTTCCGTTGGACGCAGGCAGCCGCCTCATGGTTCTCAGGGATCCCCTGGCACATGGACACAGGGCAATCATGTTGTGCTTCTCATTGTCCCTAGGGCATCAGCATTTGATGTAGTCAAGCAAAGCTGTCCTCAGTGTACCATTCTGCTCAGGAGAAAAGGGAATATGCCAATGTCTCAACCAGGGACTGCAAAGCAGACAGGATTGGCTGAGTCCCCTGGTCCTGAAAGTTCCTTAAAAACTCTCCCAAAAGGAAAAAACTAAGCAAAAATGAAAATGAATACAAAAGTTCATACTATCCCCCAATGTTCATAGCAGCATTATTTACAATAGCCAAGACATGGAAACAACCTAGTGTCCATCAACAGGTGGATGGATAAAGGAGTTGTGATACACACACACACACACACACACACACACACACACACACACACACACACACACTGAAATACTACTCAGTCATAAAAAGGAACGAAATTTTGCCATTTGCAGCAACATGGATGGGCTTGGAGGGCATTATGCTAAGTGAAGTAAGTCAGACGGAGAAAGACAAATACTGTATGATGTCACTTATATGTGGAATCTAAAAATTACAACTAGTGAATATACCAAAAAAGAAGGAGACTCACAGGTACAGAGAATAAACTAGTGGTTACCAGTGGGGAGTGGGGGGATGGGCAATATAGGGGTGAGGGAGTGAGAGGTACAAACTATTGGGTGTAAGATAGGCTCAAAAATGTACAACATGGAGAATACAGCCAATATTTTGCAATAACTGTAAATGGAAAGTAACCTTTAAAACTGTATAAAAATAATACAGTTTTAATGGAGGCCATAACATATATCACTCAAAACTAAGAAAGTATTAAGACTGGCAGCATTGCCACCATTAATTTTGATGAGACACAAGGTCAAGACTTAGACTTTCCAGGAAAATGAGATGCTTGACCCCTTAAGGGAGCCAATTTGAGTTGTGTGTTGTGATAATAATTAGGTAAAATATCTTAACTGATATTTAGAATTAAGTAATCCAAATGCAACTATATTTCACCTGGTATGTCTATAAATACAATGTAGGAAAGTTAAGAGTTGAGGACTTAGATGTGAAGGTCTTAATTAAATCGAAGGTCTCATTAAAAAAATTTATGTTATCCTGAGCATAAGGAAATAGGCACATCCTCTCTGCTGGTGGGAGTGTGAACAGTAAAACCTTTCAGAAGGGAGAAGACTTTAAAAGTGCAGTCATATGTCATTCTAACAATTTCACTTCTAGAAATATATCCCTTAAAAATGGCACAGAGGGCTGCCCTGGTGGCGCAGTGGTTGAGAGTCCGCCTGCCAATGCAGGGGACACGGGTTCGTGCCCCGGTCCAGGAAGATCCCACGTGCCGAGGAGTGGCTGGGTCCGTGAGCCATGGCCGCTGAGCCTGCACGTCCGGAGCCTGTGCTCCGCAACGGGAGAGGCCACAGCGGTGAGAGGCCCGCGTACTGCAAAAGAAAAAAAAAAAAACACAAAAAAGAAAAAAAAATGGCAGAGAAAAGTGCTAAAATGAAGGTAAGAAGGATATTTAATAACAAATAATTAGAAACAATCCAGATGAGCAAAATTAGGGCTAAGAGAATACCATATAGCCATTAAAACTGATGTCAATTTCAGAAATATTCATGATACATTTATTGTTAAGTGAGAAAAGCAGTGTATTTCATATCTGCACAGCATGATGTAAGTTTTGTTTAAAATATGTAAATATATATGTATATACATTTGTGGATACATGCAAAGAAAGGGGTGATACCAAATTGTTTGCAGTGCTTGTCTCCAGATGGTAGATAGACACAGAGGGATTTCTTTTCTGTGTTGTTCTGTTGTCCAAGTGTCTTATATTGAATGTGCATTACTTCTGTAATCAGAAAAAAGTTATTAAAAGAATAATTTAAATGTGGAAGCAAGGAAAAGTTATTAGATTGTACAGTAACAGAGGTTCTAAACCTATAGTTTAGAGTTTCTATCTTCTTCCTTCTAGCAGTCATCTAGCCCTTCTCTCCCTGGAGGTGTATCTGTTTTCAGATTAAATATCTTCTCCCTCTTTTTCCTGTTTGATTCTTACCTGGAGTACGTTAGGAACCATATCATTAAGTCTGTAAACAACTTAAAATAAGAGACAATTGAGTAAAGACCTGAAAGTTAAATCAGAGAAAATCATTGATTTAGGACTCAAATTTTTTCACCGAATTCTGTAACCTTCATAACCACTCCATTTCATATCACACTTAATTAAAGGCAAAATCTTTAACCTGGCATTCAGGGACCTTCATGTTTTGGCCAAAGACCTCATTTCTAATCTTATTTCTCACTTCTGCCACCCTTCACATACGCTACTTAAGCCTAACTGAATTCCCTGTGCTTCCGTCTACACCCCAAGTCCAAATACTACCCATTCTTCAAGTCCCAGCTCAAATGCTACTTCCTCCATTAAGCCCTCCTGGATTCCCCTGATTCCCTTCCCATATCTGAATGACCTCTCCCTTCTTTGAGCTCCCAAGAACCCTTTATCTGTACCTCCAAAGTAGGACTTAACCACTGTCCACCCTGTAGTATGATCATGTACCTATCATCCTCCCTGCAAGGACCATATTTGATTCCTTCCTTCCCTCCTTCATTCATTCACTCAGCAAATACTTATGGAGAATCTACTACATTCTGACAACTATTCTAGGCATTGATTACGCAACAGTAACTTGCATTTTCAAAGGGTTATTCTGGATGCTAAGTGGAAAGTAGAGTATAAGTGGTAAGGGAGGAAATAGGGAGACCAGTTGGAGGCTATTGCAGTTATCCAGGTGAGAAACAAATAAAGGTAGTTTTGAAACATGGTGGTAGAATTGGAACTAATGTGAAATGGAAAGATTCCAGGTATAATTTGAAGATACAAAATAACTGAATATAGGATATAAGGGAAAGAGTGGAATAAGGAATGAAGCTTCTTGGCCTGAGCAACTGGAATTTACTGAGATGGGGGAGATTGTGGAGGAGTAGATTTGGGAAGGAAGATCAGATTTGGATGTGTTAACTTTGAGATGCCTATCTCTCTTTAAGGTAGAAATCTCAGGCAGGCAGTTGGACAAAGGAATCTGAAGGTCAGAAGAAATCCAAGATGAGGATACACAATCGAAATCATCCGCTTTTAGATGGCATTTAAAGTCTTGAAATTAAATGAGATCACCAAGGGAATGACCAAGGTCCAAGGACTGAGCCCAAGGGAACTCTAAAGTTAAAAGGTCAGGGATGTAAAAAAAAATCAGCAAGTGATACTGAAAAGGAGCATTGAAAACCAAGAGAGTGTAGCATCCTAGAAGCCAAGTGAAGAAAGTATATGTATGAAGAAAGAGTGAATGTTTCAAATGCTGAAGTCAAGTCAAGTAATGTGAGAACTGACCACTGGACTTAGCAATGTGAAGGGCACTGGTGACCTTGTAGTTTCAGTGGGCATGGGAGCAAAAGCCTGACTGGAGGGGGTTTAGGAAAGAATGAGAAGATGGGTCTGAAGCTAAAAGGGAAAATCGACTCAAGAGAGGATTTTTTTTAAGATAGGTAAGTGACAATATTATTGCCTGCTGTTGAAAATAATCAAGAAGATAGGGGAAATGGTCAATAAATGAATTTCAAAAAGGTAGGAAGTGAACTAGAGAGAAGGAAAGAAAAAATAAAAGAAGAAAAGGACAAGTGAAAAGAAGGGAGGCAGCAAGGGTGAGAGCCAGAGAGCATTAAACTTTTAAAGTTGGTAGAAAAGGTAATCTTGTCCATCAGGACTCTTTCTCTTGCCTAGGGGTGACTGTAGGGCACTTAAACTGGTCTCAGCAAGGGAGATTTAGAGAAATGCTATAAGGGTTTACTTTATAATGTTAAGAGAAGCTGACTGCAAGGGTCCAAGTCCTGACTTTTTGACCTTGGGCAAGCTATTCAGTCTCCCCATGCCTCAATTTCCTCATCTGTAAAATGGGGGTGATAACATTATCTTCCTCATAGGGTTTTTATAAGGCTTAAATAAATTACTTACAGTGCTTGGAGCATGATGTACACGTGAGCTATCATCATCACTCTCTCAGAGAATCAAAGGCCAGGAATCCCCCTGGGCCTCAGAAATGACTGAACTTGAGCCACAGGATGAGCCAGGCCTCATAAAAAGAAGAGGCTGAGAAGTCCCACAACCTGCAGTCAGCAAGCTGGAGACCCAGGAGAGCCAGTGGTGTAGTTCCAGTCTGAGTCCAAAGGTCTGAGAATCAGGAGAACTAATGGTGAAACTTCTAGTCTGAGTCTGAAGGGCTGGGAACCAGGAGAGCCAATGGTGTAGTTCCAGTCTGAAAACAAGCAGGCCTGAGACCCAGAAGAGCTAATGTTTCCATTTGAGTCCAAAGACAATAAAAATCCAATGTCCCATTTCAAAGGCAGTCAGGCAGGAGGAATTGTATCTTACTTGCAGGAGGGTCAGCCTTTTTGGTCTACTCAGATGTTTAACTGATTAGATGGGGCCCACCCACATTAGGGAGGGCAATCTGCTTTATTCAGTCTGCTAATTCATATGTTAATCTCATCCAGAAATACTCTCACAGACACACCCAGAAATAATGTTTAGCCAAATATCTGGGCACTCTGTGGCCCAGTAAAATTGACATAAATAAAATTAGCCATCACAGTAAGCTATCACTGCAAACCTTCCTAGTATAAAGCAACTTGACTGGATTGACACTAAGTGCTTACACTTCAAGTTTCTCCATTATTGCAAGTTGTATATAGTTTTATATTTATTATAAGTTCACTAGCAAAAACATTATTTTTACAATTCCATTATTTGATCTAAGCAGATACTGAGAAACATACAGCCTCTAGGTTGGGTTGGCCCCCAATCCTACATTACTACAAGTCAAAATGACCTCTCCTTTATTGTCTCATTGAGGCCTGACTCACAGACATTGGTCACTCAGGCTTGAATAATGCCTTCATTTATTCATTCATTCACTCACTCATCAAATTGATCACCTATGTGCCTACCACAGTTCTGGCAACTAGAAATACAGCAGTCAACAAATGTATATTATATATGTGTATATATATATATGTATAATATACATATATATATAATATTATATATAATATAAATAATGTTGGATGATGATATGTGTTATATAAAACTAAAGCAGGGAATACTCCTAAAGATGAGAGAATGCACCATGCTGATAGGGGAGGGGCATTCTTCCAGAGGGAACAGCTAATACAAAAGCTCTGAGACAAGAAGTTACCTGGTGTGTTTGAGGAACACAAAGGCAGAGTGAGTGAGGGGGATATTACTAAGAGATGAGGTCAGAGAGTTAACTGGAGGAGAGGGGGCAGATCATGTTGGACCTTATAGACCCTGACAGCCTTGGGTGAGATGAGGAGCATAGGGGAGTTTTGAGTGGAGGAGAGCATGATCTAGCCTACCCGTTAAACGAATCGTTCTGAAATCTTCACTGAGAATGCACTGCGGGGGTGACGGAGGTGGGGGAAACAGGAACACCAGTGAGGAAGCTATTGAAATAATCCAAAAGAGGGATGATGACAGCTTCAGGGTGATAGCATTGGAGTCCAAGAGTGGTCAAATACAGGAGATACGTAGATACTGAAGTTGGAACCATCAGGATTTCCTGATGGATTAGTTGTGAGGTGTCAGACAAAGAGAGGAGTCAAGGGTGACTCAAGGTTTTCAGCCTGAGCAACTGGAAGGATGCAGAGCCATCTCTCGAGATGGGGAAGACCATGGGATAAACAGATTTGAGGGAAAATTCCATTTTTGACCTATTAAGTTTGCAACATCTACTACATATCCAAGTGAAAATGTTAAGTAGGCAGATATATAAATCTGGAGTTCAGAGGAGAGGTCTGTGCTAGAAATATCAGTTTGGAGTTGTTGGCATATAGATCATATTTAAAGATATAATACTGGATGAAATCACAAAGAGAGCGGGCATTGATAGAGAAGAAAAGAAATTCAAAAACTAAGCCTTAGGGCACCCCAATATTAACAAACTGGGAAGGTGAGTAGGAAATTACAAAGGAGGCTGTGAAGGAGCAGACAGCAATGGAGGAGGAAACCATGTTAACAGTTGTCTTGCCAAAGTCTTTGCCCTATCTTCATGAAGAATGGCAGAGCCTAGAGTCTTACCTGCACAAATGAAAGAATAAATAAGTGAGTGAATGAATTAAGATCTCTCTCAACCTAAGTGTCCATCAACAGATGAATGGATACAGAAGATGTGGCACATATATACAATGGAATATTACTCAGCCATAAAAAGAAATGAAACTGAGTTATTTGTAGTGAGGTGGATGGACCTGGAGGAGTCTGTCATACAGAGTGAAGTAAGTCAGAAGGAGAAAAACAAATACCGTATGCTAACACATATATATGGAATCTAAGGAAAAAAATGTCATGAAGAGCCTAGGGGTAGGACGGGAATAAAACACAGACTTACTAGAGCATGGACTTGAGGATATGGGGAGGGGGAAGGGTAAGCTGTGACGAAGTGAGAGAGTGGCATGGACATATACACACTACCAAATGTAAATTAGACAGCTAGTGGGAAGCTGCCGAATAGCACAGAGAGATCAGCTAGGTGGTTTGTGACCACCTAGAGGGATGGGATAGGGAGGGTGGGAGGGAGGGAGACGCAAGAGGGAAGAGATATGGGGACATATGTATATGTATAACTGATTCACTTTGTTATACAGCAGAAACTAACACACCATTGTAAAGCGGTTATACTCCAATAAAGATGTTAAAAAAAAATCTCTCACCATTCCTGAGCTGCTTTTATGCATATGCCAATATATTAAGTAGTTGCATGGACTTTAGCAGAATACTTAAGGTCATTGGGCAATTTTGCCAAACACACAGACCATCATTTGGGGCATTCCATTTACCGTTCAATCCAAAGTTCTGCAAATAAAGTCCCTGGTTGTTATCTGATCCACATCTAGAGTCTCTTCACTAAATTCTGTGCCCAAGTCTAGCCTTGAAAAATTAGCCCACGCTGAAATACTTGGGAAGCTTCTTAATGAGCTTGATTTTCAGCTGTTAAACTTGATGGAACTCACAGAAATGTAAAAAAAATCAACTGTGACAGCCTTGACAGGAGACGGGAACACTATTAGCAGCGAATGAGTGCCGGTACATACCTGATATCCCTAAGCTGCAAAACACCAGTGGTTTCGCTGAGAAACAATCACAGAGACAGGTTGGGGCAAAGATAAAAGGAGGGGGCTTTATTTTCCTTTGCTCATTACATTCTCACTTTTCTTACCACTCATTATATAAAGATACACTCATATAAACACCTCTGGATAAAGAACCCACAAACAAACAGCAAAAAGATCTTCAAACATTATTTGCTTCTCTAGATGTCTACAGATAAGAATATTAACTCTAATAGTACACCTGTGATGGTTCTGTAGGAAATTCTAATTTTGAAATCCCACCTCTGAGGCTTATTATTGAGAAAAAATGAAAGAGTTTTTTAAAAACCTGCTAATGCCAGTGTTACAAATTTGGTTTTGTGTTTTAAAAATTCCAGGAAAATAGCATATTTGATTGGAATTACAAAATATCAAAGCTGGAGGGGCCTTTTAAGACTATCCAGTCCAAGTCCCTCTTTTGACAAATGAGGAAACTGAGGCCCAGAGAGGGAAAAGGACTTGACCATGGTCATAAAATGAGAGGCTGGCAGAGCTGGAACATTCTCAGTCTCCCTCTCCCAGCTCAGTGCTCTTTCTTTCCACTACACTTGAGCGTGTACTAATGGAAAACAAATTAAAGCAGAAGATTGCAATAAGGGTTAGAAAAACCTAAAATTGCTCATAAAGGATGGTTATTTTCTCAACTGGTTTCTACAGCACCAGAAATTCTAGCTGAAGTAATCCATGGAGGGAAACAAAGTGGATGACAGTCAAATACGAAACATTTGAAAGCATCGTATTCACAGCTTTTTTTTCTTCACAGGGTGAGACTCCACATATGTAAAAAATGAATTTAATGCCATTGAAATGCTGAAAATCACAGGTGATTTGTGGTCCCCCAGGCATACCTATTAGGCCAGCAAACAACTAAGATACCTCACCAGCAATGTTGGAACCCAAGGGTCAGTCCTGTGAGACGGACACAACAAATTAAATCACTAATGACATCAGACAAGAATTTTTATGAACAAGGACAGGGAAAGACAGGGTTAAGGAGACTCTGTGTGCATGTGTATGGGGCCAAGTGTGTGGAACTAAATACCACTCTCTCACCAGCTCCACAGGGAAGTACGGGTTCCCTGGAGTGTGCTATCCTTAATAGCTCCACTGGGAGCTGAGGGTGCACTGAGAACCTCTTTAGTTGACAATGGGGATAGAAAAAGGGAAGCAGTAGTGCATTTCCTTGCATACTTTTTCCCTCATTTATTCTCTATGTGCACTTTAAGAATAATAATTTCAAAAAGACTTTTCCCAATTCAGTTTCTCTCTTCACTTTGTTAAAGCTAGGAAACAGCAGCCACTGCAGCCAGGAGAAAATCCTCTGAAGAGAGTGGTCTTTGTCTTAGGGTAACCAAGGATTAGATTAGGGGGCCTGCTTCTTGCCTTTTCTTGATGTCTTAGAGAGAGAATATTCACTCTCCAACCACCTGTCTCTTACCTTCTGGTTCACTTCTGGCCTGGAATTAGAGAATACTGGCTTCCCATTTGCCTCCAACCTGTGGAGAAAATCAAAAATTTGGGTGGAGTTGCCATAACAGTCTTTCCATAGAAGCCCTTCCACTTTCCAGGAGAACAAAGGCAACAGATGAAATGAAAAGGCAATTCTAAAAGTAAAAAGTATCTTTAATTTTAAATCGAAACTCTAATCTGTGAAAAAATGGTAAAATAAGCCAAGGAAGCATTTATATACTTAGCATCGTGGGGACAGAAGAATATAGTCACTATTCCAGCTGGGGAGACAAGACATACACATTCAATAATAGCAACAATATAAGAAAATACACAGGCTGAGTGGAGCTTGTTGTGATAGAAATTCACAATATAAAGAAGTGATTAGGGTAGAGACCTCCTCAATGAAGTCTTCGTAGAAGACATAGCATGTGAGGAAAGACGAGAACTGCAGGAACAAAAAGTCAAGTGGCAGGATTAATACAGGTTGTCCATGGAAAGGCGGGAACACCAGCCTATTAGGAAGAAAGTTACGTAGAAGAGGTGGGGCCTTGAGAGCCACACAGAAGAGTCTGGACTTGATGAAGGTAAGAGAACAGGGCATTGTGAAGGTCTGAGCTTAGGAACAATTTAGTGAAAGCAGCATTGCAAAAAAAAAGTAGTCAGGCAGGATGGACTCAGGAGAGAAACATCCAGAAAGGAGGTGGTTATAGAGCACCCAGCAGAAGACAATGAGGGCTTAGGTTATGGAATTGGAAAGAGGCCTGGAGTTAGCAGCGTCAAATGTGCTAAAGCTAAAAGAAGAAGGGAGAAAGTTTAAACAATTTGGATTTAAACTAGAAGAAGAAGGGAGAAAGTTTAAACAATTTGGATTTAAACTAATTTTGTCACTAGCTGTTGTGTAACTATGATGATGCTGTACATCATTGCTCTGGGGTAAACAGGAATGCATCTCTGTCTCCGTCTCTCTCCCTGTCTCTCTCTTCTGTGCATGTGTGTGTGTGTTTTACACGCTTAGGTAATTTTCCCTATGCTTCTGCTATTCTCAGTGGAAATGTTAGAGGGAAAGTAGGGAGGTGGTCAAAGGAATTAATACATACAGATACTTTTTTTTTTTTTTTGTGGTACGCAGGCCTCTCACTGTTGTGGCCTCTCCCATTGCGGAGCACGGGCTCCGGACGTGCAGGCTCAGCGGCCATGGCTCACGGGCCCAGCCGCTCCGCGGCACGTGGGATCCTCCCGGACCGGGGCACGAACCCGCGTCCCCTGCATCGGCAGGCGGACTCTCAGCCACTGCGCCACCAGGGAAGCCCATACAGATACTTTTTGGCTTAAATTAATGACATTGATTATTTAATAATTCACATAATAGGAAGTGCAGAAGTAGAGCAGATTCCAAGCACAGTCCAATCAAGTGCTGGAACAACTGGCTATCCATATTATGCAATGTGAACCTCAACCCGCACCTCATGCCATACACAAAAATTAATTCAAACTGATATTCACAATCCAAATATCTGACACAGGACTTCTATCCATAATTAAAGAACTCTTATAACTCAATAATAAGAAAGCAAAAATCTAATTTTTAAATGGACAATGGAATTAAGCAAATATTTCACTAATAATATATAAGAATGGTCGATGGGCATGTAAAAAGATGCTCAATAGCATTAGTCATCAGCAAAAAATGCAAATTAAACCACAATGAGATACCACTACTTATCCATTTGAATGGCTAAATTTTAAAAGACTAATAATACCAAATGTCGGTGAGCATGTAAATCAACTGGAACTCTCATACATTGCTGCTGGGAATCAAATCATCTCTAGCTACTTAAAAAATGTTACAAGCACTTTGGAAAACAGTTTGTTAGCATCTTGTAAAGCTAAACATATACTTACCATAGGTCTCAGAAATCCCACTCATGGCTATTTACCCAAGAGAAATGGAAACCTATGTTCACAAAAAAATACTTACATATGAATGTTCATAGTAGTTTTATTTATAATGGTCAAAACCAGGAAACAATTTAAATGTCCAACATCAGAAGGATAAACAAATAGTGTGTATTTATACAATAAAATACTAGTCAGCAATACAAAGGGACACACTACTGATACACTTACTACATGTATGAATCTCAAAATCCTCATGCTGAACAAAAGAAGCCAGTCACAAAAGCAAACCTAGTGTATGAATTCATCTATATCAATTGCTATAAAAGGTAAAACGAATCCATAGATACATAACACAAATCCACAGCCGCCTGGGGCCAGAGATGGTGGGACTGACTACAAAGCTGCAGGACAGAACCTTTGAAGTGACAGGCATGTTCTACATTTTGACTGTGGTGATGGTGTCATGGTATATATAGATATATATATATGTCAAAACTCATCAAACTGTACAATTTGAAAGGGTGCATTTTATTTTATGTAAAAATTTTTTATTCTTTATTGTTGATCATGCCCCACCCATGTGGACATAGTATGTCATAGTGATAACGAGTGCATATCTAATACTTTCCTCTCTTCTTTTTTTAAAAAAATATAAAATATGAACGAATTCAAGCATACAAATTACAGAAAATAATATAACAGACACCTTCATGCCTACCACGAAGATAAAAAAGATGTAAATAGTTTGTCTTATGGAGTTCTAAAAAAGAAAGAACAAAAGAACAAAAGAGATGAAACATTACTATTACAGGTAAAGCCCCACTTTCAACCTTTCCCCCTTCCTTACCCTTCCATAGAGAGAGACACTTTCCTAAAGTTGATGTTTACTAATCAGCTGCTTGGCTTTGCACATTTACTATAAAAATGTATGTCCATAAATAATGCACAGCATTGTTTTGTATATTTTGAATATATATAAATGGAATCTACTACATGTATCTTCTAGAAATCGCTGTTATCATTTAACATTATTTTTTAGATTATGCATATTGGATACAGACAGATCTAGTTCATTTATTTTAACCACTGTGTGAAAAAGGCACAGTTTATTTAGCCATTCCCCAACTGAGAAATGGTACATTATTTCAACTTTTTCACTTTTATATAGAGTGCTGCAATCAACATCCTCATATATGTTTTTTATTCACATATACAAGAGTTTATCAGGGTAGGCATATAGATATGGAATTGCTGGTTTGAAGAATGTTTGGTTATTTATGCTACATAACAAACCACTTTAAAACTTAGTGGCTTAAAACAGTAACTATCATGTATTTTTGCTTGTGAATCTACAGTTTGGGTGGGAATGGCTCATCTCTACTCCACACAAATGGCTCTACTGAAACTGAAGTATCCACTTTCAAAATAGATCATTCTCATTCTTGGTAAATTGGTGTTGGGTTGTCAGCTGGGCGCTCAAACAGCACTGTCAGCTGGGGACCTCAGTTCCTCTCTACATGTTACTCTCCATGTGGCTGCTTAGATTTTCTCACAGCATGGTAGATGAATTTCAAAACTTCCCAGGCAGAGGATCAAGGTTTCTTCTGATCTTGTGACTAAAATCTTAGAACATCACGTCCATTGTATCCCATTAGTCAAGCAAGTCACTAAAGCCAGTCCATATTGAATGGGAGAAGTGACAATGAATTTGCAGCCATTTAAAATCTACCACATTTCCCCCTCTAACCATAAATTATTTACATTTCTCGTACATGCAAAATACACCCACCTCCTCACAAGGCCTCCAGAAATCTCAGTCTATTTTGACATCAAGTTCAGGTTTGAGGACCAGGATCTCATCAGCTAAATAAGTTCTAGGTGGGGATAAGTCTCCTCAAGTTTGGAATTTCCTAGGTGTAGATCCTCTGGATCTGAGGACCTGTGAAATAAACAAGTTATGTGCCCCTAAACTCCCAACATATAATGCTGAGGTAGAAATTTCATAACCACAGTAGACACTTCCATTCGCAAAGGATGGGAATAGGAGACATATAGTAGTCCATAGCTACTCTGAAATGCAGCTGGGCACGTATCACTAGTTTTCTTATTAGGGCCCAGTACTGCTCTCTGGGTATGGTTGTCCATAGCTCTTGATTCCATCCTATGAATCATCCTTCCTTATATATAAGAAATGGCCCATGAATAGGCAGAACTTCCAGAATGGTGGTACAAGATATCTGATGAAACTTTCTGCAGTGAAACAACCATTTAAGCATTGAAAAACTACTTTAAAAAAAAAACATTTAAAATCTCCACAAATTATCTTAAGGAAATACAGAAAATGAAGAAACAGTTATCCAAGGAAATCGGCTAAATCTCAGTAAGAATACTGAGTCTGTGGCATTTGAGCTACGACCTGCTCCCACGCCCCATCCCCACAGTTCTGTACAATGGACTCTCTTCTCTAGGCAGGTATGGGCAGGAAGACAGGTGCTCCCTTTCCCTACAACTTCCAGTCGATGGCTACAGTTTCACCCTGGGAAGGGCAGGCTGCTGGTGTCTTTCTTTCTCCCCAGCCCAATGTTACAGAAGCTCTGTTCTAGGCAGGTGAGTCTGAGAGGACTGAACTTTCTTTCCCCATTCAGCTCCCACCCATAGGACAAGGGTTTTACCGGAGGAAAGACAGGCTGAGAATACTGGCGCCCAATTGGCTCCACCCCCATCCCCTGTTCACTCATACAATAGAGATTCCACTATGGCAGTGGCAAGCTATCACCATCCCTGGCACCCATTGGTAAAACAGGAGTGTCACTCCAGAAGAAGCAACCCACTGTCCCTGCCCCCAGCTCCAATGCAGTGGTCCAGAGATTCTGCCCAGGGGGAGGGGCAGGCCATAAGGACCAAGAGCTTGATAACTCTGCTTAAGATGATGGACTTCATTAAAAGAGAACATGGAGGGCTTCCCTGGTGGTGCAGTGGTTAAGAACACGCCTGCCAATGCAGGGGACACGGGTTCGAGCCCTGGTCCAGGAAGATCCCACATGCCGCGGAGCAACTAAGCCCGTGTGCCACAACTACTGAGCCTGCGCTCTAGAGCCGCGAGCCACAACTACTGAGCTCACGTGCCACAACTACTGAAGCCCACACACCTAGAGCCCGTGCTCTGCAACAAGAGAAGCCACCACAATGAGAAGCCCGCACACCATGAGGAAGAGTAGCCCCCGTTCGCCACAACTAGAGAAAGCCCGCGCCCAGCAACAAAGACCTAATGCAGCCAAAAATAAAATAAATTAAATTAAATTAATTTTTTAAAAAGAGAGAGAGAGCATGGAGAAGTACATACCTAAGGGCATTGTTGAAAACAGTAGAGATTTTGGTGGTAAGCATTTAAGAGAGACTGGTAGCTCCAGGATAGCAATAAGCAAAACAGCACACCAGTCAGAAGATTAATAGAAAGAATCTGAGAAAGAGACAACCAAGAAGAACCTGTCCTGGGATCACACTCTCCAGTATTTCTTTGATGAAATACTGTCATTATACTTTACTTCTCTAAGCATGATTTACTTTGGTTCTTTGAACATATTTATAACACCTTCTTTGAATCTTTTGTCTGCATTTTTCCTATCACTTCACATCCAAAAACACATATCAGTTTGTCCCAGTATCAGTGACGTTAATTTGATCACTTGTTTAAAGTAGTATATCCTTCAGACCTCTGCACTGTAACAGTATCTTTTCCCCTTTGTAAATAACACTAAACTTGTCCCAATATTGACTAGTGAGAGCTTATTTGAGTCAGTACTTATGTCCTTTTGCCATGTCCTCTTAGTCTTGGTGCATTTCATTTCTTTCTGGCACCATAAATAATTCGTGGCTCACCTGTTTTGTTCCCCTGCTACATATCTGGATTCAATTATTTCTCCAAGAAACTATAAGAGTGTAGCCCTTTTTTGAGGGCTCTTGATTTATGTAGGGGTCTCAATTCTATCTCCTCATTTTATGTAGACCAATGAACTTATCCCCTATGCTTACATAAACTCCTACAAACTCCATTTTCCATGTTCCTTTCTTTACAGCAAGCTATAAGACCTTGGCCTCCTCTTACCTCCTCTCCATACTTGCTACTTCTTCTGCTCTTCCATAGTTGTGGCTATGGAAGGAGCCACAGGCTCTCTATCTTGACCCCTCCTTGGGGTCCCAGATGACCACCTGCATTTAAGCTCTTCTCATTTTAAGGGATTTATAGTTGATCATGTGAAGACATATACAGAAGCTAGCAAATCATTAGAAGGGTACACAACCCTCAGTTATGGTCCCTGTTCTGTTGACCTTTTTACATGAGAGGGTCCTTGACACAAGTTTTCCCAAACTCTGAAGACCAGTAGACAGTAGACCTCAAAGAATCAGCTTGGATTCCCAAGTCTGGATCAACTACTCTTAGCCCAGCCCTTTCTCCCTCCCTACTCAATGAATGATTATTCTGCTGTAGGGTATATTGACATTTTAAAAGATTTCACTGATTATGCATCAACATCTGTATAGCACATGTACCATCCAGGAGCAGCAAGTAGGGCACTTGAAATTCTGATTTGATAACAACAACAACAAAAAGAAACATGTTCTTCAGAGAGCCATTTATGCACCAGAAAACCAGACTATTGGAATATCTGTAGCACATTATATAATCTTAGGATTTTGCTTTATGTTAGAAAAGAGTGATGTGTATTTGTTCAGAGTGGGGTTCCTATTTTACTTCCATACATGTATGTAAGTATTAAAAATACATATTTCCATAAGTCAATCTCCCAGAATTTGACTAACTCTCCCTTGGGTAGTTTCATGCCAGCTCTCCACAGACAAAGCCAAATCAAAGAACTAGGACAAGGATACACACACACATTGTATAAATGAGCCATTTCATTTTGACTCTTGAAAACAAGTTTTTTAAATGCATCTTCATATGTACAAGCATAATTCTGGAAAAGAAAGGAAAACTATGATTTAAATAAAATTTTTGAGTCTAAGAATTTACTGTTCATGTACTCTGAGGCCAAGAATGAAGGATTCTAAGGTCAAAATCCCATAATCAGAAAAAGTCCTGTTCTGGAAGGTGTGGCCAAGATGGCAGAGTAAGAAGACCATGAGCTCACCTCCTCACACAGGCATACCAAAATTACAACCATTGCCAGAGTAACTGTCAATGAGAACGACCTCAAGGCTAGCAGAAAAGATTTCCCACAACTAAAGATATAAAGAAGGAACCACAATGAGATAAGTAGGAGGAGCAGCGACACTGTACAGTCAAGACCCACACATCCAGGTAGGCAACCCACAAATGGGAGGATAATCACAATTGCAGGGGTTCTCCCAAGGAGCAAGGGGCCTGAGCCCCACATTGGGCTCTCTAGCCTGGGGGCCCTGTGCCAGGAAGATGAGCTCTCAGAAGGTCTGGCTTTGAAGGCCAGCATGGCTTGTGTATGGGAGAACCAGAGGGCAGTAGGAAACAGAGACTTCACTCTTAAGAGATGCACACAAATCTCACACACTTTGAGCCTCAGGGAAGAGACAGTAATTTGAAAGGACCCTGGGTCAGACCCACTTGCTGATCTTAGAGAGTCTCCCAGAGAGACAGAAGAAACTGTGACACCCCCTAGGGACATAGATGCTGGTTGCAGCTATTTTTGGGTGCTCAGACTACCACAAGGACACTGGTGCTGTCAAGCACCATTTTGGAGTCCTCCCTCTAGCCTATTAGCACCTGCAGCTTACCTGCCCACCAGCTGGTTGGCACCACCCCTGTGACTGCCCAGGACAAGCAGCTAGCTGCACAGGGATGCAACCTCACCCACCAGCAGACTGGCACCAGGCCGTGCCCCTCCCTGGGACCCCACAGTCAACCACCCCAGAACCCAGCCCTGCAGCAGCCAGCTGCCCCAGGACCCAGCCCTCCCCACCAGCAGGCTGGCAGCCTCTTCAGAAGGCAGATCTTGGCAGTCAACTGGACCAGGAGCCAACCCCACCTACCAGTGTCCCTGCAGTATTTGGACCCACCACAACAGAAGGGCCTATTCAGCGCACATAAGAGCATATAGCTTTGATGACCAGAGGGCAGTGTGCTGCTGGGTCCCATAGGACATTTCCTACATAAGGTCACTTCACCAAGTGTAATCAACCTACCTAATACATTGAAATAGAAACAGAGAATTAGGCAAAATGAGGTAGCAGAGGAATAAGTTCCAAAAGAACTAACAATATAAAACCACAGAAGAAGAACTAAGCAAAGTAGAGATAAGCAATATACACAACAAAGAGCTCAAGGTAATGATCACAGAGATGCTCAATGAACTTGGAGAAGAATGGAAGAACACAGTGAGGAATTGAACAAAGAGTTAGAAAATGTAAAGAAGAACCAACAGAGCTAAAGAATACAATAACTGAAAAATTTTAAAATACACTAGAAGGGGGCTTCCCTGGTGGAGCAGTAGTTGAGAATCTGTCTGCTAATTCAGGGGACATAGGTTTGAGCCCTGGTCTGGGAGGATCCCACATGTCATGGAGCAACTAGGCCCGTGAGCCACAATTACTGAGCCTGTGCGTCTGGAGTCTGTGCTCCGCAACAAGAGAGGCTGCGATAGTGAGAGGCCCGTGCACCACGATGAAGAGTGGCCCCCGCTTGCCACAACTAGAGAAAGCCCTCGCACAGAAACGAACACCCAACACAGCAAAAAATAATAATAATAATAAATCAATAAAAAACAAAAGGACTAGTCTTTTTAAAAAAACACTAGAAGGAATAAACTGTAGATTAGATGATAGAGAGGAACAGATCAGTGAACTGGAAGACAGAATAGTGGACCTCACCCAAGTTGAACAGAAAAAAGAAAAAAAAAATTTGATTGGGGATAGTTTGAGAGACCTCTTGCACAGCATCAAGCATACTAACATTTGAATTATAGGGGTCCCAGAAGAAAAACAGAGAGAGAAAGGGGCAGATAACTTATTTGAAAAAGAGAATATCTGAAAATTTCAATAATCTGGGAAAGAAATAGACTCCCAGCTACAGGAATCACAGAGAGTCCCAAACAAGATGAATTCAAAGAGATCCACTCCAAGACACACTGTAATTAAAATGGTAAAAATTAAAGCTAAAGGGAGAATCTTAAAAGCAGCAAGGGAAAAGCAACTAGTTACATAAAAGGGAACTTTCATAAGACTATCAATTGACTTTTCAGCAGATACTTTGCAAGCCAGAAGGGAGTGGCATGATCTTTCTTTAATGATGTAATGAAAAAACCTACAACCAAGAATACTCTACTGGTGAGGGCTGTCATTCAGATTTGAAGGAGAGATAAAGAGTTTTACAGATAAGCAAAAGCAAAGCGTTAAGGACCAATAAACTGGCTTCACAAGAAATGTTAAAGGAACTTCTCTGTGGAAAAGAAAAGGCCACATGCAAATTACACAAAAATCTCATTGGTAAAGGCAAATATACAGTAAATGTAGTAGACAAACCACTTATAAAGCTAAATGGACCTTAAAAGCCAAAAGTAGTAAAATTATCTATATCCACAATAATTAGTTAAGGGATGCTCAAAACAAAAATGTAAAATATAAAGTCAAAAACACTAAACATGTGGGGGTGGGAGAAGAAAAAATGGTTGTTAGAATGCATTCAAACTTAAGTGATCATCAACTTAAAATAACCAAATATATAGGTGTTATATATAAACCTCATGGTAACCACAAGCCAAACATCTATAAGAAATACACACCAAAAAAAGAAAGACAAAGAAATTCAAACATAACACTAAAGATAGTCATCAAATCACAAGGGAAGAGAGCAATAGCAGAAGAAAGGAACAAAAAAGAACTATGAAAACAACCAGAAAGCAATTAACAAAATGACAGTAAGTATATGCCTATCAATAATTACTTTAAATGTAAGTGAACTAAAGGCACCAACCTAAGACAAATAAGATGTTTGTCGAAAGATGTGGCTGAATGGACTAAAAAAAACCAAACAAAACCCATATAGATGCTGCCTACAAAATACTCATTTCAGATCTGAAGACTCACACAGACTGAAAGTGAGAAAATGGAAAAAGGTATTCTATGCAAATGGAAATGAAAAGAAAGTTGGGGTAGTTTATATCAGACAAAATAGACTTTAAAACAAAGACTGTCCCATGAGACAAATAAGAACATTAGATAATGATAAAGGGATCAATCAGGCAAGAAGATATAACAATTGCAAGTATATATGCACACAACATAGGAGCACCTAAATACATACAGCAAATATTAACAGGCATAAGGGGAGAAATTGACAGGACAAAATAACAATAACACTTACATCAATGGACAGGTCATCCAGATAAAAAATCAGTAAGGAAACACTGGCCTTAAACAACACATAAGGGCTTCCCTGGTGGCGCAGTGGTTGGGAGTCCGCCTGCCGATGCAGGGGATGCGGGTTCGTGCCCCGGTCTAGGAGGATCCCACGTGCTGCGGAGCGGCTGGGCCCGTGAGCCATGGCCGCTGAGCCTGCGCGTCCGGAGCCTGTGCTCCGCAACGGGAGAGGCCACAGCGGTGAGAGGCCCGCATACCGCAAAAAAAAAAAAAAAAAAAAAACAACTCTTCAGAGTTCAGAGTGGTGGATTTTGTAAATTAATAGCCCCAGGCTAGCATTATTAGGGCTTTGTACACAAGCAGTCTGAGAGAGTTATGAGACGGGTTTATTGTTTTAATAACGAATTACAAACATCAAAAAAAAAAAACTCTTCAGAAAGTGGGTATAGAGGGAACATACCTCAAAATAATAAAGGTCATATATGACAAATCCAAAGCTACCATCATACTCAAAGGTGAAAAGCTGAAATCATTTCCTCTAAGATCAGGAACAAGACAAGGATGCTCACTCTCACGGCATTCATTCAACATAGTATTGGAAGTCCTAGCCACAGCAATCAGAAAAGGAAAAGATATATAAGGAATCCAAAATGGAAAGGAAAAAGTAAAATTGTCACTGTTAGCAGATGTTATGTTACTATAGCTAGAAAGTCCTAAAGATACCACCAAACAACTATTGGAACTAATAAATGAATTCACTGAAGTTGAGGATAGAAAATTAATTACAAAAATCTGTTGCATTTCTCTACACTAACAATGAACTATCAGAAAGGGAAATTTTTAAAAACAATCCCATTTACAATCACATCAAAAAGAATAAAATACCTAGGAATAAATCTAACCAAGGAAGTAAAAGACCTGTACTCAGAAAACTGTAAGACACTGATGAAAGAAACTGAAGATGACACAAACAAATGAAAAGATATACCATTCTCATGGCTTGGAAGAATTAATATTGTTAAAATGACCATACTCCTCAAGGCAATCTTCAGATTCAATGCAATCCCTATCAAAGTACCAATGGCATTTTTCATAGAACTAGAACAAATAATTCTATAATTTGTATAGAAACACAAAAGACCCCTAACAGCCCACATAATCATGCTGAATGTAGGCACTGATGAGGTGGGGCAGATGAATCTCTCAGGCCCCTTCCTCTCCAGGCTCATAGAATTCTGCAGAGCCCTAAGAGAACAGGGTAGATACTGTATTCTACAACTCAATACCCTGCTATTCAGCTAGCTGTTGTGCCTCTACTTGGAACATCAAATTTCAAAAGGGAAAATAATTTTTTAAAAACAGCAGCTAGTATTTATTAAGGATTTGCTCTCTGTTAAGCACTGTATTCAGTGTTTTTTATATTATATATATAAAATATTAATTTTATATAAAATTATATTTATAAAAATATTTATATTTTATATAAATATTTTATGTATTTTAAAATTTCATTTAGTCCTCTAACAGCCCTGTGAAATTGGTATTATTATTAGCTCCATTTTACTGATGAGAAAATTGAGGCTCAAAACTGAGGTTGTGACTACCCAAAATCACACAGCTAGTAATAGATTAAGGTATCAAAACTAATGGTATTTACCTCTAGACTGCAGTGCTCCTTCCTCATCCACCAAATTACCTCCTAATACAGTCCATATACTCTCTCCACAGAAACAATAACAAAAGCTTTTTTTTAATACCTAGAATGTGTCAGGCACTTTGCTGTTTCTCTTACAATATTTTATTTAATGCTAACCACAAAATCCAATACCCTGTTACTTAGTGCAGAATGAAGCAATATGGTTAATAGTTAAGAGTGTAGGTTTGGGGCTTCCCTGGTGGTGCAGTGGTTGAGGGTCCACCTGCCAATGCAGGGGACACGGATTCGTGCCCTGGTCCAGGAGGATCCCACATGCTGCGGAGCGGCTGGGCCCGTGAGCCATGGCCGCTGAGCCTGCGCGTCCAGAGCCTGTGCTCTGCAATGGGAGAGGCCACAGGAGTGAAAGGCCCGTGTACCGCCAAAAAAAAAAAAAAAGAGTGTAGGTTTAGGAGTCAGACTAACATTTTACAGATGAAGAAACCAATGCTCAGAGATGTTAAGTAACTTGCCCAAGGTCACACAGGTAGTAAGTGGCAGAGCTGAAACGTGAATTTAAGATTGTCTGACTCCAGAGGCTTATACAAAAGAAAAATCTTTTTAAAATATTTTAATGCAATGTTAAGACAATTTTTCATCAAAGTTTATGACGTGGAGAAAAGGTGTAGACACTTAGCTTCTTTTTCCCTTTTCTTGTGGCATTCTCTTTCCTCTGTCCCTCTCTAGGTGACAGAACTTCACATGCAGTAATTTGTGCTAACATGAGCATGAGACAGAGCCTAGGCACTGTGCATACATAAGCCAAACAATGCAAAAAACTTCCAGTCATCTGAACCAGTCATGCCAGATTTATGAAGAGAAAAGGGCAGACGACGTGACCAAAATACACTCTCGCTGAGAAGCACTTTTTGTCCACCTCCACCCCCACCCCCACTTTATTGTCTTGTTAAACAAGAAATGTGGCATAAAGCACATGGCTTATATCACAAGCAGGTCACATGTGGTGCTGGTGATGTGTAGCTCTTATCTACCCCTAGCAGATTCACTTACAGCTCTCTTCTGTCTCTGCACATTTTCCTGAATATAAACATGCTTGCTAAGTGTTCTGTACCTTGCTTCCATTCTTTCCCTGTACTTGCCTTGGGTAGGGAACACACAGCATTCTGGGACCAAACATGAGGATCCACAGTGAGACAATAGTCTTCATTTTAATAAAAAGGGGGAGGTCTACTGTGTCTCTGTTGCAGATGGCATTAGGGGAGGGGGAGAAGTAGTCAGAATATTAAATCACCTTTCTTTGTATGCATGGTCAGATTTTCCATTCGAAATTCACCAAGCTTTGAAAACATGTCGCTGTGCACTGCCTCCAGGCTTGGCAGCTCTTCTTTTCTGTTGGGATGAGTGCCCAGCCTCAGGGAATAGTTCCTTTAGATGTCAGCTACACACCTTGCCCAGACAAAGCTTCTAACAGCTTGACTTATTCCAAAGGACCCCATAGCAACTGCAAGGCTATTAGCATGGTTAGATGTCAGGTAGGCTGAGCTGCATCTGCAGAAAGGTAGAGAAATGGCGACGGGAGGGATATTGTTGATAGAAGCTTTACGAGTGGGATAAAAAGGCACCAATAATTTGTTGTTGAAGAATCTTAGGCTCTTTTCATCAAGGTGGCATGAGGATCAACACTGAGGTTAACTTCTGTAGAACTCTTCACCTCCAGATTTTAGTGTTCCAAGAAAAGTATACTCCTTAAGAAAGACTGAAACCTTTCCAATATGATACTTGGAAATAGCATTATGAGACTGTTGACTTGAGGATGTCAGCATTCCCACCTACACATTTACTCATTTGTACAATCCTTAAGCAAATAGTACAAAAATATCACACATTGGGGATTTTCCAAGCATTTCCACAGGGAATGCTTTATCAGACAAAATCAGAACTTATTATCCATATTTTACAGGCTAATGAATCAGAAATATTTATTGTGAGCCTACTATATACATCAGATACACAATCATACTAGTTTAGAGTGCATAATGAAGCAGTGGCTTTAGTGGTTAAAAGAACATGTTTAGGAGTTAGACTTACCTAGCACTGAGTGCCCTCTCTGCCATTTACTGACTGTATGACCTTTACCAGATGACTCAACCTCTCTCTGACTCAGTCTCTTCATCTGTAGAATGGAGTTCATAACAATCTCATAGAGTTGTTGTATTGAGGAGATAACACATGTAAAGTGCTTGGCACAGCACCTAGCACATATCAAGTATTCAATAAACGGTAGATCTAAGTAGTAGTGGCACTAGTCACAGTGGGGGAAACAATAGGTATGAGACACAGCCCCTTCCCTCAAAGAGTTCCCTGTCTAGTTGGGAAAATGACTTATCCTGAAAAAATTACTGCCAACACTAGGCAGTAAACGTTGCCACATGAGTGGAAAAGAAGAAATTGCTACTCAATAACAAAAAAAAAGACAAATAACCCAATTTTAAAATGTGCAAAGGATTTGAACAGACACTTCTCCAAAGAAAATATACAAATGGCCAATAAGCCCATGAAAAGATGCTCAACATCATTAGTCATCAGAAAATAACAAATCAAAACTGCGAGACACCACTTCACATCCACTAGAATAGCTAAAATCAAAAAGACAGAGGGACTTCCCTGGCGGTCCAGTGGTTAAGACTCTGAGCTTCAGCTGCAGGGGGCACAAGTTTGATCCCTGGTTGGGGAACTAAGATCCCACATGCTGTGCAGTGTGGCCAAAAACAACAACAACAACAAATAAGTCCCTAAAATGTTAAATCTGAAAAAAAAGACAGATAATAACAAGTGTTGATGAGCTCTCATACACTACTCATGGGAACATAAAATGGTGCAGGCTCTTTGGAAAACAGTCTGGTAGTTCCTCAAAAAGTGAAAGTTACCATAGGACTAAGCAATTCCACTCATAAGTATATACCTCAGAGAACTGAAAACATATATTCACACAAAAGTTTTCTACATAAATGTTCATATCAGCATTATTCAAAACAACAAAAAGTGAAAACAACCCAAATGTCCATAAAGTGATGAATGGATAAATAAAATCTGCCATATGCATACAAGAGAATGATTTAGCTATAAAAAAAGGAAGCACTGATATATGGTAAAACATGGATAGAGCCTGTGAAAGAAGATAGATGCAAAAGGTCACATCCTGGGCTTCCCTGATGGCACAGTGGTTAAGAATCCACCTACCAATGCAGGGAACACGGGTTTGAGCCCTGGTCTGGGAAGATCCCACATGGCACAGAGCAACTAAGCTCATGCACCACAACTACCGAGCCTGCGCTCTAGAGCCCATGAGCCACAACTACTGAAGCCCACGCGCCTAGGGCCCAGTGCTCTGCAACAAGAGAAGCCACCACAATGAGAATCCTGTGCACCGCAAGGAAGAGTAGCCCCTGCTCACTGCAGCTAGAGAAAGCCTGCGTGCAATAGCGGACCCAACATGGCCAAAAATAAATAAATAAATATTTTTTCTTTAAAAAGTCAGATCCCATTCATACGATTCTATCCATATGATTCCACTTTTATGGGATGTCCAGAATAGGCAAATCTACAGATGGATTTGTGCTTGCCTATCACTAGGGGATCATTGTGGTGGTGAAAGTGATGGCTGGGGAGTGATGGCTAAGGTGTTTCAGTTTGGGGGAGAGGTAATGAAAATGTTCTAAAATCAATAGTGGTGATGGATGCACACCTCTATAAATAAACTAAAAGCCATTGAGTTGTACACTTTAAATGGATGAATTGTATGGTATATGAATTTTATCTTAATAAAGCTGTTTTTAAAAAGAAGGTGCTGTAAGAATTTGGAGGATGATGAAATCACTGCATATTGGATAAGCAGTTCTTGAAATGAGCAGAGGATGTGCAGTATTTCGAGAGCTAGAGAAGAGAAGATAGGACATATGTATCAGTTAGCTATTGCTTCATAACAAGCCACCCTATAACTTATGGCTTAAAACAACAAACATTTCTTCTCACTCATATATCTGAGTGTCAGCCAAAGATCAGTTGATCTCAGCTGTGCATGGCTCCAAATGGTGGATATGGATCCGTGTCTTTCCCATATTTTTCTCATCCTCCTTGGACCTGCAAGCTACCCAGGGCAAGTTCTTCTCATGTGATGGCAGAAGCATACAAGGGCAAGCCCAACCATGTAAGCCTCCATATGTGAATGAGAAAAAGAACTAAACTAAGGCAGTAACAGTAAGGATGGAAAGACCAGATAGATAGGAGAGGTGACAAGCAGGCAAAAACTAGTAAATGTGGTTGAACATTAGATGTTGGTAGTAGAAAGAAAACAATAGAATGAGACCAGATTTCTGGGATGAGCAACTTGATGCAATAAAATGTTATCCATGGAGATAAGGAAAACAGAAGAACATGTTGGGGGTGGTGGACTGATTTGATGAGTTTAGTTTTAGACATATTATGTTTGGAGAGAGATGTCTAATACTCAGTTGAATATGCATGTCTAGAACTCAGGGGAAAAATTAGGGCTACATATATGGATTTGGGCATCTTCAGCTACCAGATGATAGTTGAAGCCAAGAGTTTAAATGATCTTACAGAGAGTTGGGGGTATAAAAAATAAGTTAAATCCTAGGGGAAGAACTACATTTAAGGGATGGGCTAAAAAAGTGCTTGCACAGTATACTGAGAAACAATCAGAGAGGTAGGAGGAAAACCCAGAAAGAGTGCTGTCATGGAAATGAAATGTAAGGATAATTTCAGGGAAAGAACAGTCTCACTTGCAGAAGCCAAGATTTGGAAAAACTTAAGGCAACCATTCTTGCCTCCCTCACCAAAAGATGAAAGTATAAAGAAAATGTGATAGATGGATGATAGACAGATAGACAGATCTATATCTATATAATGGAATATTATTCAGCCATGAGAAAGAAACACATCCTGCCATTTGTGACAACATGGATGGACCTCAAAGGCATTATGCTAAGTGAAACAAGTCAGACAGAGAAAGACAAATACTGTATGATTTCACTTACATGTGGAATCTAAAAAAGCTGAACTCATAGATACAGGGAGTAGAATGGTGGTTACCAGGGGCTGGGGTGTGGGGAAAAAAGAGATGTTGGTCAAAGAAGACAAACATCTAGTTGAAAGATGAATACGTTCTGGGGATATTATGTACAGCATACGGATTATAGTTAATAATACTGTTTTATATACTTGAAAGTTGCTAAGAGAGTAGATTTTAAATGTTCTCGCCATTAAAAAGAAATGGTAATTATGTGACATAATGCAGGTGCTATCTAATGCTATGGTGGTACTCATTTTGATATATATATATATATCAAATCAAGTTGTACACCTTTAACTTACACACAATGTTATATGTCAATTATATCTCAATTTTAAAAAGAAAGAAATGGTCATCAGGGCTTCCCTGGTGGCGCAGTGGTTGAGAATCCGCCTGCCGATGCAGGAGACACGGGTTCGTGCCCTGGTCCGGGAAGATCCCACATGCCGCGGAGCAACTAAGCCCGTGAGCCATGGCCGCTGGGCCTGCGCGTCCGGAGCCTGTGCTCCGCAATGGGAGAGGCCACAACAGTGAGAGGCCCGCATACCGCAAAAAAAAAAAAAAAAAAAAAAAAGAAATGGTCATCATTAACAATTGCCAAGATAGATTGAGTCAGGTGGGGAACGCAGATTCCATTGGGTTTAGCAAAATGAACTTATTGGAGCCGTTGACCTTAACTCAGAGGAACTATGGGAAGTGAGGGTCAGGAAAGAAGAAGTATGGTGATTATGGATTAAAGAGGAAGTGGGAAGTAAGAAAATGAATATGGTGAATGTAGGCAGTTCTCTGGAGAAGTTTGGATGAAAAGTAAAGAATATCTATGGGGGTAGTAAGAGTTAGAGACATCAGAGCTAAGGAAGTGTTGTTTCATTTCTGGTTTGGGTTGCTTATTTTTTTAAGACGAGATGTCTCTGAACTTCCTAAATAAATATCCAATGGAGAGGGGGTGATTTAATGCACAGGAGTTAGAAACAATAATATATGGCTCTGATGGTATCCAAAGCAAAGTTGGAGGGACTGGCATTAACAGACAATTCTTCTCTGATAGTAGGAGGGAAGCAAGTTTATGTAGATGTAAATAGATTGGTAGGTTTATTAGCAAGGAATGGAGGGAGATCCTGTTTGGTGGGTTCTATTTACTATTTGTAGTATAAATCAAGGTTATCTTATGAGATTATCTTCTGAGGAGCAAGGTGATAGGGTAAAGGGTTTGAGAAGAATGGAAAAGGTTTGAAAATAGCCCCTGAGAAGAATATGAAAGGATGCTAACTAAGGACAAAGAATAGGATAGCTGGACAGCACTTAGCACTAAGCACTAAGGGCCCCACTAGGTTAGAAATCATAAACTGGCAATGATCCCAATCTGAAAAATTGTGTGACTTTTCTCTAGCAGTGTACAGCAGCCTGGGGAGAAGAACAAGGGAGTTGAAGTCTGGATTGATTTGGAGTTTGGATTTCACATGATGGAAAAGCAGATGGAAGAATAAAAGCAAAACTCAAGGGCTTATGTGATGAGTCATGGGGTCTGTACTATAGAGGGGAAAAAGTGAATTTAGAAGAGAGATGACAATTAGGAGAAAATGCAGTTGTTTCAACTAGATCAAGGAATGGATATGGTTTGGATATGAGAATGAGAGGTTGGGAGGAGTAAAAACTTGTGGACAGAGGGCTGTCAGAGGATTAGATATCAAAGATGGGACATGACAAGTTCTAATGTGTAGTCTTGAGAGTGAATGACTGAGGTAGGGTGGAGGTGGTGTTAAAGAAGTAAAGAAGAGTAGAGAAGGGAAAGACCAGGAGGTTGGATGGATCATCCAAAATAATTGCACTTGTGTGGAGATGAAGATAGCGATCTGGGTGACAAATGCCTCACCAAATAAAAGGATATATTCAGGGGGTTGGAAAATGACAGAGGTAAGAAGGGATAGAAGATGGTGTACCTGGACGACATAAGCCTTAACAGGGAATGGTTTCTACATAAGAGTAGAGGAAAAGTCATTTGGAAGTGCCACTTGATCAAATATAATACTGACCTGACCCCAGTCCTACAGTTTGTGGCCATAGAATAATGAGGAGCAAGTAGTCAGAGTCACCTGGAAGTACCTGGGAGAAAGCCAGGACTCAGTTTGAGGACTCCAGAAGGCACCGTGGAAAGTGTTGGTAGACACGGAAGTAGCTGAATGAGCCCAGCATGAGTTTAGTGTGCAGGAAGCACAGGTTGGTTTGAGAATGACCAGAAATGAGACTTCAGACTGGATGACCATAGAGCTAAGAATTTGGGGAGATGGCAAAAAGCAGAGATGAGAAACCTAATGAAATTGACTAGCATCAAAGTTCTGAAAGGACCTATGAGGAACATTTCCATGCCAAAGCAGACCCATGCACTGGGTACCACTGAAACTGTGTGTCATCAGCCGTGAATGCTCTCATCATTCTGTAACTGAACTTCCTTGGCCCAGGGTTTCAAAAGACTGTGGGCTCAGGAGGTCAGATTCTATCAGGTGGTGACGAACTATTTCCAAAGTACTTGTACCAATTTATATTCATATTGACAGTGTATGAGATTTGCCACAGCACCTCCTTGCCAACATTTGGTATTTATTTGTACCATTTTTTAATGCTTACCAACTTTATTGAAGTATAATTTACATAGCACAACATCACCCATTGTAAGTGTAAAAATCCATGATTTTAGTAAACGTATGGAGTTGTGCAGCTATCAGCATAATCCAATTTTAGATCATTTCCATTACTTTGAAAAGTTCCCTCATAGCCTTTTACACTTAATCCTCACTCCTACCCTTACACTTAGACCAGTACTTTTCTGCTTTCTGTCTCTATAAACTTGCCTTATCTGGGCATGTCATATAAATGGAATCACATAATGTGTAGTTCTTTTGTGTCTATCTTCTTTCACTTAGCATAAAAATTTTGAGGCTCATTCATCGCATAACATGTATCAGCAAATTTGTCCCCTTAAATTGCTTAGTGGTGTTCCATTGTATGGAAATACTTCTTTTTCTCCATTCTCTGGTTAATGAGCATTTGGATTCTTTCCACTTTTCACTATTGTGAATACGTTGTTATAGGCAGTCATATAATTCTCTGTGTGAACAAATGTTTTCATTTCTCTTGGGTAAATACCTAGGCATGGGACTGTTGAGTCATATAGTATTTGTGTTTAACTTTTTTTTTTTTTTTTTTTTTTTTGCAGTATGCGGGCCTCTCACTGTTGGGGTCTCTCCCATTGCGGAGCACAGGCTCCAGATGCACAGGCTCAGGGGCCTGCCTAGCTGCTCCGCGGCATGTGGGATCCTCCCAGACCGGGTCACGAACCCATGTCCCCTGCATCAGCAGGTGGACTCTCAACCACTGCGCCACCAGGGAAGCCCCTGTGTTTAACTTTTAAAGAAATGTTCAGTGGCTGTACTATTTTATATTCCCACCAGCTCTAGTTTCTCCACTTAGCAACGTCTGTCTTTTTTATTATAGCCAATCTAGTGGGTGTTGTAATGGCATCTCACTGAAGTTTTAATTTGCATTTTCCTAATGACTAATGATGTTCAGAATATTTTTATGTGCTTATTAGCCATTCATATATCTTCTTTGGAGAAATGTCTATTAGGAATCTTGCCAATTTTAAAAATTTTAGTTACTTGTCTTTTATTATTGAGTTGTAAGAGTTCTTTAAATTTTTTAATATAAACCCTTTATCAAATATATTATTTGCAGAAATCTCCCAGTCTATGGTTTATATTTTCATTTATTTATTTATTTATTTACTTATTTTAATTTTTTAATTTTTTGGTGGTACACAGGCCTCTCACTGCCATGGCCTCTCCTGTTGCGGAGCACAGGCTCCAGACGCACAGGCCCAGCGGCCATGGCTCATGGGCCCAGCCGCTCTGCGGCATGTGGGATCCTCCCGGACTGGGGCACGAACCCGTGTCCCCTGCATCGGCAGGCGGACTCTCAAACACTGCGCCACCAGGGAAGCCCTATTTTCATTTATTTAATGGTAACTTTTAAAATTAAACTTCTTATTTTGATATAAGTGTAGGTTCACATCACGTTGTAAGAAATAATACAGAGAGATACCATGTACCCTTTACCCACTTTCCTCAATTGGTAGCACCTTGCAAAACTATACAATATCATAACTGGGGTATTGAGATTGACATGGTCAAGATACACAACAGTTCCATTCACACAAGGATCACTCAGGTTGCACTTTTATAACCACACCCAACTCCCTCCTAATCCCCTTCTCTCATCCTTAACTCCTGGCAAATGCTAATCTGTTCTCCATTTCTATTTATTTCCTTTTAAGAATGTTATATAAATTGAATCATACAGTATATAGTCTTTTTTGGATAGGTTTTTTTTCAGCTTTATTGAGCTGTAGTTAACAAATAAAATTGTAATATATTTAAAGGGCACAATGTGATGATTTGTTATGAATATACATTGTGAAAGGATTACCACCATCGAGTTAATTAACACATCCATCACTCACATATTTACTTTTTTTTTTGGTGAGAACACTTAAGTTCTACTCTCTTGGCAAATGTCCATTTTACGATACAATATTATCAACTACAGTCACCATGTTATACATTAGATCCTCAGATCTTATTCACCTTATAACTGAAGGTTTGTACCCTATTACCAACCTCTCCCTATTTCCCCTATCCCCCTGTACCGGCCAATACCATTCTACTCTCTATTTCTATGAGTTTGACACCTTTTTTAAAAAGATCCACATATATATATGTCCACGCCACTCTCTCACTTTGTCACAGCTTACCCTTCCCCCTCCCCATATCCTCAAGTCCATGCTCTAGTAGGTCTGTGTTTTATTCCCATCCTACCACTAATCTCTTCATGACATTTTTTTTTTAGATTCCATATATATGTGTTAGCATACGGTATTTGTTTTTATCCTTCTGACTTACTTCACTCTGTATGACAGACTCCAGGTCCATCCATCTCACTACAAAAACTCAATTTCGTTTCCTTTTATGGCTGAGTAATATTCCATTGTACATACGTGCCACATCTTCTTTATCCATTCATCTGTTGATGGACACTTAGGTTGCTTCCATGTCCTGGCTATTGTAAATAGAGCTGCAGTGAACATTGTGGTCCATGACTCGTTTTGAATTATGGTTTTCTCAGGGTATATGCCCAGTAGTGGGATTGCTGGGTCGTATGGTAGTTCTATTTGTAGTTTTTTTAAGGAACCTCCATGCTGTTCTCCATAGTGGCTGTATCAATTTACATTCCCAGCAACAGCGCAAGAGTGTTCCCTTTTCTCCACACCCTCTCCAGAATTTATTGTTTCTAGATTTTTTGATGATGGCCATTCTGACCAGTGTGAGATGATATCTCATTGTAGTTTTGATCTGCATTTCTCTAATGATGAATGATGTTGAGCATTCTTTCATGTGTTTGTTGGCAATCTGTATATCTTCTTTGGAGAAATGTCTATTTAGGTCTTCTGTCCATTTTTGGATTGGGTTGTTTGTTTTTTTGTTATTGAGTTGCATGAGTTGCTTGTAAATTTTGGAGATTAATCCTTTGTCAGTTGCTTCATTTGCAAATATTTTCTCCCACTCTGAGGGTTGTCTTTTCATCTTGTTTATGATATCCTTTGCTGTGCAAAAGCTTTGAAGTTTCATTAGGTCCCATTTGTTTATTTTTGTTTTTATTTCCATTTCTCTAGAAGGTGAGTCAAAAAGGATCTTGCTGTGATTTATGTCATAGAATGTTCTCCCTATGTTTTCCTCTAAGAGTTTGCCAAATGTAGGGTGGAAAGCTAGTGGGAAGCAGCTGCATGGCACAGGGAGATCAGCTAGGTGGTTTGTGACCACCCAGAGGGGTGGCATAGGGAGGGTGGGAGGTAGATGCAAGAGGGAGGAGATATGGGGATATAGGTATATGTATAGCTGATTCACTTTGTTATACAGCAGAAACTAGCACACCATTTTAAAGCAATTATACTCCAATAAAGATGTTAGAAAAAAGACACTGAGGGTCACACTATTATCGGTTGGACCTGCTGCAGGGAACCCCCCGCCAAAAAAAAAGTTCCACATATAATTGATACCATGCAGTATTTGTTTTTCTCTATTGGTTTACTTCACTTAGTATAATGCCCACCAGGTTCATACATGTTGTTGCAAATGGCAGGATTTCCTTCATTTTAAGGCTGAATAATATTCCTTTGTGTATATATAACACTTTTTCTTTATCCATGCATCTCTCAATGGACACTTAGGTTGTTTTCTACCTTGGCTGTTGTAAATAATGCTGCAATGAACATAGGAGTACAGCTATCTCTTCAAGATAGTTATTTTCTATCCTTTGGCTATATACCCAGAAGTGCGATTGTTAGATCATATGGTAGTTCTATTTAAAAATTTTTTGGAACCTCCAATCTGTTTTTCATAGTGGCTGTAAAAGATTACATTCCTGCTGCCAGTGTACAAGGATTCCCTTTTCTCTACAACCACACCAGCATTTATTTCTTGTCTTTTTGATAACAGACATCCTACTGGGTGTTAGGTGATATCTCACTGTGGTTTTGATCTGCACATTTCTCTGATGATTAGTGATGCTGAGCACATTTTCACGTATCCATTGGTCATTTGGATATCTTCTTAGGAAAAAGGTCTATGCAGGTCCTTAGTCCATTTTAAAATTGCCCATTTTTTTGCTATGGAGATGTATGAGTTCTTTGTGTATTTTGGATATTAACCCCTTGTCAGATATGTGGCTTGCAAATATTTTCTATCAATCCACAGGTTGTCTTTTCATTTTGTTTATGGTTTACTTTACTGTGAAGAATCTTTTTAGTTTGAAATAGTCACATTTGTTTACTTTTGCTTTTGTTGCCTTTGCTTTTGGTGTAAAATCAAAGAAAAAAAAACTGCCAAGGCCAATGTCAAGGAACTTAACCCCTATGTTTTCTTTTAGGAGTTTTATGGTTGCAGATGTCAAATTCAAGTCTTTAATCAATTTTGAGTTTATTTTTGTGTATGGTGTAACACAGGGGTCTAGTTTCTTTTTTTTTTCCATGTGGATATCTAGTTTTCCTAGTACTATTTTTGGAAAGACTATTCTTTCCCCATTGTATATTCTTAGCTACTTTGTCAAAAATTAATTGAACACTTTAAGCATGGGTTTATTTCTGGGCTCTCTATTCTGTTCCATTGCTATATGTGTCAGTTTGCATGTCAATGCCATACTGTTTTGATTACTATATATAGTTTTGCAATATAGTTTGAAAGCAGGAAGTGTGATGCCTCCAACTTTGTGGCTCTTTCTCAAGATTGCTTAGCTATTCGGGGTCTTTTATGGTTCCATATGAATTTTAGGGTTGTTTTTTCTATTTCTGTGAAAAATACCTTTGGAATTTTGATTGATAGGGATTACACTGAATCTAGATTGCTTTGGATAGTATGGACATTTTAACAATATTAATTCTTCCAATCCATGAGTGTGGCAAATATTTCCATTTGCTTGTGTCACCTTCAATTTCTTTTATCAATGTCTTATAGTTTTCAGTGTAAAGGTCTTTCACCTCCTTGGTTAAATTTATTCCTAAGTATTTTATTCTTTTGATGTTATTGTAACTGACATTGTTTATTTTTACTTTCTCTTTCTGATAGCTCATTGTTAGTGTATAGAAACAACTTATTTTGTATCATGCAACTTTACTGAATTTATTAGTTCTAACAGTTATTTGGTGGAGTTTTTCAGGTTTTCTATATATAATAAAATGTCATCTTAAAACAGAGACAATTTTACTTCTTCCTTTCTAATTTGGATGCCTTTTATTTCTTTTTCTTGTCTAATTGCTCTGGCTGGAACTTCCAGTACTATCTTGGAGAAAAGTAGTGAGAGTGGGCATCCTCGTCTTGTTCCTGATCTTAGAGGAAAAGCTTTCAGTTTTCCATCATTGAGTATGATGTTAGCTGTGGGCTTGTCATATATGGCTTTTTTATGTTGGTGTACATTCCTTCTATACTCAATTTGTTGACAGTTTATATAATGAATGGATGATGAAATTTGTAAAATGCTTTTTTTGCATCTATTGAGATGATCATATGATTTTTATCTTTTATTTTGTTAGTGTATCATATTGATTGATTTCCATATATTGAATCATCCTTGCATCTCAGAAATAAATCCCATTTGATCATGGTGTATGATCCTTTTAATGGATTGCTGAATTCAGTTTGTTGAGAATTTCTGAATCTATATTCATCAGGGATATTGGCCTGTAATTTTCTTTTCTTATACTGTCCTTGACTGGCTTTGGTATCAGACTAATTCAGGCTGATTAGAATCTGGACCCTCCAGCAGCAGCTGGGAAGTATGTAGTCTAACCCCTACCAGGAAGAAACTGGGAGATAGGTGGTTTTTGCCTGTTCCCTCGGCATGAGGGGTGCCCCTGTGCCTGTTTAAAAACTGTGTCCTTGTTTTCTTTAGTCCTATGGGACTCATGAATGCTAGCCCTGTTGGCTTCCAAAGCTAGGTGATTTGAGCACCTGTCTCTCTGCTGGCAGCCATAAAAGTTATGGTACTAGATGTGTGGACAAACTCCTTCAAGGGAGTTACTGGCAAGCTGGTTTTATTGTTGGAGAGACCAAAAGGGGAAAGGAGAGGAAAGTGCCCACCAGCTTTTTTCAACTCCAAGGAGGAACACAGTCAACAGCTGCATGCTAATTAGAAGCTTGACCCTCAGGCAGCAGTTTGTAAAATATGCAAACTCTTTCCAGGGAAAGACTGGGAGATGAGCATTTTTACATGCTTCCTGTGCACTGAGCCCTGGAGGCTAGCCACAGTTGAGTGCTTGCATGCCTGTTACAAGCTGGTTCTTTCTTTTCCATACTCCTGTGGGACTCAGGAATGCAAGCCCCACTGGCTTTCAGAGCTAAGTGTTTTGGAGGCCCATCTCTCAGGTGAGAGTCTTAAAAACTGGGGCACTAGATGTGTCTTCCAAATCTTTTGTTCCTCAGGGAGAAGCTGGGAGTTGGAAGTTCCTTGCCATTTGTGTGGTGCTGTGCTGGAGGTGGGGTTTATTGCTTGTGTCTCAGCCTTTCCTGTCTGTTCCAATGTTGGTATTTCCTCAGTCACTTGATGTTTAGAAGTCACTCAGCTAGTTTCTGGATTTCTCTCAGAGGAAATTGATTCATGTGTAGCTGTACATTTGGTGTATCTATGGGAGGAGGGAGATTCAGGACCCATGGTCTGGAATCTTGCTGGATTGGGTTTTTTCACTCAGCATAATTCCCTGCAGATTCATCCAAATAGATTCATGTATTAATAGTTCATTACTTTTCATTCCTGAGTAGTATTCCATGATGTGGATGTACATATGTTTGTTTAACCACTCACTTATTGAAGAATATCTGGGTTGTTACACTTTGGGGCAATTAAAAATAAAGCTGCTATAAACATTTGTGTATAGGTGTTTGTATGAACATAAATACTTATTGCTTTGAGGGAAATGACCAAGAGTGCAATTTCTTAACAATGTCTTATGAAGTACACATGTTTTAAATTTTGTTTAAGTCCATTTATCAGCTTTTGATGGATTATGCTTTTGATGTTGTATCTATCTAAGAACTCAAGGTAATGAATTCCAAAGGTCATGAAGATTTTCTCCTATGTTTTCTTCTATCAGTTTTACAGTTTTAGCTCTTAGTTTGATTATCCATTTTGAATGGATTTTTATATATAGGTCCAAGTTCATTCTTTTGCAAGTAGATATCCAAGCAGCCCAGCATCATTCATTAAAAAGACTAGCTTTCCCATTGAATTGCCCTGACACCTTTGTGAAAATCAGTTGACCATAGTGTCAAGACTTATTTCTGGACCCTCAATTCTGTTCTATTTATCTATATGTCTATTTTTGTG
Organism: Kogia breviceps; assembly: GCF_026419965.1. NCBI lineage: Eukaryota > Metazoa > Chordata > Mammalia > Artiodactyla > Physeteridae > Kogia > Kogia breviceps. The sequence goes on from NC_081330.1 coordinate 19,060,151, forward strand.
CCATCACTATAGTGGCTTGTTAACTGTGGCTTTATAGTAAATTTTGAAATTGAGTGACGTATGGCCTGAAATTTTGTCTTTCTTTTTCAAAATTGTTTTGGTTCTTCTACATCTTTGCATATCCATACAAATTTAGGATCTATTTATCAGCTCCTATCAAGAAAAGGATGCTAGGATTGTGATAGGGATTGCAGTGATTTATAGATCAATTTTGTGAGAATGGTCATCTTTACAATATTGAATATTCCAATCCATGAACATGAAATGTCTTTCCATTTATTTAGGTCTTCTTTAATTTCTCTCAACAATGTTTGTAGTTGTTATTCTACAAATCTTTCACTTCTTTTGCTAAATGTATTCCTAACTATTTTATTCTTTTTGATGCTATTCTAAATGGAATTGTTTTCTTAATTTCAATATGCGATTGTTTATTGCTAGTATGTAGCAATAAAATTGATTTTTGTACATTGATCTTGTACCATGCAACCTTGCTAAAATCATTTATTAGTTCTAGTAAATGGTTTGTGGATTCCTTTTCTACATCATGCAATCTGCGAATAACAGCACTTATTTGTGTTTTTTAAACATCTTTATTAGAGTATAATAGCTTTACAAAGGTGTGTCAGTTTCTGCTTTATAATAAACTGAATCAGTAATAAATATACATATGCCCCCATATCTCTTCCATCTTGCATCTCCCTCCCTCCCACCCTCCCTATACCACCCCTCTAGGTGGTCACAAAGCACTGAACTGATCTCCCTGTGCGATGCGGCTGATTCCCACTAGCTAACTGTTTTAAGTTTGGTAGTGTATATATGTCCATACCATTCTCTCACTTTTTCCCAGCTTACCCTTCCACCTCCCCGTATCCTCAAGTCCATTCTCTAGTAGGTCTATGTCCTTATTCCTGTCTTGCCTCTAGATTCTTCTGACCATTTTCTGTTTTTTTTTCTAGATTCCATATATATGTGTTAGCATACAATATCTGTTTTTCTCTTTCTGACGTAATTCACTCTGTATGACAGTCTCTAGGTCCATCATATGGTATTTGCTTTCTCTTTCTGACTTACTTCACTCTGCATGACAGTCTCTAGGTCCATCCACCTCACAACAAATAACTCAGTTTTGTTCCTTTCTATGGCTGAGTAATATTCCATTGTATATATGTCCCACATCTTCTTTATCCATTCATCTGTTGATGGACACTTGGGTTGCTTCCATGTCCTGGCTATTATAAATAGAGCTGCAACGAACATTTTGGTACATGACTCTTTTTGAACTATGGTTTTCTCAGGGTATATGCCCAGTAGTGGGATTGCTGGGTCGTATGGTAGTTCTATTTTTAGTTTTTTAAGGAATCTCCATACTGTTCTCCACAGTGGCTGTATCAATTTACATTCCCACCAACAGTGCAAGAGGGTTCCCTTTGATCCACACCCTCTCCGGTATTTATTGTTTGTAGATTTTTTTGATGATGGCCATTCTGACCGGTGTGAGATGATAATTCATTGTAGTTTTGATTTGCATTTCTCTAATGATGAATGATGTTGAGCATTCTTTCATGTGTTTGTTGGCAATCTGTATATCTTCTTTGGAGAAATGTCTATTTAGGTCTTCTGTCCATTTTTGGATTGGGTTGTTTGTTTTTTTGTTATTGAGTTGCATGAGTTGCTTGTAAATTTTGGAGATTAATCCTTTGTCAGTTGCTTCATTTGCAAATATTTCCTCGCATTCTGAGGGTTGTCTTTTCGTCTTGTTTATGGTATCCTTTGCTGTGCAAAAGCTTTGAAGTTTCATTAGGTCCCATTTGTTTATTTTTGTTTTTATTTCCATTTCTCTAGGAGGGGGGTCAAAAAGGATCTGGCTGTGATTTGTGTCATGGCGTGTTCTGCCTATGTTTTCCTCTAAGAGCTTTATAGTGTCTGGCATTACATTTAGTTCTTCAATCCATTTCGAGTTTATTTTTGTGTATGGTGTTAGGGAGTGTTCTAATTTCATTCTTTTACATGTAGCTGTCCAGTTTTCCCAGCACCACTTATTGAAGGGCTGTCTTTTCTTCACTGTATATTCTTGCCTCCTTTATCAAAAATAAGGTGACCATATGTGTGTGGGTTTATCTCTGGGCTTTCTATCCTGTTCCATTGATCTATATTTTTGTTTCTGTGCCAGTACCATACTGTCTTGATTACTGTAGCTTTGTAGTATAGTCTGAAGTCCAGGAGCCTGATTCCTCCAGCTCTGTTTTTCTTTCTCAAGATTGCTTTGGCTATTCGGGGTCTTTTGTGTTTCCATACAAATTGTGAAATTTTTTGTTCTAGTTCTGTGAAAAATGACAGTGGTAGTTTGATAGGAATTGCAATGAATCCGTAGATTGCTTTGGGTAATAGAACCATTTTCACAATATTGATTCTTCCAATCCAAGAACATGGTATATCTCTCCATCTATTTGTATCATCTTTAATTTCTTTCATCAGTGTCTTATAATTTTCTGCATACAAGTCTTTTCTCTCCTTAGGTAGGTTTATTCCTAGATATTTTATTCTTTTTGTTGCAATGGTAAATGGGAGTGTTTTCTTTATTTCACTTTCAGATTTTCATCATTAGTGTATAGGAATGCAAGAGATTTTTATGCATTAATTTTGTATCCTGCTACTTTACCAAATTCATTGATTAGCTCTAGTAGTTTTCTGGTAGCATCTTTAGGATTCTCTATGTATAGTATCATGTCATCTGCAAACAGTGACAGCTTTACTTCTTCTTTTCCAGTTTGGATTCCTTTTATTTCTTTTTCTTCTCTGATCGCTGTGGCTAAAACTTCCAAAACTATGTTGAATAATAGTAACAGCAGTTTTAACTCTTCCATTCCAATCTTGATGCATTTTATTTACTTATTCATTCATTATTTATATTTATTTTTGCCTTATTTCACTAGTTAGATATTCCAGTACAATGCTGAAGAAGTGGTGAAAGCAGACATTGCCCTGTTCCTGAACTTATGGGAAAGTATTCAGTTTTCACCATAAAGTATGATGTTAATTGTGGATTTTTTGGTAGATACTATTTATTAGGTTGAGGAAGTTCCCTTTTATTTCTGGCTCGTTGAATCATGACTGTTAGCTTTTGTCACATTCTTTTTGTGCTTCTCTTGTGATTATCATTTTTTTCTTCCTTTATTCTATTAATATAGTATATTACATTAAAGTTTTTCAGATATTAAACCAATCTAGCATTCTATAGGATGGACCTAGAGAAAATCATACTAAGTGAAGTAAGTCAGGCAGAGGAAGACAAATATTATAATGATATCGCTTACATGTGGAATCTAAAAAGTAATACAAATGAACTTATTTACAAAATAGACTCACAGATATAGAATCCTAAGAGAAAAGGGGGTGAGGAATAAATTAGGAGTATAGGATCAACAGATACATACTACTATATATAAAATAAACAACGGGGATTTACTGTATAGCACAGGGAACTATATTCAATATCTTATAATAACCTATAATGTAAAAGAATCTGGAAAAATATATATGTAACTGAATCACTTAGCTGTACACCTGAAACTAACACAATATTGTAAATCAATATTTATTTTAAAAATATTTATTTTTAAAATTAAAAAAGCACAGTGGTTAAGCAATTGGGCTCTAGTCTCAGACTACCTATGTTCATATCTCAACTCCACCACCTCTTAGCTGTGTGACCTTGGACCCCAGTTTCTACATCTGTCAAACGGAAAAAATAAGAGTACTTATATCATCAGATTATTTTGAGGATTAAATAAGACACTGTACAAGGACATAGTAACTGCTCAATAAATAGTAGTTACTATTAACTACATGTGTCCTCCTATTTCTTTTTAGTAAGTAGTATTTCTAAATTTTCGACAATGAGCATATTTTGTGTGAAAAGACTGAGCAGTAGACTTTAAATACATGAGAGAGTGATCTTAAAATAGTATTCCTTCAGCCTAGAAGGACCATCTCATCCTATTTTTTCAGATCCTCACCCAAGTCATCTTTTGAAGAGATTTACGTGAATTCGCAACAATAAAATATTTTCATCATCTCTCCTGAACTCTTTCCGATACAATGTTAGAGGGAGGAAAACCAGCTTGGATTTGAAGCCCCCATTTTTCAAGGATTATAATTCATAAAGCCTAAGCTAAAGAGAAAGAGAAAATTTAAAGGGGGAGGCTTTATTCAGAAATAAAATTTCTCAATTTCCACTCATTCCCTTGTTAAAAGAGGTAGGAGGGATGCAATGAGAGAATTCTCCAACTGAAGAATTAACTTCCAACCTGCTTGGAATTTCAGGAACTGCTCATGTGAACAAGCTCAATTTCACACTCTGTTCTTCTCATCTTCAATATCCAAGAAAGTAAATTCAACAGGAAACAGTTCTTTTAGGCTACTGCCACATCAATTTACTTTGTGTTTTTCAAGTGTTGATGAAGCAGGGAGAGATAACTTTGCTCAATACAAAACTGCAGTAACCTGAGCATTGCTGGGGTGCAGTGCCCCTAGTGACCTAACAGGTTTAAAAATTCCTGCCCACTCTAGGCAGGAAACACAAGAGAAGGAAAAGACCTACAATAACAAACCTAAAACAATTTAAAAAATGGTAATAGGAACATACATATCGATAACTACCTTAAATGTAAACGGATTTAATGCTCCAACCAAAAGATATAGACTGGCTGAATGGATACAAAAGCAAGACTCATATATATACGCTGTCCACAAGAGACCCACTTCAGATCTGGGACACATACACACTGAAAGTGAGGGGATGGAAAAAGATATTCCATGCAAATGGAAATCAAAAGAAAGCTGGAGTAGCAATTCTCATAGCAGACAAAATAGACTATAAAAAAAGACTATTACAAGAGACAAAGAAGGACACTACATAATGATCAAGGATTCAATCCAAGAAGAAGATATAACACTTGTAAATACTCATGCACCCAACACAGGAGCACCTCAATACGTAACGAAAATGCTAATGGCCATAAAAGGGGAAATCAACAGTAACACAATCATAGTAGGAGACTTTAACACCCCACTTTCACCAATGGACAGATCATCCAAAATGAAAATAAATAAGGAAACAAACTTTAAATGATATATTAAACAAGATGAACTTAATTGATATTTGTAGGACATTCCATCCAAAAACAACAGAATACACTTTCTTCTCAAGTGCTCATGGAACATTCTCCAGGATAGATCATACCTTGGATCACAAATCAACCCTTGGTAAATTTAAGAAATTTGAAATTGTACCAAGTATCTTTCTGACCACAACGCTATGAGACTAGATATCAATTACAGGAAAAAAAAAACTGTAAAAAAATACAAAAACATGGAGGCTAAACAGCACACTATTTAATAACCAAGAGATCAGTGAAGAAATCAAAGAGGAAATCAAAAAATACCTATAAACAATTGACAATGATAACACGATGACCCAAAACCTATGGGATGCAGCAAAAGCAGTTCTAAGAGGGAAGTATATAGCACTACAATCCTACCTCAAGAAACAAGAAACATCTCAAATAAACAAACTAAACTTACAGCTAAAGCAATTAGAGGAAGAAGAACAACAACAACAAAAAAACAGTTACCAGAAGGAAAGAAATCAGAAAGATCAGAAAATAAATGAAAAAGAAATGAAGGAAACAATAGCAACAATTAATAAAACTAAAAGCTGGTTCTTTGAGAAGATAAACAAAATTGATAAACCATTAGCCAGACTCATCAAGAAAAAGAGAGGACTCAAATCAATAAAATTAGAAATGAAAAAGGAGAAGTTACAACAGACACCACAGAAATACAAAGCATCCTAAGAGACTACTACAAGCAACTCTATGCCAATAAACTGAACAACCTGAAAGAAATGGACAAATTCTTAGAAAGGTATAACTTTCCATGACTGAACCAGGAAGAAATAGAAAATATGAACAGACCAATCACAAGTAATGAAATTGAAACTGTGATTAAAAATCTTCCAACAAACAAAGCCCAGGACCAGATGGCTTCAAAGGTGAATTCTATCAAACATTTAGAGAAGAGATAACACCTGTCCTTCTCAAACTCTTCCAAAACACAGCAGAGGTAGGAACACTCCCAAACTCATTCCATGAGGCCTCCATCACCCTGATAACAAAACCAGACAAAGATGTCACAAAGAAAGAAAACTACAGGTCAATATCACTGATGAACATACATGCAAAGCTCCTCAAAAAAATACTAGCAAACAGAATCCAGCAGCACATTAAAAGGATCATACACCATGATCAAGTGGGGTTTATACCAGGAATGCAAGGATTCTTCAATATATGCCAGTCAATCAATGTGATACCTCATATTAACAAACTGAAGGACAAAAACCATATGATCATCTCAAAAGATGCCGGAAAAGCTTTCAACAAAATTCAACACTCATTTATGATAAAAAGCCTCCAGAAAGTAGGCATAGAGGGAACTTACCTCAACATAATAAAGGCCATATATGACAAACCCACATCCAACATCGTTCTCAATGGTGAAAAACTGAAACTATTTCCACTAAGATCAGGAGAAAGACAAGGTTGCCGACTCTCACCCCCATTATTCAACATAGTTTTGGAAATTTTAGCCACAGCAATCAGAGAAGAAAAAGAAATGAAAGGAATTTAAATCAGAAAAGAGGAAGTAAATCTATCACTGTTTGCAAATGACATGATACTATACATCGAGAATCCTAAAGTCGCTACCAGAAAACTACGAGAGCTAATCAATCAATTGGGTAAAGTAGCAGAATACAAAATTAATGCACAGAAATCTCTTGCATACCTATAAGCTAATGATGAAAAATCTGAAAGAGAAATTAAGGAAATACTCTTTTACAATTGCAACAAAAAGAATAAAATACTAGGAATAAACTTACCTATGGAGGCAAAAGACCTGTATGCAGAAAACTATAAGACAGTGATGAAAGAAATTAAAGATGATAAAAACAGATAGAGAGATATACCATGTTCTTAGATTGGAAGAATCAACATTGTGAAAATGACTATACTACCCAAAGCAATCTAAAGATTCAATATAATCCCTATCAAACTACCAATGGCATTTTTCACAGAATTAGAACAAAAAATTCACAATTTGTATGGAAACACAAAAGACGCTGAAGAGCGAAAGCAACCTTGAGTAAGAAAAACAGAGCTGGAGGAATCAGACTCCCTGACTTCAGACTACACTACAAAGCTACAGTAACCAAGACAGTATGGTACTAGCACAAAAACAGAAATATAGATCAATGGAACAGGATAGAGAGCCCAGAGTTAAACCCATGCACATATAGTCACCTTACTTTTGATAAAGGAAGCAAGAATATACAATGAAGAAAAGACAGCCTCTTCAATAAGTGGTGCTGGGAAAACTGGACGGCTACATGTAAAAGAATGAAATTAGAACACTCCGCAACACCATACACAAAAATAAACTCAAAATGGATTAGAGACCTAAATGTAAGCCCAGACACTATAAAACTCTTAGAGGAAAACATAGGAAGAACACTCTTTGACATAAATCACAGCAACATCCTTTTTGACCCACCACCTGGAAAACTGGAAATAAAAATGAAAATAAACAAATAGGACCTAATGAAACTTAAAAGCTTTTGCACAGTAAAGGAAACTGTAAACAAGACAAAAAGACAACCCTCAGAATGCGAGGAAATATTTGCAAATGAAGCAACTGACAAAGGATTAATCTCCAAAATTTACAAGCAGCTCATGCAGCTCAATATCACAAAAACAAACAACCCAATCCAAAAACGGGCAGATGACCAAAATAGACATTTCTCCAAGAAGATATACAGATTGCCAACAAACACATGAAAGAATGCTCAACATCATTCATCATTAGAGAAATGCAAATCAAAACTACAATGAGACATCATCTCACACACGTCAGCATGGCCATCATCAAAAAATCTACAAACAATAAATACTGGAGAGGGTGTGGATCAAAGGGAACCCTCTTGCACTGTTGGTGGGAATGTAAATTGATACAGCCACTATGGAGAACAGTATGGAGGTTCCTTTAAAAACTAAAAATAGAACTATCATATGACCCAACAATCCCACTACTGGGCATATACCCTGAGAAAACCATAATTCAAAAAGTGTCATGTACCACAAGGTTCATTGCAGCTCTATTTACAATAGCCAGGACATGGAAGCAACCTAACTGTCCATCGACAGTTGAATGGATGAAGAAGATGTGGCACATATATACAATGGAATATTACTCAACCATAAAAAGAAACGAAATTGAGTTTTTTGTAGTGAGGTGGATGGACCTAGAGACTGTCATATAGAGTGAAGTAAGTCAGAAAGAGAAAAACAAATACTGTATGCTAACACATATATACAGAATCTAAGAAAAAAAAAAGGTCATGAATAACCTAGTGGCAAGACGGGAATAAAGACACAGACCTACTAGAGAATGGACTTGAGGACATGGGGAGGGGGAAGGGTAAGCTGGGACAAAGTGAGAGAGTGGCATGGACATATCTACACTACCAAATGTAAAATAGCTAGCTAGTGGGAAGCAGCCGCGTAGCACAGGGGATAAAAGCTCGGTGCTTTGTGACCATCTAGAGGGGTGGGATAGGGAGGGTGGGAGGGAGGGAGATGCAGGAGGGCAGAGATATGGGAACATATGTATATGTATAACTGATTCACTTTTTTATAAAACAGAAAGTAACACACCATTGTAAAGCAATTATACTCCAATAAAGATGTTTAAAAAAACAGTAAAAAAAAAAAAAAAAGACACAGACCTACTAGAGAATGGACTTGAGGATATGGGGTGGGGGAAGGGTAAGCTGGGACAAAGTGAGAGGGGCATGGAGAGGCATAGCAGAGGCATACAATGTCACATCATCCCACTATTAATTATTTGATTTTTAGGTTAAGATGATGACCTCCAGATATCTCTCTATCATTAAGATACAGTTTTCCTTTTGTAACTACTAGGTAAACTGTGGGGTGATTTATCAGCACTGTGTGAATATGCTTTTTTGTGTGTGTGTGGTACGCGGGCCTCTCACTGTTGTGGCCTCTCCCATTGCGGATCACAGGCTCCGGACGCGCAGGCTCCACGGCCATGGCTCACGGGCCCAGCCGCTCCGCGGCATGTGGGATCCTCCCGGACCGGGGCACAAACCCGTTTCCCCTGCATCAGTAGGCGGATTCTCAACCACTGTGCCACCAGGGAAGCCCTGAATATGCTTTTCCCCAACAATCTTTTATCCAATGGTTTTCAAATACACCAATGATCTCTGCCTGACTCAATCAGCAATTATTACATTGTGTAATAAAATGATTTTTCTAATTCTGTCATTCTTTGAGACTACTATGAAGAAGACTTTCTCTTTTTTCTGTTATTCTTTTAGATGATAGTTAGATAAATAGGTAGATATAGATATAGATACTAGAGTGGACTCATGGATTTTTTAAAAAATTGATGTGTTGTAAACAATTATAATCATTATTCTTTTTACACTCGAATTGTCCCAAAGTTGACCAGAGGGTTCCCCTTCAAGCTGCTTCCTATGGTCTTTTGATATGATCCCATTACTCTTTGAGTACTTTGTTGTTTTCTGGCACAACAGGATGCACCAGGCTCACTTTGTACTTTCCCTGCCCCAGAACTGGATCAGGTATTTCTGTAAAGAGCCTTTATTTTCTTTTAGTAGCAAATAGTATTTAGAAACCAGGATCTGAGTGCTAGATGTGCTCATTGATACTGGGGTACCATTGTTCCAGGCATATGTTTTTTGAGTCATTAGTTCATATTAATACAAGTAAAATTACTGTGACAAACATCTTTAAGAAAATCATATTTTCTTCAATAATTTTTATATTCTCAATACCTATATTTTTTTTCTGAAGTTATACTTAATGATTACTGGTTATCAAATGAATCCATTCTTATATAGAAAATGTACATAGAAACATGTAAAAAGAGCAAAAGTAAAAATTACCCCAAATCCCAGAAACAACCACTTTTCACTTGCTAGAATATTTCTTTCCAGTCTTTTGTCTATATATTTTCCTTGGTGAGCCTAAGAGCATATTATGCATAAAACTTTATATCTTTATTTTTAGCCTTGTAAGTAGTTTCAAAAATCATTGAATAAATTTTCACAGATGTATTTTTATATAACTATTGTATTAGTTTTCTATTGCTAAATAACAAATTATGAAAACATTAGTAGTTTAAAACACAAATTTACCATCTCATACTTTCCATGGGTCAGTATTCCTGGCATGAGTTAGCTAGGTTGTCTACTCAGGGTCTCCCCAGTTTGAAATCTAGGTGTCAGCCAGGGCTGTGATCTCATCTAAGGATCAGGGTCCTCTTTTGAGCTCATTCAGGTTTGTGGCAGAATTAAGTTCCTTGCAGTTGTTTTCTTGTTAGTTGTCTGTCAAGAGTTGCTCTTAGCTCTTATAGGCCATTCTCAGGTCCTAGCACATGGCCCTCTCACAACATAACAACTTCTTCAAAACACACCAGAGAATATCTAACCAGTGTGCTACAATATAATCATGGGAGTGACTATCTCAACACCTTTGACATGTAACACAACTTAATTAAGGGAGCAATTATCCCATCATAATCATATGCTTACCTACTCTTTGGGGGAGGAAAGTATGCCAGGTGTGTACACCATGGCTGGAAACTTGGAGGCCATCTTAGCTTTCTGCCAGCCATAGCTATATAATATTTCATTCTCTCATTGCACTATGAATTACTTAACAAATCTCCTATAGTATGTCATTTAGCTTGATTCCAAATTTTTTTAATTATAACGAATACTACACTCACCGTCACTGAAAACAGCATATTCTTCATCAAAAGTTTTATAGTTTATTTATCCAATTCTAATTCTGAAGATGAGAATTTACATTAATATTTCATCTTTCCAATGAGGCTTTTAATAGGGTATTGCCCCTTTCCTATCACATGACCCTTGAACTTTTAAACATTGATTTATAAATAGCATGTACCAGCAACAGACATTGCAAAATTTTTACTCAACCCTTCTACTTCTAAGCCTTCTCTCACCTCACCCTCTTGCATACATTAAACATGGAGAAAGTTAAGCATGAGAGAACATTTGGGAGGACCTGAGGACAAAGTCCCACCTGTAAGAGTGGACTCTACTGATGTCCATATATTTTGCCCTCAGTTAAATGCAAAGACCTCTTCTACCTCTAGACTTCAATGTTTCTATGACATTCTTTTTTTAACATCTTTATTGGCGTATAATTGCTTTACAATGTTATGTTAGTTTCTGCTGTATAACAAAGTAAATCAGCTATACATACACATCTATCCCTATATCCCCTCCCTTTTGATATTCTGATTTGGGATTCATACCTACTTCTCAAATAATTTGAAATGGGTTTTAAGATTAAACATAATTCAAAAAAAAAAAAAAACAGACCAAAACATGAAAGCAGAACAGAGGCCATTAAGGAAGTAGAGAGATTCATACTTATCAGAAACCTAAGGAGACAAATATCAAGTTAATGTTTTTCAGAAACTTTGAGGCATTTGGGAGCCATCTTCAATATCCCGCTAAACCAGTACTGGTGTCATTATCTTTTCTCTTCTGCAGAAGAGGATTTTGAACCACTGGCCCCAGGACTACTCTGTCTATGCTACAATCCTTGCTAGCACAATGGATGGCCCTCCATGATCTGCCCCCTACCTGTTCTCCAGTCTCATGTCTTCCAGCATCCCCTTCTTGAACTAGGCTCCAGATGTACAGATATACAAGCATTTGCGCTTACCCAAATGTGCCGTGCTACTTCAAACCTTTGCTCCTATTGTCCCCTTGCCTGAAATAGCCTCGCCTCCACCCCTGATCTATCAGTCTAGTGAACACTTAGTTATCTCTCATTTATGAAGCCTTCCCTGAATTCCTCTGGTATAACTGACCATTTCTTCATCTATGGTCCCACCATGCATTGCAACACTTTAGAACACTTACGCATTTCCTGCTGCAACACTATGAGTTCCTGAACGGAAAAGAACATGTCTTTTCGTCTCTGTCTCCACAGTGCCTGGCACATAGTAAATGACTAATCAATTTTGAGGCTGAGTTGTAAAAGTAATTTCATAACTGTTTTTAACAGCATTTAAATTATGATATAATCCCACAGTGACTACTTTGAAGGCAAGAACATTAATTTGGGGGACAGTAAATTCTGGCAAGTTGTTAAAAATCAGTCACATTAACTTCAGCTCACTTTTCATACTGTGTCCTCAAAGACACTACTGGGTATTAAATTAAGTGACACTTTGATTTTACTTTTTAGGGCATATAAATCAAGATAGGCCAGGTTATGCTGCAATAGTAAACGATTTAAAGATCTCAGTACGTTAAAACAACATGAGTTTCTTCCTCTCCCAAACAGTGCACTGCTGGTCTAGGTGACTGTTTAGGGTAGCTGTCTTCCATTTGATGGCTCAGCATTGCATTTCCATTATCAGTGGGTGCTTTCCTGTTTGACAGTGCAAAGGAAAAGAGCACTGGGGAGTTGAGAACCAACAATTAAATGCTTCTACTTAGAAGTGACACATGTCACTTCAGCTCGTACTCCATTTACTAAAGCAAGTCATATGGCCACATCTAACTTCAAGAGAGGAGAAAAATATAGTCCTACTCTGTGCCCAGAAAGAAAAGCACCAGCAATACTGGTGAGCAGCATGAAAACCTACCATAGTGAGGCACTAGTGGACCCAATCAAAGCAAGGAACAATATTCCTTAGGCAATTTTTGAATTATGAGCCCAGTTCATATATGCTAATTCAATTTCACTTCTACAAATATCTCTGCATTTTCCTTCATCACCCTTTTATAGAGCACCCCTGGGTGCCAGACCCTATGCTAGGTGTTTTCCCATCTATTATCTCATTGGATTCTCACAACTACGCTAAGAAATAGGTCCTATCATTACCTCCATTTGATAGTTATGGAGACTCAGGCTGAAAGAGATTAAGTGACTTCAACAAGGTCATAACTTAATAAGTAGTCAAACGAAGAACCAAGTCTGTAATACTATAAAGACTGTGCTGTGTCCACTGCACCTCATGTATCCTGCTGTCCAAAGCTGAGCTCTCCAACTCTGCTCAGTCCCCTACTCCTCAGCTCCTCCAGGAACTTACTCCATTAATGATTTACCACTGTCACTCACTGATTTGCTTGAACCTCAGTCTCTCCTCAACTATCCCCTTCCTGTCAATCATTCAAAATCACTTAGTATCCCCCATCTGAAATTTGTTTTATTCAACCAGAGATCTCTCCTTCCTTTCTGTGCCCTGTCTCCACTCCACCTCAGCATCCACCTGTGCTCTGTTTTCTCACATCTGAATCCTATACAGTCTGTCCTCAGTCCCTACCACTGTGCTAGCTGAAGCATCCCAAGTGACCAAATCCAACATTTCGGCAGTTCCATGTGACCTTGTCCACTGCAGTGACTTAGAAGCAGTCAACACTCTTGGCCCACCCTCCTAGAAACCCCTTCCCTGCCTCATCCTCCAGGGCATACCACTCCTTTGAACAATGTCTCTGTTTCCACTGGCTCCTTTGCCTCCTTCTGTTTGTATGGACATTCTCTCAGGATCTATTTACATTTTCATTCTATCTTTCTCTTCTCTTCTCTTCCCTTCTGTTATGGACTGAATTGTGCTCCCTCAAAATTCGTATGTTTGAAGCCCCAACCCCCAATGTGATGCTATCTGGAGGTGGGGCCTTTGGGAGGTAATAAGGGTTAGATGAGGTCATGAGGGTGAGGCCCTCATGCTGGGATTAGTATTCTTATAAGCTTCCTGCCTCTGTCTTTCTCTTTCTCTTCCTCCCTTTCCCTCTCCCTCTCTTTCTCCCATTACAAACTGACACAGCAAGCAGGCAGCCTTCTGGAAGCCAGGAAGAGAGTGAGAGCCCTCACCAGAGAACCAAATCTGCCAACATCTTGATCTTGGATTTCTACCCTCCAGAGCTTTAAGAACTACATTCCTGTTATTAAAGCTTCCCTGTCTATGGTATTTTGTTATGGCGGCCATAGCCGACTAATGCTCCCTCACGTCCCTTTTCTTTGCCTCTCCTCTCCTCTTTCTGTCTGTCTTTCTGTCCCTGCTCATTATCCTCCTCAGTGACCACATCCACCCCTGGATCTTCAACTACCACCATTATGTACACAGTTATGCAATATGCTCACAGTACAACATTAAGCAAGTTACTCTACCTCTCTGAGACACAGTTCCCTCATTTATAAAATGAGGATAAATATAGTACTCTCCTTTACAGAACTGCTGGGAGGACTAAATGAGCTACTGAATGCAGAGCAGTTTGTACAGTTTGTAAGTGCTCAAAATAGGTGGAAGTTTTTTTGATGGCTGAGTAGATAGAGCTAGAGAAGAGGAAGCAGTTGAAGGTACAGTAGGAAGGCAGTTTTGAGGAAATGGTACAGACCTCAGACTCTGGCACCAGTTAAACCTCAGTTCAATTCCAGTTCCATCACTTACTGACCTTGAAACCATGGGCAAATGTCTTAGCTTTCTGAGTCTCAGATTCCTCATCTGTAAAATCAAAATAATTAAGTATGGATTCCTCAGGTGGGCATTTAAGTGTCCCCCCTCATAATCTGGACTCACTGTACTTTTCTAGTTTCCTGACCCACTATGTTACTCTATATGTTTTAGCCAAACCAGACTACTCAGTGTTCCCTATGAAGAACTGAATTATTAAATTGAATTCTTATAGGGTGGCATGGTGTAGTAAAATCAAGCAGACCTAGATTTTAATGCCAGTTCTGCTACTTAGTAGCTGGAAACCATGGGCAAATCATTTACCCCCTCTGAGACTCAGTTTCCTTACATGTAGAAAGAAGATAATAATGATAATAAAACCCATCTCATCACCACAACCTAAGTAGCAGAACCTACAAAGCCCTTTATGATCTGACCTGGCTTAATTCTCCAGCTTCATCTTTCATCTTTCCATGCTCATATTTAACTTTCAACCTACTGAACTATTTGTTTCCCCAAAAGTCACGCCCTACCTCCCCTTTCTCTCCTCTGCATATTCATACAAACTACTCCTTCTGCCTGGAATGTTCTCTCCTCGTTGCCCATCCCCCTTTTTTGCCTAAATCCTACCTATGCTTCAGTTCTCAGCCTAAATGTCGCTTTTTCCAGGATACCTTCTCTGCCTTACCCCAGCTCCATGAGAAAATGGACCATATCTGTCTTGTTCCCACAAATTTTCAGCTTCTAGAAGAGAATCTGAAACATGGTAGGACATGTCTGAAGTTGGGTTTAAGATATGCAGGGTATAGAGCGAATATCATCCAAGTTTAACAAGAGTCAAATACAGAGGTATTTGTTACAATTTATTTGGAGTATAGGAGCATAAGGACATAGTGAACAGGAAAATTGTGGAAAGCTTGGGATGCTAAGCCAAGGCGTTTTTTACTTAACCTGGTAAACAGAGGTAGTTGTGGAGAGGTTTTGCACTAAGGAGTGACATAACATGTAAGGTATGTACAGTTGTGCATATGTATTTGAAACGTAGGAACCAACAGGATGATTAGAAAGCACCCATGATTTTACCTTTTGGAAAGCAAAAGAGGGGTTGCTTAACCAACTGTATTACTCAGGATTCCCCAGAGAAACAGAATCAAAAGGGTGTGTGCAGGGGCTGTGGAGAGAGAGATGATAAGGAATTGGCTTATGTGATTGTGGAGGCTTGGTAAATCCAAAATCTGCAGGGTAAACCAGCAGGCTGGAAATCCAGGAAAGAGTTCATGTTGTAGCTCTAACACAAAGGCAGCCTGAAGGCAGAATTCCTTCTTTTCAGGGGAGCCCAATCCTTGTTTTCTTAAGGCCTTCAACTGATCAGATGAGGTCCACCACAATTTAAATGCTAATCTCATCCAAAAACAACTTCACAGAAACATCCAGAATGCTTTACCAAGTATCTGGGCATTGTGGCCCAACCAAGTTGATACAGAAACTTAACCATCATACCCACATAGAACCAATGTGTATACTGAGATCTCATTATAGGGACTAACTAATCTGTTCATGTTCAGAAAACCATGCAGCCTACTAGAAATCTAATGTTCTCCTGGCAGATTCTAATTTATATTTTTAAAGTAGAAATTCTATCCATAATTTCCCTATAAAAGCCCTTTTACTAATCTTTTGCTTGATATATTAATTAACCCTGCAATAAGAGAGTCTCTGCCAACCCCTGCCATTTCAGAAGCAATTTTCCTTTCTATATGTCAGAATCTTTTTGAGTTTTTTTGTATTAACTGCCTTGAGTGTGTGTGTATGGTGGGACTGTGGAGAGGGGCAGGATCAGAGAGCAGGGAGGCAAATGTGCTTGTGGAATGATATACATGAGTCTACAATTATATTTGTAAATATAATTATTCTATATATTAAGACTTGGTGATGAGCGCATTATATTTGCTATATTATTCTTTTTTACCTTTGGAATGTTTCAAATTTTTCATACTTTTTTGAAATCTGAGGCTCAGTAAATTTAGGTCATATTTCCAAAGTCACACAGAATTCAAACCCAAGACTGGGTGATGCCAAAGCCCTTGGTGTTATCATTCTGCCTCACAGTACTCACTTATTAATGCCTTCCGTACAGTTATACCACTTTTCATCATTGATTGTTTTAGTCATGAATAGATAACCCCTCTTTCTTCTCCTTGACCTCAATGCAGTCTTCACAGCACACTATTAACCATCTAAGTTTCCACAGCACTACAAACACAGCCCTGGGAAAACACCATCAAGAGTATTAAAAGTAAGCAGAATTATTTATAACAGCCAAGATATGGAAGCAACCTAAGTGTCCATCAACAGATGAACGGATAAAGAAGAAGTGGTATATATATACAATGGAAAACTACTCAGCCATAAAAAAGAATGAAATTTTGGCATTTGCAGCAACATGGATGGACTTGGAGGATATTATGTTTACTGAAGTAAGTCAGAGAAAGACAAATATTGTATGCTATCACTTATATGTGGAATCTAAAGAATAAAACAAACTGGTGAGTATAATAAAAAAAGAAACAGACTCATAGATATAGAGAACAAACTAATGATTACCAGTGGGGAGAGGGAAGCAGGAAGGGGCAAGATAGGGGTAGGGGATTAAGAGGCACAGACTACTATGCATAAAATAAGTAAGCTACAAGGATATATTGTTCAGCATAGGGAACATAGACAATATTTTATAACAACTTGAAATGGAGTATAATCTACAAAAATTTTGAATCTATGTTACACAGTGAAATTAATGTAATATTGCAAATCAACTATACCTCAATAAAAAATTTTTTTAAATTATTTAAAAAAATTTTATTGGAGTATAGTTGCTTTATAATGCTGTGTTAGTTTCTACTGTACAGCAAAGTGAATCAGCTATACGTATACATATATTCCTTCTTTATTGGATTTCCTTCCCATTTAGTTACCACAGAGCATTAAGTACAGTTCCCTGTGCTATACAGCAGGTTCTCATTAGTTACCTATTTTATACATAGTATCAATAGTGTATATATGTCAATCCCAATCTCCCAAATCATCCCACATCCCCTTCCCCCTTGGTATCCATACGTTCATTCTCTATGTTCATGCCTCTATTTCTGCTCTGTAAATATCATCTATACCAATTTTTTCAGATTCCACATATATATGTGTTAATATATAACATTTGTTTTCCTCTTTCTAACTTACTTCACTCTACATGACACACTCAAGGTCCATCCACGTCTCTATAAATGACCCAATTTTGTTCCTTTTTATGGTTGAGTAATATTCCATTGTATATAAGTACCACATTTTCTTTCTCCATTCCTCTGTTGATGGACACTTAGGTTGCTTCCATGTCATAGCTATTGTAAATAGTGCTGCAATGAACATTGTGGTACATGACTTTTTTTCTTATTAGTCATCAATTTTATACATATCAGTGTATACATGTCAATCCCAAATGCCCAATTCATCACACCACCATCCCCACCCCCTGCAGCTTTCCCCCTTGGTGTCCATACGTTTGTCCTCTGCATCTGTGTCTCAACTTCTGCCCTGCAAAATGGTTCATCTGTACCATTTTTCTAGGTTCCACATACATGCATTAGTATACGATATTTGTTTTTCTCTTTCTGACTTAACTTCACTCTGTATGACAGTCTCTAGATACATCCATGTCTCAACAAATGACCCAATTTCGTTCCTTTTTATGGCTGAGTAATATTCCATTGTATATATGTGCCACATCTTCTTTATCCATTCGTCTGTCGATGGTCATTTAGGTTGCTTCCATGACCTGGCTATTGTAAATAGTGTTGCAATGAACATTGGGGTGCATGTGTCTTTTAGAATTAAGGTTTTCTCTGAGTATATGCCCAAGAGTGGGATTGCTGGGTCATATGGTAATTCTATTTTTAGTTTTTTAAGGAACCTCCATACTGTTCTCCATAGTGGCTGTATCAATTTACATTCCCACCAACAGTGCAAGAGGGTTCCCTTTTCTCCACACCCTCTCCAGCATTTGCTGTTTGTAGATTTTCTGATGATGCCCATTCTAACTGATGTGAGGTGATACCTCATGGTAGTTTTGATTTGCATTTCTCTAATAATTAGTGATGTTGAGCAGCTTTCCATGTGCTTCTTGGCCATCTGTATGTCTTCTTTGGAGAAATGTCTATTTAGGTCTTCTGCCCATTTTTGGATTGGATTGTTTGTTTCTTTAATATTGAGCTGCATGAGCTGTTTATATATTTTGGAGATTAATCCTTTGTCCGTTGATTCATTTGCAAATATTTTCTCCCATTCGGAGGGCTGTCTTTTGGTCTTGTTTAGGGTTTTTTTTGCTGTGCAAAAGCTTTTAAGTTTCATTAGGTCCCATTTGTTTATTTTTGTTGTTATTTCCATTACTCTAGGAGGTGGATCAAAAAAGATCTTGCTGTGATTTATGTCAAAGAGTGTTCTTCCTATGTTTTCATCTAAGAGTTTTATAGTGTCCAGTCTTACATTTAGGTCTCGAATCCATTTTGAGTTTATTTTTGTGTATGGTGTTAGGGAGTATTCTAATTTCATTCTTTTATTTTTTTAAATTT
Organism: Kogia breviceps; assembly: GCF_026419965.1. Lineage (NCBI taxonomy): Eukaryota > Metazoa > Chordata > Mammalia > Artiodactyla > Physeteridae > Kogia > Kogia breviceps. The sequence continues at coordinate 19,079,371 of NC_081330.1, forward strand.
TTTTAAAACTTTCATTCTTTTACATGTAGCTGTCCAGTTTTCCCAGCATCACTTACTGAAGAGACTGTCTTTTCTCCATTGTATATCCTTGCCTCCTTTGTCATAGATTAGTTGACCATAGGTGCATGGGTTTATCTCTGGGCTTTCTATCTTGTTCCATTGAACTATGTTTCTGTTTTTGTTCCAGTACCATATTATCTTGATTACTGTAGCTATGTAGTATAGTCTGAAGTCAGGGAGTCTGATTCCTTCAGCTCCGTTTTTTTCCCTCAAGACTGCTTTGGCTATTCAGGGTCTTTTGTGTTTCCATACAAATTTTGAAATTTTTTGTTCTAGCTACGTGAAAAATGCCATTGGTAGTTTGATAGGGATTGCATTGAATCTGTAGATTGCTTTGGGTAGTATAATCATTTTCACAATGTTGATTCTTCCAGTCCAAGAACATGGTATATCTCTGCATCTGCTTGTGTCATCTTTCTTTCAAGAGTGTCTTATAGTTTTCTGCATACAGGTCTTTTGCCTCCTTAGGTAGGTTTATTCCTAGGTATTTTATTCTTTTTGTTGCAATGGTAAATGAGATTGTTTCCTTAATTTCTCTTTCTGATCTTTCATTGTTAGTATATAGGAATTTTAAAATAATTTATTTAAAAAGAGGATTAAAAGTGAAGATGTCTGTTTATGAAAATTTCCAAGCATCTGTCATGAGATCTGGTTTGGATATTTCCTAGTGTAGATTACCACTACATGTATGTTGACAATTCTTAGTAACTGCACCAGTGCCAGGATGAGGAAGAGGGTACTTATTGGTATGAATTTCTTAACTTTGATGCTTACAAAAACATCATCTCTTGATCCTGTCACTGTCCTGTGAGATTGCAGTGACAGCTGTATTACCAAGGTAATAATATAAAGAAACTTATGTTAGCATGGCCCAGATACATTGGCTTGAAAGCAAGATGAGAGAACAAATGTATATCTGGAGTGCCGCACAAGTAGGGAAGCTGTAACAATCCTTCAAAATTATAACTTGCATAGAGGAGTAGTGTTGGTCAGCACATTCACCCCCTGCAAACATCAACCAAAACACATTCTTCAGAAATCCTCCAAGTCTCAGAATAAGCACAAGCAACAAAACAACCACAAAATGATTTTAGAGATTCAACAGAAGGCATGGACATTTTTCTTGGCTCCCAAGTATAGATACAGTGTAATCTAAAGTAGAAAAGTCTTGTGTGCTAGATATTTGCTCTTTTGACAAAGTTCTCTGTCTGGCTTTAATAATATTTACCCTTAGGAGATTACAAGAGTATCCAAGGTGGGTATATTAGCTTCCTAGGGCTGCCATAGCTAACTACCACAAACTGGGTGGCTTAAAACAATAGAAATGTATTGTCTCATAGTTCTGAGGACTAAAAGCCCAAAATCAAGGTGTCAGCAGAGCCATGCTTTCTCTGATGGCTCTAGAGGAGAATCCTTCCTTGCCTCTGCCTAGCTTCTGGCATTTGGTGGCAATTCTTGGCATTCCTTGGCTTGTAGATGCTTCATTCCAGTCACATAGCCATCACCTCCTTGTGCGTTTTGCACCATCTTTCCTCTGTGCATGTCTGTCTCGGTGCCCAATTTTCCCTTTTTATAAGAACACCAGTCATACTGGATGAGAGTCCACCCTAATGACCCCATTTTTAACTTGAACATTTTTAACTTCTAACCTCTGCAAATACCTTATTTCCAAATAAGGTTACATTCTGAAGTACTGAGGGTTAGGACACAATTCAACCCATAAATATTTTGGGAGCCATAAACGATAGAAAAAAATCAAAATGGGAGCCTTTGGGAGAAAGAAAAAGAGTAGAATTGTCTGTAACTTATGGCTTAATAGATTTTTTTAAAAATCTAAAACAGCAGTGTGAAGTAGAGGGATAAGCACTTGACTAGTGTCAGGGACTTGGCCTCTAGCTTAAGCTCTGTCATGAATCCCCTGCCTGGTCCTGAACAAATAAGTTGACATCTCTGAGTGTCAATTCCCTTTAAGTGAGTGGCTTGGACTTATGGTCTCTAAATGTCTTCTAAACTCTGATATGCCATGATTTATTCATTTACAAAATAATAAACAAAAATCAAATTCAGTAAGATACATGGTGGTTGGCACAGAAATATAGCACTTAGTTTAGCACTCTCTTCAGTCTTGAATGCCAACAGCAGAGTTATGCAAGGTAAAAAGAGGCAAGGATGAGAAAAGAAAGAGGTAGAGTGTGAACAATGATGTCCAAAGATAACCTTCGTATCACCCATCACCAAGCCCTGGAACAGCCCACACAGAGGGTGATACAGAATATAATGTAAGGGTTCCCAGAAGGGGGCCTGTGCCACACAGTGAGGAAGACACAGAGCCTTCTAAGGAGTAAGGGGAAATGTGGTCTATTGCACTGATTAGGTCAGGTACAGTGGAAACATTTGACCATTTGACCACATTAGTGCAAGATGGCGTGATTATGAAGAATCCTTAAATCTTTGGTTTGGGATCCAATGACATTTCTTCCTCCTCTCCATTCTGGATCCTATTTTTCAAAAAAGCTACTGGGAAGGGGGCAGTTAATTGTTTTGTAACTCCCTAGGCTCTGTTCTAAGCTATTTATACACATTATCTCATTTTTTAAAAACCCTGTGTGGTAGGTATTAAAACAATGACCAGCATTTATTGCATGCTCATTCTGAGCCTGGCACTTTCATATGTATAATTTATTCCTGCAAATAATAATGCAAAGTACAGAATGTTGTAAACACAACAATTCTCATCTTATAGACAAAGGACCATGGGACTTCCCTGGTGATCCAGTGGTTAGGACTCTGTGCTTCCACTGCAGGGGGCACAGGTTCAATCCCTGGTCAGGGAACTAAGATCCTGCATGCTGCGTGGCATAGCCAAAAAAAAAAAAGGACTTTAGGCTCAGAGAAGTGAGATAATTTGCTCAGGTTCATACAGTTAGTAGATGGCAGAACTGGACTATGTGACTTCTAAGCCTAGGCTCCTTATAACTGCACCATGTTAATTCCCCATTTACAGATGAGGAGAGACAGGGTGGGGGGAGAGAGAGAAAAAGAACACCATGGGCCCGATTCTGTTAGAGAGATGAGACAATGAGAAGGACAAAATGAAGGAAAAAGATGCTACGTACTCATGGAGGAAAATAAACCCATCTTCTATTGAAGTGAATCAAAGATCATTTTTATCAATTCCATTCTAAGTGACCATGAGGCTTAGAGGGATTGCTGGAGGAAGGAGTAAGCCCAAGAAGGAGAACTAGCCATGAAAGGCTGCCAATTAACAACAGATGCACCATATGAGATTGTGTGTGTGTGTGTGTGTGTGTGTGTGAGAGAGAGAGAGAGAGAGAGAGAGAGAGAGAGAGAGAGAGAGAGAGAGAGAGAGAGAGAGAGAGAGAGAGGGGGAGATGGGAAAATCAAGACGAAATCAGCGGCAGATGCTGAAGTCATGCTCTCCCTTTGTGGGAAGGGAAGCTGAGACAGGACTTGCAGCTTTAATGCAAAAGCAAAAACATCCCAAGGAGACTGTTACTGTAAGCACTTATTACCCCATGGAAATGACCTTCGAGCAGGATGCATAATCACCATATTGCATCCAATTACAAGTTGAAGATGAAACATGATTGCTGGTGTCATGTTTGTATCTAATCAGAAGTTGGGAGACAATTATGGTAATGATGTGGGTTGCAGGAGGGAGCTCGTATCAGGAGGAGAGGGCAAACCTCGCTTAAGGATTCATGTCTATTCTGCAGGAGACAAGAGTGTTGAACTGGGACTCTAAAGCCATGCCAACTAAAGAATACAAAAGGATCTCAGACTGCAGCATGGAATGGCCAGGGGTGTCACTGAGGTAGGGAGGGAACAGAACCCACTTGCCTACGGTTTTCAAAGTCTGACTTTTGCACACTGGCATCTCAATCACCTGTGGTACTTCTGATTCTTGAGCCCCATTCCAATCCTCCTAAACCTGAACTTCTAAGGAGGCCCAAAAGACTTAATCTGAACGGGATATGCAGGTTCCAATTTTTCTGATGTGTCCACTAAAAAAAACGATGGATCAAAGAGAAATAAGATGTTGCATAGCTCAGCTAATACAAAGTATGGACCCCTAGGTCCCATCACTTGATATATTTTTAAAATATATGTATTTTTATCAGTAGTAATAGTGATGTTATAAGTTATGGGTGACAAAACGTAGGGTGGATAGCTAGTGGGAGGCAGCCGCATGGCACAGGGAGATCAGCTCTGTGCTTTGTGACCATCTAGAGGGGTGGGATAGGGAGGGAGACGCAAGAGGGGAGAGATATGGGAACCTATGTATATGTATAACTGATTCACTCTGTTGTAAAGCAGAAACTAACACACCATTGTAAAGCAATTATACTCCAATAAAGATGTTTTAAAAAGTTATGGGTGACAAAACACAGAAGTTCTTTTCAGTCTTCTCTTGAGTTTGGAGGACACTAGCAAGGGCAGATTATTGCACCCTTCTCACTTAACTTAGTTTAAAACCTTAATCATGAAACCGTCAGATGCAAAGAAAACAGACACGTGAATATATATTACCTAACCCTCTGTCCTCACATTTTTTGTCCTTCTGAAAACATCTTTAATCAGATCAAATAAAATGAATCAACCCCCAGAGTACACACACATCTGATTCATTACATATTTGCTTTAAATGGTTGTTATTGTTACTATTAAACTATAATTTACTTAGTGCCTACTGTGTGTTAGGCACTGTGCCAACCACTCCAAATGCATGACTTCACTGAACACTCTCAGCAATTCTCAGAGGTAAGTCCCATTATTATCTCCATCTTACACAGGAGAAACTGAGGAATTAAATAATTCAGCCAAGGTCACACAGCCAGTCAGCGGGGAAGCCAGGATAGCAATAAGCTCCTGTGTGCCTTGCCCTGCAAGAAAGAAGAAAAACAACAGAAATTCCACAAGCCCTTTAGGTTTGCTTTAGAAGGCATTTGGTGATTTTTGGCAGCAGAACAGCCTCCCTAATTAAGTTTGTTTAGGTTGGCATTAAAATTAGTCTGCTGCTGCTGAACTCTTGTCTGCTGAGGCCACTGAGGAAGAAGGTCTGACCTTGTTTTAAAAGAATCAATGAATAATCCAAACTTGACAGTATTTCAAAGAGTAAAAAGTGATATGAGGTCAGAGTAAAGCAGGGAGTCTGAGCAGTCCACGGAGTGCTTTGGTGTTCACATCTTGAATGGAAGTGCTTGCTTTCATATTGAAATCTCCTAGTTCTTCTAGCCAATTTATCGCTTTCATCTTCGCGCTCCCCACAGATTTACTCTTTATAGTAATATCCATGTCATCTAATGACAAGATGCAATAACTCATGTGAGCTTGCATCTGACCCCTAATATTCCCACACAGAAACTCTATTAGATTCCACGTTGACAGCTCCTTCTGACTCCAATCTACCAGCTTCTCACTGAGCCAAAGAGTACAAGGTCCCTCAAGAGCAAAGCAATTTATTTAAATACCACAGTTAAGTAGATGGGAAAGTGTGCTGCATTCAGAAAGTCAACACTCTCTTGCGGAAAGCAAAAGGCCCAGCGTGGCCACTCCTGATGCAGCAATATAACTGGCACATATCCCTCTTGCTCCCCACTTCAGTCTTTTTGTTGGGTTATTTCCCAGTTCACCTCAATGGAACTAGCTAAATTGGTTTCTGAAAGATATATTTTCAAGAGAGTTGTAGCCTTTCTATGGGGAAAACCCAGACTTTGGCTTACTGAGCTCAACACCCAGGGCCCTCACTTAGGAATCCCCAGGACAGACACTGAGAACGGATATGCCTGTGTCCAGATGGTGCGACAGAACAAAAAGCTTGAGCTTCCCACTGTTTTCAAGAACTGCCTGGACTCCTTCCTCTTCAGAAAGATTAAAGGGATCTTGCTTACCACGGGACTTCCCCTTAGAGAAAGAGAATACACTGTTTCTAAGGCCATGTTTACATCTTCCCCTTGCAGTGGTTGGGAGTTCCTTGACTGTAAGACTGTAATTATGCATGAACATGGAAATGCAAAGACTACTCAAGCAGACCTTGAACTGCCATCGATTCCTTTCAAGTGGTAGCAGTTTAACTGGTTGTGTAATGAGGCTGCCTAGGCACCCAGCATAGCCTGCTCTCAGGGGAAAGCCATTTATACTGTCATTGAAGCCCACCAGAAATGGTGTCAGCTCACTGCAAGAAGGGGTGAGCCGACTGCAGCTGTCAGGTTGTCTCTGACTGAAGCTGAAGAGAATCAATCAGGCCATAAATCTTTGGGAAGAAGCCTGGGTGATGGGCAGGCTTTGATAAATGTGTTCTGAGGATTCTGCCAAGAGAGTAAGGCTCTATATGCAGGCCTGAACAAACTTCTGTTACTCTCTCCTTTTCTTGCAGCTCATTCTCTTCCTCAAAACATTTCCTTTAAATCACTCTTCCTTTCACCCCATGTCTGAAAAAGAAAATGCTCCTTTCCAAGGAAAACTCTTCCACTAATTCCCATCTCAGCCCTCCTCCTCTGTGAATTCTTTGTATGAATTAGCCAGTTTCTCCCACATTTCCAGATTTTCCCTCTCTACAGGCCCCTTCCTCTCTGCCTTCAAAGATGCTCGACTCCACAAAGACTTGAAAGATTGTTTTAGCCCACTATTAACTCATATGCTTCGTAAGGACAGAGACCATGTCTTTGTATTCCTGCAGTATTTCAGCACAATGCATCTTCAGAATACACTTTCAATAACTTTCTGTCAAATAAATTGACATCGTGCAATTAATAATGCTTCCCACCCACAATTCCAATAATTTCCCTGAGACATTAATCCTACTGAATCCTTGCTCTCCCCACGTTCAGCAAGATAAATGTGCTCCTATTCACCCTTCTACAGGGTAAGAATAGTGAAGCTTTAGAAACACCATATGCTAGCAATACTAAACAGGACATATGTGAGCCATACCTTAAAAGGGCATGCTATTTCAAAAATAGAACCAACACAAAAGCTGCAGAGATTATCAGATGCCAGAGCCAGCAATGCCATATGCCAAACACTAAAGCCAAAGGTGTGAGTGCAGCATCGTGTAGGGGATGAGAAAAGCATGTAGGTCTTCTGAAAATATGTCTAGAGTCCCCTGTATAGAAGCCCAGCGCTAGCACTGTCCTCAAAAAGATATTGAGGCGCTAGAAAAATCCTTAGACCTGAGGCCCTTGTGTTTGGGGCAGCAGTAATCTACCTGAAAATAAAAAGCTGCCAGAAAGTGGATGTTTAGCAGGAGATGAAAAGCCTGAAACATCAGAAACACCTTTGTTTCATGGAAATAACACTAATTTAGTGAAAAGGGGAAGCGGGCTTTAGAGAAGAAAAAAATAGCTCCACCAAAATGTAGGTAACAAACAGCTCCTTTTCCCTAGAGTTGAAAGAGAGTGAAATGAGTAGCCAGGGTACCTCAAGGGCTAAGGCGCATGTTTGGGGTTTGTTATTGTTATTATTTTAAGGTGATAGCTGCCCTTGTGCTTCTCATTTCTGGAATAAGAGCAATGTCTCTGGGAAACATCATGGAGTGACAGAAAGATCACAGGCTTTGGGGCAGATCAATCTCAGTTCAAATTCTAGCCTTGTGCTTATTGACTGTACCTTGGACAAGCTATTTAAGCCCTGTGAGTCTCAGTTTTCTCAACTATAAAATGGGGGTAATCATACCTATTTAGCAGGGTGGTTGGAAGGAGAATGATAATAATGATGGCATTTACTAGGTGGCAGGCATTCTAAGGTTACTTCACATGTATTATTATCTCACATGTGTTATCACACAGCCCTCTGAACTAAATTCTATTAGCTCCCCCATTTTACAGATGAGGAAAGTGAGGCTCTGAATGGTTAAGTGATTTATCCAAGATCATACAGCTAATGAGTGACACAGCTAGAACTGAAACCCAAGTCTGGATGTGCTCTTATTCACTACAACAGTCAGCCTTTCTAGAGACCATCTTCAAAAGTTGTCACACCTATCCCCAGGGCTGGGACTTGGGGCAGTTCTCAGCCTATCCCTTGCTTCCAGACCATTATTCCTCTGCCATATCTCAAGAATACTATCCTATTCCCAGCTGTCTTGTATCTAGCAAGAATTTTGGTTAGTAGACCCTGAACTTTGCTTTTTCAAGGCCACTGGTTGTGTCTTCTAGTAACACAGTAGTAGTAGGAGGAAGAGGAGGAGGAGGAGTGACAATAACAGTAATAATAGCTCACTTTTATTGACAGCTTGCTATGTGCCAGGCATTGCACTCAGCACTTCATATGCATGAGCTTATTTAATATTCACAACAACCCTGTGCTGTAGGTACTATTATTAAATAAGATTATGTATGTTCAATCCCTGGCACATAGAAAGCTCAATTACTGCTAGTTTCTATTATGAATATTATTTCTCAATAGGTCTGCAGAATACAAAGCCCTCACAGAAGGGATGGGCAGTACTTTTTCTATTAAGAGCAACTGTCCCAAAGGGGACAAAAAAAAAAACTTGAAAAAATTTAACTAGGTGAGGTTTTATGAGAAAAAAAATAAAAGAAATCCCACTCACTTGCTTTTACAATAAAAGGTAAAACTATGTTCAATAAATAAAAGTGAATAAAGATAACTTTGCTTCCATTTTATGTCTAAATAAATGAGAGAAGAACTAAGGGAAAGAAAAGACTCAAGAAAATGGGAACTTTCAAAGACGAGGGCTCTAAAGGGGCATATGGAGACCACTTGGATTAGATGTGAGGCAGAGCAGAGAAGCAGCTCCCAGTCTTCTGGGGGGTTCTGGATCTGGACAACTCTGAGAAGCTTACACAAACTCCAGGTCCTTCCCGTTAGTGAAATTTCAGTGAGCTTATAGCCTCTCTGAAGCCCATCCTTTTCACTCCTACCTCATGAAAAAGAGGGAGAACAAAATCAAGCCAGAGAGGAGAGAAACCCAAGAATAAAGAGGAAAAAAAATCAAAAGAACAGCCAGCATGCTCTGCCTGACCATTTAGCAGCCACTGTTTTCAGAAGCCTTTACCACTACGCCCTTCCCAGCTTTGCCACCTTAATGTCACCTCCAATTAGCTCTCAACAAGTCTGACATACCCAAGATCAGCAACCCCCCCTTCACTAACTTCCTCTCAAACTTAATCTCGCTTAACCCGAAGGTGGTACAGACTCCATACCTTCTCCCATTGCTCTCACCCACACAACTCCTCCACCTGAAAACTAGGTCTCTGTGCAAAGCACCTCTCCCTCTCGAAGGCTGTCTCAGGGCCTTGGGGCCAGTCTTTTAACACCCAGAGATCTCTTTTGAATTCATGCAACATTCATGTTAAACTCGACTTGAAGAAATTGTATATGTGTGTGGGTCAGTGTAGGAGGAGAAAGGTAAGAACTCAGAAAATTGCTTCAAGTTGTACTAAATTAAGCCCAGGGTCACACCCAAATGATAGGTCAAAGGTTTCTTATATTTGCACTATGGTATCAAAATAGTTTCTCTTTGCTCTTGATTCTTCTCTATGACAGTGGAAATAGGATTATTTTTCCCAATCTCTATTTTCAATTCAACTCTTTGACATACCAACCTACTTTACTTCTCTGTGAGAAAGCAATACTATGATACATTATAAGACTTCCAGGGACTGTAAGCACTAGAACTCAAGTGCACTGATGGAGAATGGAAACAAGTGGATATGTATAATCTGTACATAAACAATAAATATTAGCAATCAGAAGATCAAGGTCATGAACTGCTACATGGAAAACACTTGTCTTCATATGTTGTGCTCATGGAATGGTCATGATAAAAGGTGAACCTTTTCTTAAAATGAAATTTCTTTTTCAGTCAAAAGGAACATGTGTTGGACAAGTAATTTTCTGGAAGGAATGGAATTTTACACCTGTCACAGAGACCATTCCCTGTTAGGCCTTTAAAATTAGCAAAGGTTAATTATTTCATGTCTGGTTATAACTACTTCATTGAGGCTTCTTGTGAAATCTGATTAGAAGGCAAATATCTGATTGTTGGCATGATAGAGACCACCACTGTGTATTCAGCAGCTGGGTCATTATGCCTAAACTGAAAGAAGAGTACATGTGGTGTTTGGCAATGAAGAGTAGTGAGTTGAGAGTAAAGGGTTTAGAGAGTTGGCATTAATCAAACGTACATTACTGTGGCTTATTCTTTGTATCTAATGAATTTTAAAACTGAAAATCTTGGAGTTTTCCAATTTTAGGCATGACACAAATCAGTCTTATTTAGACCACATCAGGGCATTGTTTGTTTGTTTGTTTTGTAACACACTAATTTAACAATTGAGGTTAAAACACCATGAGGCTCTAAGTACTGCTTCCGTTTACAAAATTGTAGGAATTATGGAACACTGATCCAGACGATGGCCCATCAACTTGCAACCAATGTTGGCGTGTTCTTCATTTTTCTACCCCCTTGCCAGCTGCTCAGTTAGATACTACATTCAACTTTGGCCTTGTGTCTACAACATACACGAATGTGCCTCCCTTCAAGGGCTTCGTTAATGGCCTTCAGCATCTGCTCACATTCCAAGCATCAAGTACTAAATCCAGAGGCAGACTGGCATATGGCTGCACTGTTCTACTCGTAGAAAATGAAAACACAGGAATGCGCTCTCAACCACTGAAATTTAAGCTTCCAACCACTGCTAGCTTAAAACAAAAAACGTAATGAGTCCCTTTTGTTTGCATGTGCATGTGTGTGGGCATACACATGTGTATGCACACATTTGTTTCTAAGTGCATAGAAAAAGATCTGAAATCATTCACATCAAATGCACATCAATATGTTAATGGTTACTCACTAAGACTGGGATTGGGGGTGAGGATGTGAGGAACTTTCACTCTTTATACAAATTTCCATTTTGTTTTCCCATCATTGAAGGATTTGAGGTTATAAATAAATCATAGTTACAGGAGTCGTGGCCTGATTGGAGAAAACTGAGAAGTGAAACATAAACTTTCTGTGCATTCTGTAGAATGTAGGCATCACAAGGTCAGAGAACTTGCCTTCTTTGTTCACCACCACATGCCCAATGGCTATGATTTTTGCCTGGCATATAGTAGGTGTTCAATAAATATTTGCTGAATGACTACATGAATGAATGTTTGAATCAAATGACAAAGTGAGCCCTTCAGAGACCTATATGGTGAAAGAGCAGGGGGTATGCCATGTAGATGGTAAGAGAAGAAAAGAGGAACATGGTTTAATAGAAAAAAAAATTGAACTGACAAGTCAACAGACCTGGATCTAACTGACTGGATGAGTGACCTTGGACAGGACTTTTCCTGCCTCTAGGACTCAATGTTCCCATTTGTAAAGTAAGAGGATTAGAGTCAATCTACACTATTCAAACTGTTTCTAACAATGGGCCAATGTTATTTAAAAGAGATCCAAGAACGTGTAAAATAGTTACAAATGTAAAAATTCATACAGTTGTCTCAGATGATGTATACCTAGAGTTAATGATGGTTATTTATGGAAGTTTTCTTTTAATTTATTTTTTATACAGCAGGTTCTTATTAGTTACCTATTTTATACATATTACTATATATACGTCAATCCCAATTTCTAAATTCATCCCACCACCATGACCCCGCGCCACTTTCCCGCCTTGGTGTCCACACATTTGTTCTCTACATATGTGTCTCAATTTCTGCCCTACAAACAAGTTCATCTGTACGATTTTTCTAGGTTCCACATATATGCATTAACATACGATCTCTGTTTTTCACTTTCTGACTTACTTCACTCTGTATGACAGTCTCTAGATCCATCCACATCTCTACAAATGACCCAATTTCGTTCCTTTTTATGGCTGAGTAATATTCCATTGTATATATGTATCATATCTTCTTTATCCATTCATCTCTCGATGGGCATTACATTGCTTCCATGTCCTGGTTATTGTAAATAGCACTGCAGTGAACATTGGGGTGCATGTGTCTTTTTGAATTATGGTCTTCTCTGGGTATATGCCCAGTAGTGGGATTGCTGGATCATATGGTAGTTATATTTTTACTTTTTTAAGGAACGTCCATACTGTTCTCCACAATGGCTGTATCAATTTACATTCCCACCAACAGTGCAAGAGGGTTCCCTTTTCTCCACACCCTCTCCAGCATTTGTTGTTGGTAGATTTTCTGATGATGTCTGTTCTAACTGGTGTGAGGTGATACCTCATTGTGGTTTTGATTTGCATTTCTCTAATAATTAGTGATGTTGATCAGCTTTTCATGTGTTTCTTGGCCATCTGTATATCTTCTTTGGAGAAATGTCTATTTACGTCTTCAGACCATTTTCTGGTTGGGTTTTTTTTAATATTGATCTGCATGAGCTGTTTATATATTTTGGAGATTAATCCTTTGTCCATTAATTCATTTGCAAATATTTTCTCCCATTCTGAGGGTTGTCTTTTCATCTTGTTTATGGTTTCCTTTGCTGTGCAAAAGCTTTGAAGTTTCATTAGGTCCCATTTGTTTATTTTTCTTTTTCTTTTCATTACTCTAGGAGGTGGAACAAAAAAGATCTTGCTGTGATTTATGTCAAAGAGTGTTCTTCCGGGCTTCCCTGGTGGCGCAGTGGTTGAGAGTCCGCCTGCCGATGCAGGGGACGCGGGTTCGTGTCCCGGTCCGGGAGGATCCCACATGCCGCGGAGCGGCTGGGCCCATGAGCCATGGCTGCTGCGCCTGCGCGTCCGGAGCCTGTGCTCCGCGACGGGAGAGGCCACAGCGGTGAGAGGGCCACGTACCAAAAAAAAAAAAAAAAAAAAGAGTGTTCTTCCTATGTTTTCCTCTAAGAGTTTTATAGTGTCCAGTCTTACATATAGGTCCCTAATCTATTTTGAGTTTATTTTTGTGTATGATGTTAGGGAGTGTTCTAATTTCACTCTTTAACATGTAGCTGTCCAGTTTTCCCAGCACCACTTACTGAAGAGACTGTCTTTTCTCCATTATATATCCTTGCCTCCTTTGTCATAGATTAGTTGACCATAGGTGTGTGGGTTTATCTCTGGGTTTTCTATCCTGTTCCATTGATCTATATTTCTCTTTTTATGCCAGTACCATATTGTCTTGATTACTGTAGCTTTATAGTATAGTCTGAAGTCAGGGAGTCTGATTCCTCCAGCTCTGTTATTTTCCCTCAAGACTGCTTTGGCTATTCAGGGTCTTTTGTGTCTCCATACAAATTTTAAGATTTTTTGTTCTAGTCCTGTAAAAAAATGCCACTGGTAATTTGATAGGGATTGCATTGTATCTGTAGATTTTTGGGAAATATAGTCATCTTCACAATAGTGATTCTTCCAATCCAAGAACATGGTATATCTCTCCATCTGTTTGTGTCATCTTTGATTTCTTTCATCAGTGTCTTATTATAGTTTTCCAAGTACAGGTCTTTTAACTCCTTAGGTAGGTTTATTCCTAGGTATTTTATTCTTTATGTTGCCTTGGTAAATGGGAGTGTTTCCTTAATTTTTCCTTCAGATTTTTCATCATTCGTGTATAGGAATGCAAGAGACTTCTGTGCATTAATTTTGTATCCTGCAACTTTACCAAATTCATTGATTAGCTCTAGCAGTTTTCTGGTGGCATCTTTAGGATTCTCTATGTATAGTATCAGGTCATCTGCAAACAGTGACAGTTTTAATTCTTTTCCAATTTGTATTCCTTTTATTTCTTTTTCTTCTCTGATTGCCATGGTTAGGACTTCCAAAACTATGTTGAATAATAGTGGTGAGAGTGGACATTCTTGTCTTGTTCCTGATCTTAAAGGAAATGCTTTCAGTTTTTCACCATTGAGAATGATGTTCACTGTGAGTTTGTTGTATATGGCCTTTGTTATGTTGAGGTAGGTTCCATCTATGCCCATTTTCTGGAGAGTTTTTTTTTTTTTTTTTACCATAAATGGGTGCTGAATTTTGTCAGAAGCTTTTTCTGCATCTATTGAGATGATCATATGGTTTTTATTTTTCAATTTGTTAATATGGTGTATCACATTGATTGATTTGTGTATATTGAAGAATCCTTGCATCACTGGGATAAATCCCGCTTGATCATGGTGTATGATCCTTTCAATGTGTTGTTAGATTCTGTTTGCTAGTATTTTGTTGAGGATTTTTACATCTATATTCATCAGTAATATTGGTCTGTAATTTCCTTTTTTTGTAGTATCTTTGTCTGGTTTTGGTATCAGGGTGATGGTGGCCTCATAGAATGAGTTTGGGAATGTTCCTTCTTCTGCAAATTTTTGCAAGAATTTGAGAAGGATGGGTGTTAGCTCTTCTCTAAATGTTTGATAGACTTCACCTGTGAAGCCATCTGGTCTTGGACTTTTCTTTGTTGGAAGATTTTTAATCACAGTTTCAATTTCATTACTTGTGATTAGTCTGTTCATATTTTCTATTTCTTCCTGGTTCAGTCTGGGAAAGTTATACCTTTCTAAGAACTTGTCCATTTCTTCCAGGTTGTCCATTTTATTGGCATTGAGTTGCTTGTAGTAGTCTTTTAGGAAGTTTCGTATTTCTGCAGTGTCTGTTGTAACTTCTTTGTCATTTCTAATTTTAGTGATTTGAGTCCTCTCTCTCTTTTTCTTGATGAGTCTGGCTAAAGGTGTATCAATTTTATTTATCTTCTCAAAGAACCAGCTTTTAGTTTATTCATCTTTGCTATTGTTTTCTTTGTTTCTATTTCATTTATATCTGCTCTGATCTTTATGATTTTTTTTCCTTCTACTAACTTTGTGCTTTGTTCTTTTTTCTCTAGTTCCTTTGGGTGTAAGGTTAGATTGTTTATTTGAGATTTTTCTTGTTTCTTGATGTAGGCTTGTATTGCTATAAACTTCCCTCTTAGAACTTCTTTTGCTGCATCCCATAGCTTCTGGATTGTCTTGTTTTCATTGTAATTTGTCTCTAGGTATTTTTTAATTTCCTCTTTGATTTCTTCAGTGATCTCTTGGTTATTTAGTAATGTATTGTTTAGCCTCCATGTATTTGTGTTTTTTACGTCTTTTTCCCTGTTAATTAATTTCTAATCTCATAGCGTTCTGGTCGGAAAAGATGCTTGATATTTCAATTTTCTTAAATTTACCAAGGCTTGATTTGTGACCCAAGATGTGATCTATCCTGGAGAATGTTCTGTGTGCACTTGAGAAGAAAGTGTAGCTTGCTGTTTTTGGATGGAATGTCCTATAAATATCAATTAACCCTATCTGCTCTATTGTATCATTTAAAGTTTGTGTTTCCTTGTTAATTTTCTGTCTGGATGATCTGTCCATCAGTGTAAGTGAGGTGTTAAAGTCCCCCACTATGATTGTGTTACTGTCGATTTCCTCTTTTATAGCTCTTAGCAGTTGCCTTGTGTATTGAGGTGCTCCTATGTTGGGTGCATAGATATTTATAATTGTTATATCTTCTTCTTGGATTGGTCCCTTGATCATTATGTAGTGTCCTTCCTTGTCTCTTGTAACTTTGTTTTGTCTCTTTATTTTAAAGTCTATTTTATCTGATATGTGTGTTGCTACTTCAGCTTTCTTTTGATTTCCATTTGCATGGAATATCTTTTTCCATCCCCTCACTTTCAGTCCGTATGTGTACCTAGGGCTAAACTGGGTCTCTTGTAGACAGCATATATATGGATCTTGTTTTTGTATCCATTCAGCGAACCTGTGCCTTTTGGTTGGAGCATTTAATCCATTCACGTTTAAGGTAATTATTGATATGTATGTTCCTATGACCATTTTCTTAATTGTTTTGGGTTTGTTTTTGTAGGTCCTTTTCTTCTCTTGTGTTTCCCACTTAGAGAAGTTCCTTTAGCATTTGTTGTAGAGCTGGTTTGGTGGTGCTGAATTCTCTTAGCTTTTGCTTGTCTGTAAAGCTTTTGATTTCTCCGTCGAATCTGAATGAGATCCTTGCCAGGTAGAGTAATCTTGGTTGTAGCTTCTTATCTTTCATCACTTTAAATATATCTTCCTACTCCCTTCTGGCTTGTAGAGTTTCTGCTGAGAAATCAGCTGTTAACCTTATGGGAGTTCCCTTGTATGTTATTTGTCATTTTTCCCTTGTTGCTTTCAATAATTTTTCTTTGTCTTTAATTTTTGTCATTTTGATTACTATGTGTCACGGGGTGTTTCTCCTTGGGTTTATCTTGCCTGGGACTCTCTGCACTTCCTAGACTTGGGTGGCTATTTCCTTTCCCATGTTAGGGAAGTTTTCAACTATAATCTCTTCAAATATTTTCTCGGGTCCTTTCTCTCTCTCTTCTCCTTCTGGGACCCCTATAATGCAAATGTTGTTGCATTCAATGTTGTCTCAGAGGTCTCTTAGGCTGTCTTAATTTCTTTTCATTCGTTTTTCTTTATTCTGTTCTCCGGCAGTGAATTCCACCATTCTGTCTTCCAGGTCACTTATCCGTTCTTCTTCCTCAGTTATTCTGCTATTGATTCCTTCTAGGGTAGTCTTCATTTCAGTTATTGTATTTTTCATCTCTGTTTATTTGTTCTTTAATTCTTCTAGGTGTTTTTTTAAACATTTCTTGCATCTTCTCAACCTTTGCCTCTATTCTTTTTCCAAGGTCCTGGATCATCTTCACTATCATTATTCTGAATTCTTTTTCTGGAAGGTTGCCTGTCTCCACTTCATTTAGTTGTTTTTCTGGGGTTTTATCTTGTTCCTTCATTTGGTACAAAGTCCTCTGCCTTTTCATTTCGTCTTTCTGTGAATCTGGTTTTCCTTTCACAGACTGCAGAATTATAGTTCTTCTTGCTTCTGCTGTCTGCCCTCTGGTGGATGAAGCTATCTAAGAGGCCTGTGCAAGGTTCCTGATGGGAGGGACTGGTGATGGGTAGACCTGGGTGTTGCTCTGGTGAGCAGAGCTCAGTAAAATGTTAATCTGCCTTTCTGCTGATGGGTGGGGCTGGGTTCCCTCCCTGTTGGTTGTTTGCCCTGAGGCAACCCAGCACTGAAGCATACCTGGCTCTTTAGTTGGGCTAATGGTGGACTCTAAGAGTGCTCATGCCAAGGAGAACTTTCCACAACTTCTGCTTCCAGTGTCCTTGTCCCCATGGTGAGCTACGGCCACCCCCCTCTGCAGGAGACGCTCCAACACTAGCAGGTTAAGTCTCTTTCAGTCTCCTATGGAGTCACTGCTCCTTCCCCTGGGCCCCAATGTACACATTACTTTGTGTGTGCCCTCCAAGAGTAGAGTCTGTTTAGCCCAGTCCTGTCGAAGTCCTGCAATGAAATCCCACTAGCCTTCGAAGTCTGATTCTCTGGAAATTCCTCCTCCTGTTGCCGGACCCCCAGGTTGGGAAGCCTGACGTGGGGCTCAGAACCTCCACTCCAGTGGGTGGACTTCTGTGATATAAGTGTTCTCCAGTTTGAGTCACCCAACCAGCAGTTATGGGATTTGATTTTATTGTGATTGTGTCCCTCCTACTGTCTCATTGTGGCTTCTCCTTTGTCTTGGGTTGTGGGGTATCTTTTTTGGTGAGTTCCAGTGCCTTCCTGTCGATGATTGTTCAGCAGTTAGTTGTGATTCTGGTGCTTTTGCAAGAGGGCATCTGGAGGTTTTTTTTTTCTTACTTCACTTTTCTCAATTACTTGAATATCTTATAATGATCATATATCAATTTTATAAAAACAAACATCACTCTGCTACTGTACTATTTTAAAGTGATGAGCAGCATATGAAAATAAAAGAAGTATTGCAATTGGCCAACAGGATTAAAAGTGAGGCCCTGACGGTTACAATCCCTCCTGGTAAGATCAAGCCTCTTCCAGACTTGCCACCTCTCTGGAAAAGATCAAAGGGGGGCCCAGTGCTCTACATGCTCCTGGTGAGACCACCACTCCACCTCCCCCTATAATCTCCATTATCAACCACTATATACTACATAAGACACCATTTTCAAGAAAAGCCTATATTTAAAACTGACCATTTGTTCCCAGCCAAGAGATCATAGGGACTCATCATGCTCTAAATGCCTATTCATCTCAATCATCACAAAAAGTTCAAACCACCTAGATCATCCATTATCACTCACATTTTTAAAAATATTTTTAAATTTTATTTTATTGACGTATAGTTGATTTATAATGTTGTATTAACTTCTGCTGTACAGTAACTTGTGTGTGTCTATATATGATAATATAATACAAAAAATAATGTATACGTATATATATTCTTTTTCATTATGGTTTATCACAGGATATTGAATATAGTTCCCTGTGCTATATAGGAGGACCTTGTTGTTTATCCATTCTATATATAATAGTTTGCATCTGCTAATCCCAAACTCCAAACCCATCCCTCCCCCACCCTGCTCCCCCTTGGCAACCACAAGTCTGTTCTCTATACCTGATCACTCATATTCTTTTGCACATGGAAATGAATTCCTACATCCCCTAATCTGGCTCAATCTGCCACCCCTCCCCAACACTCCCAAACCCTTCTCTCCTGCTCTCTGCACAATCCCCAATGTCCTCAAATTCTCCAAAACCTCCCTTGAACTTCTTGCTTTATCAAAAACTTGGCTCCCCTCTGAGGATCCTGCTTCCTGTACAGCCTTCTCAAGTGGTGGCCATTTTTTCTCATGCCTGACATACAACTGAACACAGAGGTGGTGTATGTGTCCTTGCTCCTCCTTGGCACTTTTTGTCCGTGGGTCCTCCCTAAACCCCCTGACCCAGCTCCTTTCAGTCAGTTTGCCATCAGACTCTAGCACCTACTACACCTCCTTATTGCAGTTATCTAGTCTCCTCCTGTTCAAGCTCCCTTATTCATTGATGATTTTAGCTCATGGTTCACTGTCTTTCTCACAACTGCTCAAGTCATCATTCTTGGAGATTTCAGTATCTTTGTGGAGTCTACATACATATATTGTCTACATTGTAAACTATCCATGTAATTAATACTCTGGCCTCTCAGTTGCTTGAATTCTACTCAAGCCAATTCTACTCTTACCAATCCCAGCCACCCATGCCCACACTCATTTCCTAGCCTTTGTCATTACAAATTATATCACCTTTAAAATCTTAGTTTTAAGCATGCCACTCTCCTCTCTCTATCTAATTCCCTCTAATAACACCACTCCAAAAATCCTCCCAACCATTTTTTTGCTTTCTACCACCTCCCTCATATCCTCATTTCCATGTTTACCCTGCTTAGACTTCACAGTCCACTATTATAATCACTCCTAGCATCCATCCTCAACTTCCCAACTCCCTCTCCCACCATCATACTTACCTGGAAACACCTGAACCAAGGTTAAGTTCAACTCTCCATCTTCTCTACATCTGCATCCTGGCAACTGAGCCTAGATGGAGTTAAGTTTCATTTTAAGCTTCATGACCTCAAATTGTAAGTGGGCTCTCATGCTCTGTAGAAATCACTCCCAAAATTTTGTCTCTGACTTGGAACTCTTTCCTGAATCCCACGCTCATATAGCTAACTACCTACTACACTGGACATCTTCACTTGAATGCCTAATAGGCATCTCAAATTTAATTTGTTCAAACTCAAACCATGATTTCCCCCTAAAATGACTCTTCTACATTTACCAGATCATTTGTTGCTAACTTCCTCCTTCCAGTTCCTCAAGCCAAACACCTTGGACTCATCTTTGATCCATTTCTTTATCTAGGCCTCACTCTCTATTCATCAGCAAAGCTTTTTTTCTTAACATCTATATTGGAGTATAATTGCTTTTTAATGGTGTGTTAGTTTCTGCTGTATAACAAAGTGAATCAGCTATACATATACATATATCCCCATATCTCCACCCTCTTGTGTCTCCCTCCCACCCTCCCTGACCCTTCCCTCTAGGTGGGCACAAAGCACCAAGCTGATCTCCCTGTGCTATGTGGCTTCATCAAAGCTTTTTGACTCTACCTTCAACATATATTCATAGCCAGATAACTTCTCAATACCACTATTGTTGTCACCCTGGCCCAAGCTCCAATTATCTCTTGCCTAGAGTATCACAATATCCTCCCGTTATAAGTTAAGTGTGTCCCCACCAAAATGTTGAAGTCTCAACATTCACTACCTCAGAATGTGATCTTAGTTGGAAACAGAGTCATTGCAGATATAATTCGATAAGTTAAGATGAGGTCATACTGGAGCAAGATGGGCCCTTAATCCAATATGGCTTGTGTCCTCATAAGAAAAGGAGAGAGACACAGAGAGAAGGTGGCCATCTGAGGGCAGAGACATACAGGGAGAAAGCCATATGATGAGAGAGGCCCAGATGGAAGTGCTGCAGCTGCCAGGCAAGGAACTCCAAGGTTCAACAGCCACCACCAGAAGCTAGGAAGAGGCAAGAAAAGATTCTAACCAGAGTATCAGAAGGAACATGGATGGCCCTGTTGACACCTTGATTTCAGACTTCTAGCTTCCAGATCTGTGAAACAATAAATTTGTATTGTTTTAAGCCACCCAGTTTGTGGCACTTTTTTATAGCTCTAGGAAGCTAATATGCCTCTTAACTGGTTTCCCTGTTTCTACCCTTCACTGCCCACTGTCTACTTTCAACCCAGTAGCTGGAACAATCCTACTAAACCTTTAAGTCAGATCATGTCTCTCATCTGTTCAAAACTCTGCAATGGCTGTACTTTTCATTCAGAGTAAAAGCCTATAAGAAAAAGATCTATAATTTCCTATAAAATCGGGTCCTCTTTTCTTAATCTGGTCCCTTCTCTTACTCTCCCCCTCATTCACTCACTTCAGCCACATGGGCCTACTTTGCTGCCCCTCAAACTTCCGCACAGGTTTCCATCAGGTCTTTTCACTCACTGTTCTCTGTTGCATCGAGAGCACACACCCAATGCAAGTTCTCAAAGGCTTTCCTAGTTTTAAGCTGAGTGTGGCCCATATGTGCCTTTTGACTTATTGTTTATACAACTTTATATAAACAATGCAGACAGGCTGGTATTGGGGGAAAAAAACCACAGTGTTACAAACTACCTATCCGGGAAGGCCATATAGTTTAATGGTTAAGTAAGTAAGACTTAGTGTCCAACAGACTTAAGTGACCAAATCACTTAAAGGTGTAAAAAGAAAAATGACCAATCTTATTTTTAAAAATCACTCTCCCTTTGACCCCAGGCCTCTGTTCTCTCATTTGTAAAGCAGGAAAAAAACAGTGTTAATCATACTATTAAACCAGATGATGCATGCAAGGTGCTTGCTACATAGTAAGCATTCAGTATCAGATATTATTATTATTAATCAATGAAATTTAAAAGAAGCTTGACACATGAAAGAATGCTCAACATTACTAATCATTAGAGAAATGCAAATCAAAACTACAATGAGGTGTCACTTCACACCACGCAGAATCGCCATCATCAAAAAATCTAAAAACAATAAATTCTGGAGAGGGTGTGGAGAAAACGGAACCCTCTTGCACTGCTGGTGGGAATGTAAATTGATACAACCATTATGGAGAACAGTATGGAGGTTCCTTAAAAAAGTAAAAATGGAACTACCATATGACCCAGAAATCCCACTACTGGGCATATACCCTGAGAAAACCATAATTCAAAAAGAGTCATGTACCACAATGTTCACTGCAGCTCTATTTACAATAGCCAGGACATGGAAGCAACCTAAGTGTCCATCGACAGATGAATGGATAAAGAAGATATGGCACATATATACAATGGAATATTACTCAGCCATAAAAAGAAACAAAATTGAATTATTTGTAGTGAGGTGGATGGACCTAGAGACTGTCATACAGAGTGAAGTTAGTCAGAAAGAGAAAAACAAATACCATATGCTAACACATATATATGGAATCTTAAAAAAATACTTCTGAAGAAACTAGGGGCAGGATAAGAATAAAGACGGAGATGTAGAGAATGGACTTGAGGACACGGGGAAGGGGAAGGGGAAGCTGGGAAGAAGTGAGAGAGTGGCGTGGACATATATACACTACCAAATGTAAAACAGATAGCTAGTGGGAAGCAGCCACATAGCACAGGGAGATCAGCTTGGTGCTTTGTGACCACCTAGAGGGGTGGGATAGGGAGAGTGGGAGGGAGATGCAAGAGGGAGGAGATATGGGGATATATGTATATGTATAGCTGATTCACTTTGTTATACAGCAGAAACTATCACACCATTGTAAAGCAATTATACTCCAATAAAGATGTTAAATAAATAAATAAATAAATAATAAAAGAAGTTTGAGTACTGAGATACCAAGAGTAATTATGTTGAGGTAGAACCCAGAAGAAGCTACCTTGGTATTTGAGTGGACGAAGTTTCCTTTAGTACAAGTTTGGGCTTAAAACTTCTTAACAAAATTCACATCAAACATTTGTGCAGCCCTAGGATTTCACTAAATACAGACAGGAAATGATGTTGTTTGTTTAGGTCTCTCTCACCGCTGATACTCTCTGTGGCTCAGTGATGTATGCGTCATAGCAACAGTGAAATGACTCAGTCTTGAGTCTAGCAATGGGCTTGCTTCATGGGAAAAGTTCCCCTAGCAAGTACTGCCACCTCCAAACACCTCCTCAAATAAACCCAGCTCCTGCCCCCCTCCCACGCACCCCAATATCAGGATTGATTTGGTTTTCAAAGGAAAAAAACTTTGTCTTTTCCTCAAAAAACATCAAACATACAAAAGAATATTTTTAATCTATAAAAATAAAAACTGGTCTCATAACTCCAAAGGGAGCATGACAGGACAACTGACAAAGTAGCTGTGACAATTTCATCTTTGTGGAAGTATGAGAAAATTGTAGTGAGTACCAGCAGAGCCTCAGTAGGGTTCATGCTACTACCTAGGGCAAAGAGGTAGAATTAGTCTTAAGCAGAAAAGCCAGAATTTTGACAGCCATGATGTAGACTCCACTCCATGATAGTAAATTCCACATCTTACAATTCTAAAAGTAAAGTAAACAGACATAACATAAATGAAAAGGATACCAGGATACCATGTTGGTGTTTTAAAAAACGGATGAAGGTTTATTTGATTTTTTATTATTATTTTTTTTTTAGATTTCAAAAAATGTCACAATATTTTATTTTCAGAACTTTGTACCGTCCTTGATAGAGGTGCGCCCTCTAGTGCCTCCAGAAATGACTTGCAAGTGAACAGGGACCTAAGTCCAACACACTAACTGGAGGAATTTCAAATTTTCCTCTAAAGGTGAAAAAAAAGGAAATTGACCTATCTGATTTTAACCTTAAAAAATCACCCACCTGAGGGAACCTTCAAGATGGCAGAGGTGTAAGACGTGGAGATCACCTTCCTCCCCACAAATACATCAAAAATACACCTACATGTGGAACAACTCCTACAGAACACGTACTGAACGCTGGCAGAAAACCTCAGACTTCCCCAAAGGCAAGAAACTCCCCCACGTACTTGGCCGTGTGGCTGACAGGGTCTTGGTGCTCCAGCCGTGTGTCAGGCCTGAGCCTCTGAGGTGGGAGAGTCGAGTTCAGGACATTAGACCACCAGAGACCTCCTGGCCCCACGTAATATCAATCAGGGAGAGCTCTCCCAGAGATCTCCGTCTCAACGCTAAGACCCAGCTCCACTCAACAACCAGCAAGCTACAGTGCTGGACACCTGATGCTAAACAACTAGCAAGACAGGAGCACAACCCCACCCATTAGCAGAGAGGCTGCCTAAAATCATACAAAGGCCACAGACACCACAAAACACACCACCAGACGTGGACCTGCCCACCCGAAAGACAAGATCCAGCCTCATCCACCAGAACACAGGCAAGAGTCCCCTCCACCAGGAAGCCTACATAACCCAGTGAACCAACCTTACCCACTGTGGGCAGACACCAAAAACAATGGGAACTACAAACCTGCAGCCTGCAAAAAGGAGACCCCAAACACAGTAAGTTTAGCAAAATGAAAAGAGAGAGAAACACACAGCAGATGAAGGAGCAAGGTAAAAACCCACCAGACCAAACAAATGAAGAGGAAATAGGCAGCCTCCCTGAAAATGAATTCACAGTAATGATAGTAAAGATGATCCAAAATCTTGGAAATAGAATGGAGAAAATACAAGAAATGTTTAACAAGGACCTAGAAGAACTAAAGAGCAAACAAACACTGAGGAACAACACAACAGATGACATTAAAAATTCTCTAGAAGGAATCAACAGCAGAATAACTGAGGCAGAAGAACGGATAAGTGAGCTGGAAGATAAAATAGTGGAAATAACGACTGCAGACCAGAATAAAGAGAAAAGAATGAAAAGAATTGAGGACAGTCTTAGAGACCTCTGGGACAACATTAAATGCATGAACATTCAAATTATAGGGGTCCCAGAAAGAAGAAGAGAAAAAGAAAGGGACTGAGAAAATATTTGAAGAGATTATAGTTGAAAACTTCCCTAATATGGGAAAGGAAATAGTCAATCAAGTCCAGGAAGCACAGAGAGTCCCATACAGGATAAATCCAAGGAGAAACACGCCAAGACATATATTAATCAAACTATCAAAAATTAAATACAAAGAAAAAATATTAAAAGCAGCAAAGGAAAAGCAACAAATAACATACAAGGGAATCCCCATAAGGTTAACAGCTGAACTTTCAGCAGAAACTGTGCAAGCCAGAAGGGAGTGGCAGGACATATTTAAAGTGATGAAAGGGGAAAACCTCCAACCAAGATTACTCTACCCAGCAAGGATCTCATTCAGATTCGACGGAGAAATTAAAAGCTTTACAGACAAGCAAAAGCTAAGAGAATTCAGCACCACCAAACCAGCTCTACAACAAATGCTAAAGGAACTTCTCTAGGCAGGAAACAAGAGAAGGGAAAGACCAACAATAACAAACCCAAAACAATTAAGAAAATGGTAAGAGGAACATACATATCAATAATTACCTTAAACGTGAATGGATTAAATGCTCCAACCAAAAGACACAGACTGGCTAAACGGATACAAAAACAAGACCCATATATACGCTCTCTGCAAGAGACCCAGTTTGGCCCTAGGGACACATACAGACTGAAAATGAGGGGATGGAAAAAGATATTCCATGCAAATGGAAATCAAAAGAAAGCTGGAGTAGCAATACTCATATCAGATAAAACAGACTTTAAAATAAAGACTATTACAAGAGACAAAGGACACTACATAATGATCAAGGGATCAATCCAAGAAGAAGATATAACAACTGTAAATATTTACGCACCCAACATAGGAGCACCTCAATACATAAGGCTAATGCTAACAGCCATAAAACGGGAAAGCAACAATAACACAATCATAGTAGAGGACTTTAACAGCCCACTTTCACCAATGGAAAGATCATCCAAAATGAAAATAAATAAGGAAACACAAGCTTTAAATGACACATTAAACAAGATGGACTTAATTGATATTTATAGGACATTCTATCCAAAAACAACAGAAAACACTTTCTTCTCAAGTGCTCATGGAACATTCTCCAGGATAGATCATATCTTGGGTCAAAAATCAACCCTTGGTAAATTTAAGAAATTTGAAATTGTATCAAGTATCTTTTCCAACAACAATGCTATGAGACTAGATATCAATTACAGGAAAAAAACTGTAAAAAATACAAACACATGGAGGCTAAACAATATGCTACTAAATAACCAAGAGATCACTGAAGAAATCAAAGAGGAAATCAAAAAATACCTAGAAACAAATGACAATGAAAACACAATGGCCCAAAACCTGTGGGATGAAGCAAAAGCAGTCTAAGAGGGAAGTTTATAGCACTACACTCCTACCTCAAGAAACAAGAAACATCTCAAATAAACAACCTAACCTTACACCTAAAGCAATTAGAGAAAGAAGAACAAAATAAACCAAAGTTAGCAGAAAGAAAGAAATCAGAAAGATCAGAAATAAATGAAAAAGAAATGAAGAAAACAATAGCAAAGATCAATAAAACTAAAAGCTGGTTCTTTGAGAAGACAAACAAAATTGATAAACCATTAGCCAGACTCATCAAGGAAAAAAGGGGGGGGAGACTCAAA